>NC_135122.1:12796304-13103065 GCF_050908995.1 Andrena cerasifolii
TGGAAGTTGTCACTGTAGTGGAGCGGCTATTTCGCAGGTCGAAGTCAGTTCTAACGAGGCCGGCACGGAATCCTCGCGTTAAGCGAAATGTTTACTTTTAATGCGCGACGAAGCTCGCGCGATTAGATGCTTATCCGTTGTTTTACGACGGAAACACGACTCGGCGAATTGTCCCTCTGCCTCCCCTGCTGCGCGAATCTTATCGAACCCGGTCTGTTACGCTCGATCCTCTTTGATGGCCCAGGTGAAACGATCCTCGAAGAGTTTAAAAGAATCAGGAGGGAGTAAAATAAAATGATGCGGGACGAGATGAAGGGCCGGGGCGAGGGGGTTGCTCGATCGATGCACCTGTCGAAGACGTAGGAAAAGTTGGATTTGAGCAAGGCGATTGAAGTTCGGAATAAACGTTGAACAGAAAGTTTCTTTCGCGTCCCTTCCTTCGCTTCCATTCCATATTTCTCCGAGGTGCGTAGAACAGAGTTGGAGGGGATCGCTTTGAACGTATTTCTAAGGTAGAAAATACCGCGTTGCAATTTTCATACCTTCCACCGACGTCCCGATGGTATTCGGTAGGGTAGCTTTCCCCGTCGAACGTTCCAGGTGCTATGAAACGGTTAACACATCATCCAGATCTCCAATCGCGTAGAAAAACTTTGCAATGACGCAGGAAAACGCGATGTGCAAACTATCATTCCTCATTGTCCGACGTCCCCGTTTTCCCACCGTTTCCTCTAGCCAGGAGGTATGTACGTACAACGGGGAATCGATCGCGAACAATGAGATTGACAGAAAATAAAACACCCGTCTGGAAGGCCGGCACAAGCTGTATTTTCGAGAACGGATAAAATTTACTTTGCTCTCTACCGTGGAAACCCTCTCTCCTGTCCTTTCTTCGCCCGATACATTTTCTGTATTTCCCGCTTGAAAAGTACACCGAGAGAGAGAGAGAGAGAGAGAGAGAGAGAGAGCATGCGCTCCGAAGACGACGAACAAAAAGATTTTCCCCAAAAATAAACGGGAGGTAGATGGCTGGCGCGCGGCAAAATGTGAAATGCACCGGGGAAGCGTTGAGCGCTGAAACGCTCGAGCTCGTTGCGGGCGATCAAAAACCATGAAAATCGCGAAACGTACCATATCGGGGATTATAATTTAACTCCGTCAGAGCTTACCTGCAATTGTCCCTCGACTCGCTAAAAATATCCTGAAAACCGGCTATAAAATGAATGGTCCACCGTATCTGAAAATTAACGACACCGTTTCATAATAACCCGGCGGAAAAAAGAAGGAAGAGCCGACAGCTATCCAGGAAACTCGGTGGCCCGAGTTACGACCGCGACCTCCCCGGTAGCTTCCAGGCGAAGGGGTTCGTCGCTGCGAAATAAATACACCGGCAGTTCGCGAAAGGTGGGCAGGTGAAGCTAGACACTCGATAGCCTGCGTGTTTCTCGTGTGTGGCTCGTAATATGAAAGAGGCGAAGAAGGGAGAAGCTGCTAGCCGAGCGTATAGGTAGAACAGAGCGAGGCGAAGGGGGAGCAAAGGATGAGAGAGAGAGATACAGGGAGCAAGAGATATACGGCCTCATAATTCGCTTCTAAACATCGCTAATTGCACCGCTGACCCTCTAAATCTTTTGGGATGCTATCTGCTCGCTCGAAAATACTCGCCCACCTCTCTGCTTCTTCTGCTTTCGCCGTTACCTTCTAACCACCTTTGTTCCCGGCGAGGCGAGGTGGTGCGTACCTCGCTTACACGCTCTCTATTAACCCCGCCACGGCTCATCCATTTCTCAGATCGATGCGAGATACTGCCTCGCCCTGGCGCTTTTCGGGGCGCACAGCCTCGAATGGCCGGCTAGCAGGCCGGAGGAAATAAAAAGGGATAAGAGAATCGCCCCGTGAAGAGAGTAGTTACCTTAACCAGGATGATCCGCGATGGACGCGTGTGTATCACGAGGCTGCTCTCGCCACCTACCCGAATAAAGTGCTCTCGCGCACGATAAACTCCGTCCGCTCCAGAGAGGGAGGGAAATTGGATGAAAATTGAAAATTGAGTCACGGAACACCGTGCCCGGCTCGGCCGGGGCTCAGCGTATCGCGTAATTATTTTCAATCGCGCTATTAATCCTAAGCAGCCCCGGAGAAAATGTGCTATCAACGGCCCGTGGCTTGGATACATACTATGTAACCCTAGAAAAACGAAGGAAACTTTCTTTTCATTAAAACCATGTCTGCGCCGGCTCGTACGGCTGGAAGTGACGAGGGCGTTACTTTAAAATATTTCGAACGCTCCAAAGAAACCAGCGAATTAGTATTGCCCGCGTTTCGTTTAAGCAAATCGCGACTTATAAATGCGGAAGTTCATTAGCCACGTGGTGAAACTCGTAAGGAGAAAGCCAATGTCCTCGTTGCCCTCCTAGCTCGTACACCTCGGTGAAACTTTTCCAAGGGATCGGTGGGAAGACCGGGGGTTGATTGAAACAGGGTGAGAGGTATCTCGTTTGGTAATCCTGTCTTTTGTCGGCGGTGGTTGGCGGATGTCCTTTCTTGCCCCTCGTGGCTTAACTTCCAAAGGCAAACGCGGCGTCGGGGAATCAACCAGCTGCATTGTCAATGAATCCCCGCAGTTACTTTGCGGTTGGTTTCTTTGATTTCGCAGCAAGAGAAACTGTTTTCCTGGTCACGGCTTCAACGCTTGAGAAATTAACTGTCCAAGGGTGTCTTCTTCCTGACTTTAATAAAGGATTCAGATCACTGTTTGCTCCAACACGAATCTACGTTTATATCCTCGCGTTTATCAGAGATGCAGGCCAACGAAGTATTTGTTCGATGAAGGGATACGATCAAAGATATCACTCCGCATCGTTTCGCTGTGAAATTTTACGGTATCGAGCGAAACGAGACAGAGAGTTTGCCCGCGAACTTGAATTCGGTTTGGGTATAAATCTTTATTAATATCAGAAGCAACGCAGACTATCTCCGATTATACAAACTACCTCCAAATTCCTCGGTTTTCTGCCACTCCCAGAGCCGCTACTGAAAAGGAGAGCAGAGAGCAGAGAGTTGCTGCGTAGCGCTTTTCAATTTACTTTACGAAAACGGAGGGCCCTCGTTTCGCGGAACGAAAGGGATTTCTTTGTTTTATCGAGTCGTAATGAAATGCGAGCCAGCGAATTACTCTAATACAAAGGTTCGGCGAGCTGCTTCGAGCACCACCCCGGTTTTTGCTCCCGTTCTCCCCGGTTTTCTTCGTGGTCCAACTAACAGTACGCATCCCCGGATCGTCATATCCTCCCCTCAACGTTCCACTTGATGCCGGTGTAAATAATCGTTTGCCGCTTCCGGCCTCCTTTGCAAACAGAAGCTGAACACTGGCTATGCCGTTGAATATTTTAATTAAGTCACGTTTCCGAGGAACAAATGTTTTGCCCCGCTACCAGCAACTCCTGTTCAAAGTATCGACAGCATGTTTTCGCGAGAAGTTTAAGGGTCGAGGCTACAGCCTACCGCTGAATCGATAGTCGTTCCACGGTAGAGACAGTCGGACTATGAGATTTTTATTTTATTCGATTCCGTTTCATCTGCTTAACAATTTATTCGCTTGCTTTGACTGCGATCAGCTCATAAACAACACTCTTTCACCATCTAACTACGTATTAGTTACAAAGTAACATTCATTCCCGTACACTGTTAAACAACAGTGTCTCCAGTTCGGTGTAATTCGAAACTAAACACCGTCGGTCTGGAACGATTGACTCACGAGCGGTTTACAACGTACTCACGCGGAGACCTCGTTTACATTCGGTTATCGAGCACCCTCGTCGATCGTCTCCCGCCGATCAATCTTAAACACTTCAACGTCGGACGTTTCGTTTATCTTTTCCTCTGTATTTACTCGCGGCTGATTTCACGAGGGCCCATAAGGACAGCCTTCGAACGCGACCGGTCCCGTGGAGGCGAACCGGAGGATCCTGTGTACAGAACGTATTTTGGTTAAGTCACGTCTTCAAAACAAACCCCGTGGCAGAGTGTGTATAGGATCGAGCAGGGCGATAAGTCCGGTTCCGTGACGAATACCATTCCTCGAGGAAAATGTCGCCTCGGGGGCACTTGTGCACCCTCGTACGCTCAGACGTGTTTTTCCTTTTGAATGCGCGTCGCCAACGTTCTGGAATGCGAGCGCAGACCTCCCGGAAGGCAGGCACGCCGAGACGGACGACGATCGTTTCCGTGGAAATATTGCGAGGAGTTTAACCCAGAATCACCGTCCGTGCGAGAGTGAAATGTTCCCCGGGCGCATTCAAAGCTTCCGCGGCTGCATACGCCGCGCCCGAAGGCGGATCCGTCTAAATTACCCGCTACTCGCGGCACGAATAAATATTTAGCGAAACCGTGAGGCGAGGCCGGTTCCGGTTTTTAAATTGCAACAAAAATTCGACAACTTTGTGCACTCTCTGTTCAGCGGCGCCAGCTCTTCGCTTTGTTTCTCCGTTGTCCGTCGACAGTGACGCGTGGCTTTTCAATTGCGCGCGGGTATTCCATTTGTCAGGTTTTTTTCGTTGTTGTTGAATTCGCGATAAATTGCGCACTTGAAAAGGGTAAAAATCCTGTATATGGTCGATTGAAAGGAAGCGCATTTTCAAAGAGAAGCTATACCAATGAGCTCGCCAAAAGGAATTGTAACGAAGCTTTCCCATGAGCATTTCTTTCTAGTGATGCACGCAGTAACCCTGAATCAAGGATTTAAGAGATTTGGATGTTCGTGAATCAGAAGCGAGTCCCTTCGTTTGCATGCAATCGTTACGTTGAACAATAGGTCGCCTGGTATAACGCGGTGCAGCAGCAAAAGTAATTCATATACCCCGTCATTACCGGAAGCTGAACGTTCCGCGTTTACCGCAGCAACGAGCGGCTGACCTGTCGTCAAGGAGATGCGGCGCCCCGACTTAATTTAAATAACCCTCATTAATCAAATTACTTCTACCCCGGCGTCCTGCGGGGGATATAATATTTCCCTTGCCGCGACCAACGACCAACGAGCCGCGTCCTTTCGTCGGAACACGGACTGGTCCCCTCCAGGCAATCCGTATCTGGCGATTGCGGGAGTGTCGCGGATCGACCTCCGATTTAAATAACTCTCGCGCCTCTCGTTAACGCGAGGGGAGCCTCGCGCGCAATTACGATCTCGTAATCTTCTTTAAATCGGCACCCCGCAGCCTTCCGAGGGCATAAAGTAAACACACTAATTGCTCGATGAATGAAGGACCATGCAGGAGGGCTGGCGTATATCGCGTACGTTTCGTCGCGACGCCGTCAATTACGCCCTCCCCGGTCTCTTCGCTCGGCGATTAATTGAACAACGCGCGGCCCTCAGTCGGACAATACACGCTGGTCGCGGGAATTCGATTCATACGCGCGACGAAAGCGTATTCTCCATGGTTTCTGCTGGCTTCCCTGAGGAGCGACGGCGGGGATTATCGCGAATCAACGCGAATTAATCGTCAGACCCAGATACTTTTGAAACCACCCCTCGCTACGGAACGAATTATCGTTGCGGATTTACGACGGTGGCAACCACCAGCGACATTCCTCTGGCCGTGTTCCGGTTCTTTCTTTCGCCTGCTTGCAGCTCTAGGCCTTTCACTCGCGCGCACACGCACGTAGGTAGGTACTCTTGCAAGGGGGGTGGCTGCGCTTGTGACGACGCGGCGGCTCGCACACCCCTAGCCAGCTGGAAATATCATTTCACGATTAGGGGCGCGTCGCGTTCCACAGCGAGCAGGACGCCGCCGCTTTAACTCGGCGTCACGGCACGGTATGGCAATGAGAAACGTTATTTCTCATGTTTTCGCGATACGTTAACAGAAAACACGAGAGTTTCTAGTACGTACATATTATCGCGGCGCGGTTGCCTCGCGGCCCCGGGGGTTGGGGGCTGGCCTGGAATCTAATTGTTCGGATACACGCATTTCACCGAGCCACCTCTACCGACACAGGCTTGACCCGGCGCGTTCCGCTTTTCGCGTCGGGACGCGTCGCGGCACGCATATAACGCCAGTCGGTTAGCACCGAATTTAAAGCCCTCTGCATACGGGATTCTGGCCGATTCAATCAATTATTAATTGATTATCGAGCGGACGAATTTATTCCGTGACGTTAGTGTTCGAGCGTTAAGGCGTGGCATTCCGCGTGGATGCTCGGCAACCGAGCAGCTGTGGAATCGCGTGGACCTAGCGAAAAGCCAGCGAGAGGTTGCGATTAGATTCATTTAAATGATCCCACGATATAGTATCGCAAGTGGAACACGTGTCGCGTTTTGCATACTTCTTCGTTAACCAGTCCATTCCGTCACGGAAGCGAAACAATACCCGTTTCACGTACAGCTAATTAGTCACTCACGCAAAACGGTGCAGGTATTACGATAACAACGGGGGAGTATAAAGTTTCGATTGTGCTCTACGCGAAAGTTAATCCATCGTTTTAGTCGATTCGGTGTGCGGGAACCTTCATCCGAGCTGGTATGAACGCACAGGTACCGATGTGTAGATACCTGCCTACGTGCACCAGCACAAGCACCAGGGACACACGCTCATTATTCCGTACACGGGGTTTCGATCAAGCGCCATGAGCCACCGGGATTGTTTTAATGAAACCATTTCCTCCTCCCGCTGTTCCGTTGCCCCGCTCCGGGCCACCATCTTTCGCGCTTTCCTCCCTTCGCTTTTTCCCTCCATTCCGCTTTCTTCCGCTCGTCTCCGCCCGTGAATCGGCGATGCAAAGGAAAGAAGAATCGGTGGATTGATGGAACAGATAATGGAGCTGTCAAGACGCAAAGACCGTCACGTCCGCAGGAAACGATGTTCGTCGTCGGCCCGTGGCGTCCTCGATTGAAACCTGTTCGATAAAAACCGGGAACACTTTATTACGCTTTTAACTAATTCCGTGGAGAGACGGGTGCCGTCGTGACGCAACGATAGCAGCCGACGACGAACGGTATTCTTCGGTTATTGCCTCCGTAATTGAACCTCCTTTGAGACGCGTGCGTGCGTACGCGATCACGGAGGCTCCAGCCCAGTGGTAATTCTAACACAGTCGAGTAACCCTAAGCAAAGAGATTCAAAGATCGAAGACAAAAGGGAGGAGATATCGCGGCTGTCCACTGTCTGCGTATTCCTTAGACGCAAAGTTCCAAGGATCTCGGTATCCACCTGAATAGTCAACGAAGGCGCCACTCTCCCGGGCAATTGTCGACGATGCAAAGTTTCGAATCGAGCCGCGCGGTCTACTGAATTGACCACCTATCGACCACGAATACGTCGTGCCCGGAACGAATAGGGTGGGCACTCGTGGCTCCAATCGAAAATTGAAATACGAATAGAACAATCTTGCTGGAACTTAACACGTCCAGAAGCCGCCTGGAAGCTGATTGGAGTTTCAGGAACCGATCTTACGCACACCCCGCACGTAAATCGTGGTTCGCTGTTTATCCGCGAGATTTGTCGCTTTTATTCCAGCGGAGTTAGTCGCAACGTACAATATAAAGTCGTTAAACCACAGAAACAGCTCCGGCTAAAAAATAAGGTCACGCGGCAGTTTTTTTTTTTACACATTTCCATAAACTTTTGTCCGTTTGTTTCCGGTGGCCGCTGCGCTATTTCGAGGAATATACCCCCTATATATTCGCGTCGATTGCGACACGCTCGTCAGGACATTTAGATGGCTCGCCGTCCGCAGGAAAGCGTGTATCTGCATACACAGTTCCGCGGTGTTTTCTCGCGCCCGGCCAGGGAGAAAAACGGGCGCGTCGCCGCGAGGAACGCTTTTTGTTTCGAAGCTATCACTTAATTTTCGCGGAGGAATAATAAAAATGATGGACACACGGGAGCACGGCGGCGGTCCGCTTCCAAAAACAACGCGGGTGTACATATATTAAAAAGATATATCGCTGGTGTCGTATGAAAAGAGTGGCCCCGGTAATCTTGACCGTTTTATACCAGCGCAAAACTCGCGGCCCGCTCGGAGCGGTATTCTGTGAAAAATATTCCGCGGCTTCAAACAGCGCGGGATGCAGCGTGAACAGTGGCGTGCACCGCGAGCTTCGCGCCGCGTCGTTATTTCATAACGGGGGAGAGAGGACGCCGCCATGGCAGAAGGGAACGACACTTTCATATCTTTCCGCGCATTAATATCGCGTTACGACGAGCAGAACCGAAATCTAGGACACGACGTCGGCCAGCCGCGAAGAGCAGAGCGCGCAGACACGAAATATTAATGCGAGCTCGGCTGCACCAGACAGGCCTCCGACTGTCTCGGGACTCTTTCTTCCTTTTTCGCCGACGATCCGTTATGGAATCGATCGTCCAAAACGGCCAGATAAGGCCACACCGAGCAGATCGTTTTAACCGCTCTGAATGAACGCAGGGACATTGGTTACACGTGGTGGCCAAGATTCTTTTCTGAACCTTAGGTCTTGTCACCAGAGATTCGTAGATGATTCAGGGGAGAGCTGCGACGTCTCAAAAGGATGTTTAATTAATTCTGAATATTTCATCGCAATTGCGAGACTGAAAGCGGGAATATTTTTACGATTCTACTGGAGACGAGCCGTGATCTTGTTCGGCGGTGGTCTCCCACAGACAGGGTGGTTCTGTCTCCTGACCATTTCGGTCGGGAACAAGGGATGGCGGGACGGAGAGGCTGGCTAGTCGGTCTTATTTGCACAGCGTGTATATTTAATTTACCTTGCATATACATGTCCTGGTTGGCGACGTTTTTTCCTCGTTGGCTGGTCGCGGAGGCCGAGCAGCACGCGCAAAACTTTTAGGGATTGCGCGGGTACGACGGAATATATTTGCATGCTCCACTTTTTCCGGCTTTTTATTTACCCTGCCGCCGGAAATTTGTGGTTCCCCGAGTGGCGCGACTCTCTTCTTCCCCGGCCGTTGTCGCGAATTCGCAAGCGGACGCTTTGCGCGTCGGGGAACGCCGTGTACCCGACAACCGGCCACCGATAACCCCCTGTCGCGCGGTGTCGCGTTCGCTTCTTATTAATTGGCGGAACGAACGCGTGTCCGTGAGACGGAACACGAGCTGGAACGTGCCGCGGCAGACCGGAGAAAGTTTATGTCGCGGGCGTTCCGTCGTGTAACCGCGCGGCGTCAGCCAGCGATCACGCTTATGAATGCCGATTACGGAGCCCGTGAAGTTCGACTCGTGTATGTCCGCCGGTACGGGCCGCGCCGCCTCGCCTCTTATCGCCCGGCTCGATTTACAATGAGCGCAAGAAAGCCGCAAGAGGGTAGGCCGCGATACCGTGATATTTATGAACGGCCAGCAGCACGCCGGTGAATTAACAGCCGATCGATACTTCATCAACGTTAATGTATTAATTGCTCGTTTAATTGCCCTGTACTTTGATCGCGCGTTCCGGCCATACGGAGAAAACCGAGCAGAAATCGCTGTCGCTTATGGTCGGGAAGAACGCGCAGCGCGGCGAGGTATTTGTGTCGGTGCTTTTTTGGTCAGGCATCGTGATGCAACGATACGCGTTCCGCGGTCGCTTTTGCCGCGCTATCGTGAGACCTGCCCCGCCGTAGACTCCACTCGCCGTGCGCGCAGTGACTCTGGAAAACTGGAACGTACTATGCCTTTTTAGTAACCGGTGTGAGGGAATGCCTCTACAATGGCTCTGCATAAACTATTCGCCGCATCGTGCCTCCTCACCGTGCGAAGCGCCGACGTAAGAGTCTGCGAGCAAGTTACAAATCCTCTTGCAACGATTCCACTTCAATTTCGCTATCCACTTTTCGCGCCAGCGTCCATCCAGCTCGTGTTTCCCTCAGCGCGAATTTTCAGCTGTGAATGCTCCAGAGGAAAAAGCTTGAGCGCTTCTTCGCAGACGGCACGGGGGCGGCTGGTCGAGCGTCGAGCCACGGCTGGCATGTATTCAGTTAATGAAAACATTGTCCCACCCACAGTCAGGGTTAACGGGGCGCGCGGTTTGCTTGTCGCACACGATCTCGGGCGCTTCACACATCGACGCAGCCCGCGTCGGCGTCGCGTCGCTCCGCTCGAACACGCGGCTGGCTGCTCTGCGACGACGCGTCCTCTTCCTATCGTCGTCGATCGCGACCCAGCTTTGCGGGTGCACACGAAAACACACCGAGAGACGGGCAACACGCGAGCCGAAATTTGAACACGGACGGATACGCGGGCACGTCGGCCTGGAACGTTGTTCGGGGCGCGGAACGTTGCGCCCCGTGGCCGTGTTAACGTGGCGAATGATTTCCAGCGAAAATAGAGTGACAGTATCGCGGAGTAATGCGCTGCGGCCGTCAGTAAATCATCCGTACGGTAGAGCGAAAAGATTAACGCGGTAACGAGGACAACGAGTAAGGTAAATGTCCCGATACCTGGATACTAGGGTGGCTCTTATTTACTCTTCGTAAAATTTTTTCCAAGATTTGTTTTTAATTATTTGGAACTATTCTGGAGGGTGCCCCGAAGAAAATTCAAAAGTCGAAAATAAGAGCCACCCTAGTAGGTACTTTAGAATTCTTAGACAATCGAACATTTGTCTATTTCTAATCAGAGGTTGCCGGCTCTTCGCTGGACGCCAGCGGATTTTTCAGAGTCGGAGAACAATTCGCAGAAGAAATTTCCGTGTAAAACCGACAGATAAATTAGGCACACCCAGCACGGGACACATCGTCCAATAAACTGCAGAACACCCACCTCCACACAATGTAAACCGACCGAGAGGAAAGAACAAAAGTTATCGTTAAGCACACAGCTAAACGTCGCGAAGACTGCATTCAGTTGTCAGAGAGCACAGCTAGATACCACCAAGAACACAGTTATTATCAGGCACACATTGAAAACACGCATAGAAGAGTCTTGTATTCGCACTTCTATTGTAACGTAGTCGCGCACCCCACTTAACTAGCCCTTACAGGATTAATTTATCGTAGGAGCAGCTCATGAGAAAACTTCGACCAACATGCATTCACAACTTTCTGCTCCGACAAGCACCCTCTACGTATCGTCAACTCCCCTTGAACCCCACTTCCAAACTATTTTCCATTGTCACAGTGACACCATCATATTTACCGATTATTCTTCCTTATTGCACCCTATACTGTAGCAGCATCCATGTTTCTGATCTCCGTTAATTACCCGACGGGAAAAGCTGAAGGGTGAAATAAACCTATCCCGTCTTAGAGAACCCTGTGTCCACTCGTCGAGATCGACAAGTTGGGATTATCGGCACGCTCGCTGGCCAATCGGCCACGTCGCGATATATTTCCCTACGGGAATTATTGCTGGTGCCGAGTTAAAGCCGGAACCAGCCGTATCGTACCAGGTAACATCGTTGACCCGCGATTAGTAACGCCGGGCAAGAACGTACGGCCGATTCTAATCAGTCGTCACGCCTGTGCGTACGTAACGACGTCGTTATCAGCGTCTCCGCGCGCAGTTTCGCGTCGTATCGCGTCCATTCTCTCTCGCACTCGCTCTCCCTCTCGTCTCCCATGGACGAAACTGCCGTTTGCGCGGCGATCGGTCCTCTCGCAGCCTCTCTGTTACGCGTTTGACAATGATTACGGTCGTTTGTCGATGCAAAGATTGCTTCGTCATCCACGTGGCAGCGTGTATCGGTTGCGGACGATCGTGTATGACGGGGCAGGGTTCGTGTATCCTGTGGCCTCAGCTCTAAACTACTCTTGCCGGAGATTTCGGCGTGGCTCGCTTACGGACGCGAATGTTGAACTGACATTTTATTCGCGGTCCATAGCGTCAGTCGATCCAGCTTCAGCTGCGTTTGTTGGAGATCCGTCTGGCTCTTATCAAAGAGCACGCTCTCCAGCACTTCACCCTGTCTTTCTTTTGATAACCATTAGAAAGCGTGGGACTGACTTCGACCGTCGTTACCCTCACCCAAGGCGAGCCGATGGGAGCACGAGGCGTTGTTTCGGTTTTGCTGCAAGGGCTGCCTACGTGTAGGACCCTTGTGGCAGTTGGATTCTTAGCTTCAGTCAGTACGCAGCGTTTTAGCAGTTAGAAAGCTCATATATTCTCCGTAAACTCCATGTACCGGAAGAGTTTTTTAATTTTAAATAAAGTATAGTTCTAAGTTTCTGAACGAGTGTTTAAACTCCTGGTACACAACACGTTGTTCTGATTTAATTAAAGGGCGATTTAGATGATATCCTGGGTGAGTGGTCTCTTCAGGTGATGTTTACGTTCCGGTAGCGTGGCCGCCGAGCATGC
Source organism: Andrena cerasifolii (assembly GCF_050908995.1). Taxonomy (NCBI): domain Eukaryota; kingdom Metazoa; phylum Arthropoda; class Insecta; order Hymenoptera; family Andrenidae; genus Andrena; species Andrena cerasifolii. Next base: position 12,808,572 of record NC_135122.1, read on the forward strand.
GTTCAGAATTTGTCTACGAGTCGCCTACATTCCATTCGACATTTGTTCCTCTTATCGATCGTTCTGGTCCACCACCGGCGGTCACGAGCCATTATTACCGGGTGCCGCGCACAGCTGTGTACTTCTGGAAAAATTTCGGGAGACGGTGGCACGAGGACCCAGGGCGAGGTTCGCTCATTCATTCAGAAAGCACATGCCTACGTAACCGCCGGTGGCACGTGACCCGGCGACATAAAATTCCTCTGTGGATTCGACGTAAATTTCCGAGGTGTTTCGCGTGTTTTCACGGGTATAGCACCGCCACCAACACCTCGCCGATCGTCTTCTGGCACGTTGGCTTCGTAGCCACGAACGTGGAGGAACCCCGACCAGCTAGCGGCCGTAAGAGCAAAGAGACATGAATATGTATGTAGCGCTGCAACCCAGCCACTAAGATACGAGCACTATCGCGTTTATTCATGCGACTTTTAATATTTAACCCGAAGGTTATCTACCCCAACACAAGCGTACACTTTTTCTAATACGTGCGCCATGTATCGTTTCGACGGGACGCTTCGCGTTGCGAAATCAGTCGGGGCACCGACGATTCGCGATACACTCCAAGAAAAAGTATTGGGAATTATACGAGAAGGAAATCGGTGACTGCGTGGCTTGGAATAGGCCAGCGATAAGTCTGGCGCGATAGGGACGCACGAAGCCACAGCTCTTTCGCACGGTATCGCGTGCCCGGCGATCGCTCTGAAATGTCTTCGCTCGTATACATTCAATTCGTTCTAAGAACTCGTCCGGAGAGTCTTCTCGCGGGCTTCATTCAGTAACGCTGAAACAAGTCATCATCTTCGCGCGTTTCATTATCGCGAAACATACATCTCGTCCGTCGAGATTGACTTCAGCGTGTAACCGTGCGGCGTTAACTCGCCCCGTCCGCGATGTAACGCGAGGGAGAAAGAAACGGGCTTGTGCAACTCGGACTGTCAGGAAACTCGACCTCGTGTCCGTTCGCTGACGCGAAAACTAGATGACCAACGATACGGCCGGAGTAAACGCGAAGATTTAATAACGGGTTCCCGGCAGCACGGGCTCCGAAAAGAATCGAAGCGGCGGACTGACGATACCGGGGATACGTTGCGATTATACGTCGAGATACCCCCTCGCTGGCTTGCTAACTGTCGCACGCGGCATTAGATCGATCAGATTCCCTGCAACGATTAGTTAATTAGACGAGCAACCAGGTAGATCGGTCGATTCCAACTGTTCCTGATCGCGCTTCAGGGTTCCCTGTATCAATTACATTGTCCCCGTCCTTTCTCCCGACGACATGATCTCTACAGAGTTTTATTAGCAACTCAAACTTTTATTTCTCCGCTGTGTGATTGCAAATTTCATTTCAGTCCATCTTCTCTACCGTGTATTTCATCGAAGCGGGTGCACATGGACACCCCACTGTGCACGTCCCTGTTCAAACAAACCATGCAGATTTTTCATACTCCCGGCAGTCAATAATCCCGATAATATCACCTGCAAGTGCGCGATTAATTGTGAACGTTCGTTATCTTTCGTTCCGGATCGGATATTTTTCTGCCGGTCCCGCGCCACGCGCACCCTGTTTTCGCGCATACATTGCGGCGCAAGTAAATACACCGGGGCCAATATCGAGGCCCCCGAAATATAATAAAATCTCGCCGCGGCGGTGGCCACCCGGAACGGCAGTTTCGCGGGGAGTAAGCTCAATCAATCGTATTAATTACTCCGCGCTACTCGCGCTCGTATACTCCCCTTTTTTCCGCCAATCTAGATCAACGTAGCTCGCAAACAGGGGGCATGTAAACAAGCCTTGCCAGGCTTCGGGGGTGGGTGGGAAAGGGCGAGAGAGAGGGCGCGTTATCAGTTAACGAGCCGTCCCGGCGTTACGTCCGTGGATGCGCCGTTGCATTTTTAAAAGGGAGCGATATTTTATTTTTGTTGTTAACCCTGGAACTTTTCTAAAGGATCCTCACCGGGGTCCTCACGGCGCACCCTCGTAATAACTTGTTCAGGGTTCTACGGTGAGAAAAACACGGCTTGTACGTGTTCTCTGCCGTGTCCCCGACCCCGATTCCAGCTACGAGGGCTCCGGGAAAAGCTCGCGGAATTCAGCGATGTAAAACATCTAGCACGTATCATTTCCCTTTCAATGTCTTAATGAGCGCGGGATGCTTCTGCGCGTGACTTCGGCCTCCTCTCCCCTCTCTTCCCTCCCCGGTGCCGCCCTGTCAGCTGTTTCTCGCACTTAGCGACTTGGAAAGGGTCCAATTAGAAAACGACGCGCACTCGTGGAATAACTTGCGCGTCATTTTTAATTGAATGCCGAATTCAGCCGTCGTATCGACGCGGCTTCCGCGGCTTTCACGGCTGAGGAATTAAAGAGGACTCCGGGGTTAAATGCCCGCCTCTCGTCGCTGGCAAACTAACACGGAATTATTTCGTCGATCGAGTGGCAGGAACGCGGGCAAAGATACCGCAATCTCCCAGCTCGGGAGATTGAATGGAACGCCGAACCCAGCTTCAATCCCCGGTCCGCGTTACTGTCACCGTGCTGAGATAACGTGTTGTCAGAGAAGGGGGGAGCAAAAAAAAAAAAAACGAAGTAATAACGCGTGCCGAGCAAAGGAAAGGCCACGAGCATGTCGCGGTGGTGTAATCCGAGGGTAAAAAGTAAAAAGGCTGAGGGCTCGACGCTCGCTCCGCTTGCGTTCACCCTCCGCGCTGTTATCGCTGCCTGAGCTTTTCAGCGAGCTTTACGCTCGTTTCGTGACACTTTTCAAGGAACACGAACGCGCGCCTCTGTCCCTCCCGTGCATGGAACCCGATCGCCGTGTCCTGGTTCGCGTTTTAGGCCGGCTACGCAACGATATTAATTACAGCGCGCGGAAAAACCGTGTGCGAGGTACGAACACGATCCCGCGCGTTTTTCCCGCGACGTTGGTAGAAGGGGGGTAATCGAATCGCAGTTAAGGGCGGTTTCCTTCGGCTCGTCGTTCCCCCGGAGTTTTATAAATTTCATTCCCGACCTCGCGGAGTTTCGAAATTCATTTTCCTGCCGCGTCGATGCTCCCCGCTCGGCGTAGGAGTTTGGCCGCCGCGCGTGGTATTCTTGGTACAACGTTCACCGGGGGAATTTTCTTTTCAGCAGTTTCGCGGCTTCTTCTTTTTTCTACCGGCAATTGATAGTTTCGAGAGCGGGGAAGCTCGCCCGTGAAACGCTCGCCGCGCGGAATCTTATCAGCCGGGGTGCGCTCCGTGCCGCGAAATTGGTCGGATTTCTCGAGCTTCGGGCGGCTCCCTGTTTTCGCTGGAGCGCTTTTTATTATAATTGCGTCTGGCAACACGAGAACGGGACGGTCGAAGGCGCGTATCTGCGCGCAGTTGTCGCTGATCAGATGTATCAGCTCGGTGATCTAACGAATCCGCGTAAGGCGAATGTCCCAATTTTTGCTCATTTAAGAGGTAACTCGTCGTAAAGAAGGTGTAAAAAATTTGTTTGTGATCAAAATTTGCAGAGTAATTGATTAATTCTTTAATAATAAATCAACCAATTGAAAAACTATTTAAGAAAGATATTTCAAGATGTTTAACTATTAGTAATTTGTAATTAAATATATAATGCTCTAATTGTCCGTATTTCTGCTCATGAAAAATAGCGATGTATTGCCCCAAGCTCGTGCAACACTCGCGTAAATGTTTAAATAATTTGGAATTATTTTCTTGCAACTATAGTACAAACGTGACGCATATAATAATAAGAAAAATACGAAATGAGCAGAAATGGGAACATGAGCAGAAATTGGGACATTCACCATATTACTCTTAGAAATGTCGATTATTCCGAGCGGCTCGGCTAGTCCATGCATTTCCACTTGTGCTTTGGTCACAGGGAATTAATTTAAACCGGCTGAAAGTGCAAGAACTTTATTGGGGATTAGCGGGTAATGCTAAACAAATCCGCAGGCAGACAGTATTTCGGCGTATTAGCCCTCGTAGCTTTTTCCCCTTGTCTTAGCCCGGGTGCAGGGCCGCAGTTCCGGTGGCAACCGCATCGTTTACCCCAACCACGGTCGGGGACGTCGGGTGCCGCCTTTAGTCCCGGAAGTTCAAAGAAAACGCCGTAAATAGTGGATTGCGGGAACCATAACAAACTCGAATGGTACATTTCGCATTTATCAAAGAGCCCTCGTTTCCCCGCCTCGCATTACCGAGCTTAGAGGCACCCGAGACGCTTCTTGTAATCCGTCCTCCCGCCCACGCCCCTCCGCCCTCCCCGACCGTTCGTCGTTCTCTTATCTATCTGTAGTACAGCCTCGCTAACCGCTCTCGGAGGATAATGCCAAGAGAAGAGGACTTCAAACGGAATACCGTGTCTTCTTGCCGGTATAAATAACAATCTGCGGGGGCTATATTGATTTTGGAAATACGACGGCGACCAATCGGGCGGCGGCAGCCCCAGCCGCGAGTATCATTTTCTGAAAATGTGCCTCCAGTTAGGGACGCACCGGGGATATAAACCGGGGGATGCTTCTTTTGTGCTCTCTTCCGATCGACGACAGTACTTATGTACCTACGTATTTCGTCCCGAGTAGTCGAGATATCGTGATTAAAGTCTCTGGCCCGCTTTGGAACGTTCGCGAATTAGAAGCCCCTGTGTTCCTCGGTACAGCTACCGCGAGGGAGTACCGTGCAGTGAAATATGAGGGAACGTAGAGTCATTCAGGTATAGAGTAATAATTGATGGACAGACAGGGTTAGCAACCCCTTGGTCGCGTCGATAGCTAAATTAGTAACTCCAGACAGAGCGTGTCCTTGCCGCGCTTCACTCGTTCCTCGAGTCACACCGTTCGCTATCGAGCCCGTACGGAGAATCGAGAGGCACGAGGTCTCGAGGACGGTCGAACCGCGTCGCGCGAGGGGTCTTCTCGTGGAGGCCCGATGTGAACTTGGCCACCTGTTTCGTTGAACATTTCCTCCGAAGCGTGCGTCCGTCGACACGATATCGCCTAGTACGCGCAAAACTCTGAATCATCGGGGGCCGGCCATTTTTCAAAGTTGCCCGAGCAGGCCGAGCCACGCTGCATTAATAACCAGCGGGAGAGACGGCGCTGGCCGGCTTCGTGGCGTGCGGCAGCGAACGACGATAACAATGAGAACAAAGAGGCCGAAGGGTGGATTTCAATCTGTAAGTTGTGGACGAAGCTACCGGGGCACGTTGTTCCTTCGTAATATTTTCTGGTCATTAGGGTGCACGATATGCCAGGGACCTTTGAGATTCACGCTCGCCGCAGTTCTCCCGTTTTAATTCCTCGTACGCTCTCTCTCTCTCTCTCTCTCTCTCTCTCTCTCTCTCTCTCTCTCTCTCTCTCTCTCTCTCTCTCTCTCTCTCTCTCTCTCTCTCTCTCTCTCTCTCTCTCTCTCTCTCTCCTTCTTGGCCTCCTCTCGATTACGCGCTTCTGTCGAACCCGCTCATTGTTGAGGGCAACGTTGCGCTTGACAATCGCAGAGTTTCAAACCCGTCGACGGCACAGGCATACGGTGGCACAGCCTTCCTCGGACAATGCACTTTTCAATTGCATATCTATCTGTTCGCCGTCAGATCCCATCCGAACACTTGACTCCTCTCTCGCCACGGTGTGTACAGGCATCGCGCGCGACTCGCTCGTGAGAAGCGATTAGGACGCGGCGGAAAAAATGATCAGGTACGAGGATAATGAGTGGTCGGCGAGGAGAATAGCAAAGGCAGCAACCTGCTGGGGCGTATGACCGTGCCATAATTTTCGAGGTGAATTAAAATTCTTCGGCGGCACCTGGTAATGGAAGCTCCCACACTATCGTTCCTCCCGCTTAGCTCGGAAAGGGTTGGGGGCAGGGGCTTTAGATAAAAGATACAAGCATCGAAGGGTGTGATACACGCAGGTTGATCTAAAAGAGGCGTCAATGAATTCGAGATCATATACTGTAAGTTGCTCGCAAAAGACGACGCAAGTCTCCAGTTGCTGTAGATTTAAATGAGGGCACTTTACAAAAGTGCAAAGCTATGTGCATCCCACCGGTATCATTTTAACTGTGCCCTATCTTGAATCTTCTTTTAAGCCATCCTGTAGCTGGTGCTGGCCGTATCGAATGAAATAGGCGGGCAGCTTTACACGCGACTTTTCATTACAGGGTCCTTGTCTTTGTGGCGTTAATGCCGGGACTTTTACAGGGCATTCGAAGCACAGGATGTTTTATTCATCGCGGCAACGTTGAACGAAGTTCAGAGACGCGTGATTAAAGAAAAATGTGCTTCATTACATTAAAGCATTTCCGGAGCGTGTTTACCGGGAAGTAACGTGGTTTCATACATTTCTTGTTTCAACTTCTACCGGCAGTGGTTGGGCGCACCGCAAAAGAGTCGCGCGGTAATGCCCGGGAGGTTCGCTGGTAATGTTCAGAACGAATTAAAATTTTAGGCCTCGCGATAATATCGCACACAGCCCGCGTATTTTGTGCTTAGAAACGGCTGTTACTGTATGAAGGGGAAAAGGGATACAGCCGCGTTTTCGCTTAGCAAATAGCTGAAACTACGTAACTAACGTATGTGGGTACACATGTACTTTTAAAAGTGCTCGTTGATTCGCGTGTCTTTCTTCTATTCTTTGAACACTCGAAGCAGCGATATTTTGGACTGAAGAGCTTCGATAGAATAATGCAACTAACAAGGGGAGGACACCATGTGGTAGACACCGATTTTGATGAGCCTTGGCACGATGGATCTATGTCGAATATAAGTAAATAGGTGTCCGAGCGTTTCTGCCAATAGGCCTTAATAATAGAGATATTTACATGGAAATTATTAAAAATTTCATAATGGCTGTGGGGTTTTAATGGGTAAAAATCACATACTACTCTGGCGCCCCCGGGGATTCTCCTTTGAAGGAGTCGGGGTGCCTTTTGAAGATTTCCCCAAGTTAAAAAAAAAATTATAAAAACAAAAATTTATAAAAAAATAATTTATAAATTTTTTTTTGAACGTGGAGACATCATCAAAAGGCACCCGAACGCCTCCAGAAGGGAATCTCCTGCGGGCGCCAGGGTAGTGTGGGATTTTTACACTAATGACGCTACTTATGAAAGCCCCGAACGACCACTAAAAGGGGATGCACAGTTTTGCGATAACAATTAGTTATATGGTCGATTAGTTATATCTTTTCGAGCCCGCAAATAGCGGTACTCGAATCTGGAAATAAACAGAGAAACGTGCCGCAGAATTCTATCGGCGCACTCGGCCGTCTTAATAATTTACATTCCAATGCTGGCATTCGGTAATAAGCGTCGGGCATATTTATAGAAGGGACCCTTGAATCTAATAACCTCGATGTCGTGTCTTGTCCGTTTCGATCCTGCCTACCCCCGACCGTCGTTTCCGTTCGACGAGCAACTTGTTTTCTTATTCCCTGCACCTTGGCCGCCCGGCGGAGCGAAAAGCATCGAAAGAAAGGGACGGGACACAGCAAACGCGACGTCTTAATTTCTTCTAATTAGAAATACCCGCCATTAATTATCCCCCCGCGGAAAGGTGGCATCTGTTTAATCCGCAGCCGGCTGACAAGATGAAAGGATAATTGAATCGTCCAACTTTCGACTGGAGCGAACTTTCGACGCGATCCATCAAGAGACGCTCGTTCTTTTTTTTTCCAGACGTTGTTCCTTCTTCGATCTATCCCGCTGTTTCAATTATCGGTAACGTTAACCGAAGCATGCGAAACGCCGACAACCACTGGAAAATGCAGAATCGACGAGTCCACTTTGGCGGGCCCGTGTTTCGCGTGGAACGCGATGAAGCGTTGATTACGGCGAACCACTCGGCTATTATTATTCATTGCGCGATAGAAACGTGCCTCACGACATGACACGTGTTCTCTTTCCTCTTCTTGCAATTTCAGCACTTTTAATTAGCCGCGATTATATTGTACATCTGCGTGCTATACTGCTCGCAAACGTTCGAGTGACTCCAGGCTTACTCAATGGACGGCTTGTCCTTTGAGTCTCCAGCCAAGTGCCTTTGAATGCATCTTCGAGTGAGATTGGTCTATCGGATCGACAATGATGTAAAAGAAACGAGAACACGCAGAATGGGGAAGGAAGATGAGCGACAAGATCCAGAAATCCTCAGGGCTGTTGGTCTGCGTCGAGGCGCAGAAACACGGGCGTTCTGCGGTGTTCGCGGAGTATAGCGCGGGAACGGGCTGCAGCAAGCCGGGAAACAGATTGTACAGCTCAAAATCAATAGGCATCTGATTTATTCCCATGCGCGTAGCCGGCCGTTCCCCACGTGGAGACGACTGCGTCGAATTTACGCGAAGCGTTTCGCGCGTGGTACGTGCACTCGTCTCTACACAGACGAGTGTATATGGGCGCGTACGTGCATCCCAGCGTCTTGCATCCCTTTCGATCGACTATGCCGCCCGTTGTCGTCGCGTCGTATCCGCTCTCCTCTTCCTTTACTTCCCCGACGGGCGAACCGGAGGCGACGGAAAAAATAAGAGAGCACGAGCACGGAGAGACGGGAGCCGTTTTGACGGATCGACTTTATGAATATTAATGACGGCAGCCTGGTGGAGGCATATTGTAATAATTATGCGTCCCGTGCGCGAGAACGCCGCAGCGGTGCGAGCGTTCGGCCTCTGAGGAGGGAGCGGAGAATGGAGGGCTCCTTTCTGCCAGTCGATAACGAAAGTATGTTGTAAGGAGATAAGGATGAGAGGGATCGATAATAAATCCTCCGGCACGACGCCTCTATGGCCGCTCGATAACTTGCTCTGCTTCCTTTTTACGTAGGTGAATTCTTTGTTCCCGTCGGCGCCACCCTTTTGCTAGGTGAATCCGAGTGGAATACAGAGAGAGAGAAGGGCCGCGGATCGACGGGCCGCGCTTTAAGAATTTTGTAGTATTTTATCTGGATACCTGTTCCGTTTCCCGTGGAGGAACGTCGACCTCGTTCCGTCGGAGTTCTGCTTGCCTTTCGCCTCGAGTTTTACCATGAGAGATCGACGGGGATCCGGGCGAACGAGAAGTGAATCGTTTCGTTAGATAGCCGATGCGCGAATCGAGCCCTTTTTAAAAGAAACCACCGAGGCAACTTGCAACGCTATCCTCGTGGCTATCCTTTTTAAATTAGCGTTACAATACCATCGATTTGGTACACCTTACTCGGGCTTCCTCCGTACGCGAACTTCTCGGCGCGCAGTCGATGTTTATCGCGTGATTATTATCCGAACTTACGTCCTCGGCGAATCCACCGCGAGGAGGCACGGCCCTCCTCGCCTGGCTTGTTCTGCTTTCTACGCGCGCGTCCCCGCATTCCTCCCTATTATTCGAGCATCGAACAGCGTTATTACTGGGCCGCGTGTATATCGTGTTACGGGGGTAAAATATTTGTTAACAAATGTCGCGGATGTGCCCCCTGCCGGGGCACACGGGACCGGACGTGTCGGGTAGCCAGATAAGGCTCAGCATCCCGCGATTGTATACACGTCCGCGTAGAGAGCGCGTTAACCGCGGCGAGGGAAAGAATCGTGGAGCCCCTTTATGCCTACGGTTGCCGCTCGTCGCTGGCCGTGTTTCTTTCTCGCCTCTCCCTCGGCCGTTCTAATAATTTCGCGCTGGAATTATTATAATTTAATACGATACTACCCCTCCCGTGCGCCGGGCCCTCTCGCGCTCTATTGCAAAGCCACGGCCATTATTCGGCGTGTTTGTAGCCTCCGGCGTCGCGTAATAAGCCGGCTTATACCTAACGTATCTCTCTTTGTCGTGCACACACGCACGTAACGCACCTAACGTCGCTGCGACACGCCTACCTTATTCTTCCCTTGCTCGGCCTGCCCAGCCGGTATCTGCATCTGCCGATGCCAACATGTTCGCCGCGCGCGTGAACCTTGTCTTTGCCGCCACCTCGTCCCGATTAGATTTTTATCCCATCGCAAATCCTTTTCATACAGCATTCGTCGCTGCCAGGCAACCGTGCCAGACCTTCGATTCGTAATACTGGTGCGTGCAATGCGAAGAAACACGGTCGACGCTTGTACCGAGAGGAAATTACTCCGACCTAATGACTTTATCGTCGAGGAATACATCGGGTAGAAGATTGCCTCTTTTTCGGTGATCAGGTCTTTCATGGCAGAGACATCGATGTAGGTGAGCTATCATTGTGGGTAACTTTGGAGCAGGGGATGATGGTATACTTAGAATGCTCCAAGATTTTCCAGACAGTAGCCCGTAGACGACAAGCACACCTAGTTAAGCGAACTGACAGTTTTTCTGCTCCTTGACCACCCCGAACCGTCATCAAATTACCGTGATCCCAAGAAACTCTTTAATTACCACGCGAGCCCTTTACGTGCAAGGATTTCATTGCCCTCGACGCGTGTAGCGTTTTTGACCGAACCACCGCACCGGTGGCACGCCTACCTCGTTCTTCTTTCATGTCGTGTCGACTCGTCCGCGTTTCCCGCGTGTGTCCTTGCGCCCGGGCTCGTGGAGACCGGAAGCGTGTCGTTTACGTGTCTGTCATTGGTGTATTCATCAGCTGAACTCATAAAACCGGAGACACACCGAATACAGCAACAACCCCGTGTAACCGGCCTCGGCGATGGTCGACATTCTACTTACAATCTAAAGGAACCCGCCTACCTGGCGTGTAACCCGAGCCACCTCTTTTCCAACAATAACGATGGAATCGTAATTGGTTTCTTGGGATCATTCCTGGGGTTATTTCCATGGGGTTCCCGCGTCGTACGTGGGGAGACCCACGGTGGTTGAACGAGCTCGATGCACGGTGAACGAGAGGCGAATTTGTGTAACGCGGTAGGTGTTCTCGGTAGACACCGAAGTTAGAGGTCTTAGAAATTCATGGGCGATATCGGAGGCAGGCGGGGAATATTCATTAAAACATTCACTGGGGGGGCCTCTGGATTGTATATTTTTGCCGTAAAGTCCGAGCGCGAATTACGGCGGTTTTAAACGAAAGACATCCCCGACCGGGGCAGAAAACGGGGTACGTAACATTTACGTTTCCAAGATCGGGGATGCGGTCCACATATCCCGCGTAATAATTCCCGCGACATTTTGTTACGGGCGCGCCTTCATTTACCACGCGCGCATTGTTAATCGTAGAGCATTGCGAAGCGAAATGCGGAAGGGAGGAGCCGTATATATATATATATTTACAGCCGGGTTGAATCAAATTAAAGCTCTCCCGTATATCATCCTGCTCGGCGAATACGTCGACAACATTAGCAATTCAATTTTTTAGGTTTCTGAACGTAATATTAATGCGAACGACGAGCAACCCCTTAAAATTTCAGCTGCAAAATCCACATTAAATGAAATTAACCGAGCTGCAGAGCGTACGCGCGCAAGCGCTTATAAATTCCAGCGCTCTGCATGCTCGGGAATAATGCGTGGACATTAATTCCCACGAGTACCGATTAAAGTGTAATTAATACTTTTTCGATCTGTACAGAGAGGATTGTGACGCAAGTTTTACCGCGTACAATTAAGGGGTTATACCTAGTCAGGCGGCCGAAAAGAGGCGAACATTTGTGATTTTTTTTTGAAGAAGCGGAAGCGTATATTTTTACAAAGCTTTTTGCGCTTAAAAGAGCAACATTTAAAGAACATTTGGTAATTTTTTCGTGGAAAAATATTTACGTTTATAATAAAGTAACAACCCACATCCAAGAAGCCTTTTTAAAAATTTGTTTTTGCGGTGAGCACCATCATTCCGAACCAGATTTTCTAAAATCAAAAAACAAACAAGATTTGGTTGGCATATTAATGTATCCTGCAATTAACAGAGGGAATTTCCGAAATATTAATTTAAAACAAAATAGCGGCTATTTAAAGTTGAAATCCTGATTTCTTCATGCAAAAATCCCGGGAAAAAAATCATGATTTCAACTTTAAATAACCGCCATTTTGTTGTAAATTAATATTTCGGAAATTTCCTCTGTTAATCGGAGGATACATTAATATGCTAATCAAATCTTTTTTGTTTTGTGATTTTAGATAATCTGGTTCCGAATGGCAGTGCTCACCGCAAAACCAAATTTTTAAAAAGGCTTCTTGGATGTGGGTTGTTACTTTATTGTAAACGTAAATATTATTCAACAAAAAAATTACCAAATATTCTTTAAACGTTGCTCTTTTAAGTGCAAAAGATTCTGTAAGAATATATGCTTCCGCTTTTTCAAAAAAAAAATCAAATACATTCGCCTTTTTTCGGCCGCCTGACTAGGTATAACCCCTTAAGCGAGCACTATTTCGAATAACGCGCAAAGAATGCACGACGAGTGCGGGGAAGAAGCATCTAGCAGATAGGTAGTACAGCCGGCCGGCGATGCATTAGCGGCGGGCTTGTGTGGGAACGGCAGTCTACGCTTTAAAGCTGACAACAAGACTGATAAAACTTTATCACCCGTTCGTAAGGGACAATGCTGTCACGACGCGACGATGAGCTGATCATGAGGGCAATGGAAACGTCGCCCGAAGAAATGGATAAGAGTGCCTCGGATAGATAGGAAAATATCTTTGTACTCGTAAGAGATATCGAGAATGTCCGTCGCTTCGCCATCCTGTTGGTCGTTTTTTGTGTACCGAACTTCAGTCACATGGCTGGACGTAAAAAATTCTCGTACAGCGATTTATTCATAATATAAATCAAATAAAATTGAATATCGATGAACTCTAATTAGCGATGACGAATCTGTGGAGCCGGTCTTGCAATAACAGATGATCATCGGTCAGACAATCACGATCTACCCTCGCGAAATTGTACTACAATTTCCATTTGCAGGTTTATCAGTATCAGTATAAAGAAATTGAACGCAGTAGAGTTGTTCCAAGAATCTCGATATCCAAGAGTGAGGACACCCGAATCACGTGAGCACCGGCAGTGATAAAATTGTTTCACAGCTGCGCGAGATTATCTGGTATCATCTCGCGCACCCTTCGCAACAGTTCCGTTCAAATAATACCCCCGTCGCTTCCGAGCCTCTGAAAAGTCCCTTGGTTACCGAGACATCGATATCACCCGATTACAGCGGAAAACAGAAATAATAGAGTGTCGTATCGCGTTGTATTTCAAGTGCGCTGTCCCTATCGACAGCTGAAGTTCCCCCCGCAACGCCGTATCTGAGCAAATATTAACGTTTCACGAGATAAGGAGCGGTTAGGGTACGCGTAATCGAACCCAGTATAATAAACTCGATGACGGAACAATTTTATTGATAGTGCCCGACCGTGGAGTACTTTTCATTAATGCAGGCTGATTTCATCGAGCTTGTATAGTTGTACAAAAGATATCCCTTGCTTCATAGCAGCATGCAACACAAGCACGGTGTGGTATGTTATACTTGCATACACTTTGTAAGCCGAGCTTTCGGGCTGACCAATTGAAAGTGACGCAACCGGAGACTTCGCGCTCGGTAACAATCGATCCAGTGGAACTCTGTCCAATTATAATTGAACGTCATTTAAGGGCGCGCGCCCTCTCCCCCGGACCAACTTATTATTCCCGGCAAATGGGCGTTTTCGATGGAGCGAAACGATCTCGATTATCGCCCCCGAAACGCGTGGCGCGGCGGAGGGTGGTGTGTTTCGGTATGGAAAAAATTTTCGAGGGTGGGTCGATTTGAAATCAAGATAGCGCCGGAAGCGAACGATGTAGGCAGGAGTCTGGGATGATAATAAATCAGACCCTGGCTCGTACGCCGGAGGTGTTTCCGGGGTGATCCTGCCGTGTTAATAAACCTCGTGCCAGCCCTTGACTATCGTTGGGAACAACGACGCGTTTAGAGAGCACCTTCATAGTTTTCCACTGCATTGCACTTTTCTCACCGTTGCAACGATTTCGCTGAGAAAGTACACAGCTTGGTTGGTTGCGAGATCGCGGAAGGATCTATTAGTCCCATAGCTTTCTCGCTCATCGTAGGCTTCGTCTCGATCGTCCTTGATTGGCCATTGACGAAGCGATAGGGTAACGAGTGTTACTCTCACCGACCTCGATCGGCGATTCCGTTGTCGCGTGTTTCCGAAAATTCTATGGGCGCCGCGAGCGTTTCCTGCGGCGTCGCCGCGATACGAAACGACGGCGGCCGAAAGTTTCGACGGTTCGCGGTCGATAGCGGCGCCGGTTTCTCATGAATATATTCACATGCAGCGGGCAGTCGCGCGAGTACGAGACAAAGATGTTAACTGGTGATTGGGGAAACGCTTTCCTTCTTTAAAGATCGTCTTGTTAGCGGTGGGCCGCGGGTGCCCGGGGCGCTCGCCCGTCCAAATCTTCCGCTCCGTCCCTCGTGGACTTTAATGTCTTCAGTAACTGGCCGTAAAAGAAATTCGTGTGCAACTCGGCCGGCCCCATGGCCCCGTGTACGCGCGGGCTCACACACACACGTGGCCGCGCGCGACCCAAACCGGGAGCCGGGCCGCGGTGTCGCCTCGATTTTATGCAAAACGAGAATCAGCTGTACCGTACTCACAATGTATACGCGATAAGGAGTGACCGCAGTCGTCGGGACTTTAAACAGCCCCGTCCATGAGTCCGCTCTATCCTTCTCTGTCCCTTTCCCTGCATTCTTTCCTCGTGCGTGCCTGCCAGCGTCCACGAGATGAGTAAATTCGCCGGTGTTTGATAGCATCGCGTTTCGATGGATAGACGCTATTGCAGTGGCGTTCGACGGGATAATTGAGGGGGTAGTTTCTTCTTCCTACGTGAATTCCCAGAATAAAATATTGGCAATGACAGTGAACTCAGAGCCGAAGGAATTAATCGCGGCAGCAGAGTAAGCCGGAGAATGCAGGAAGACTGCGACAAGGGATGTCGGATTCGAACGTTGATACAGGGACAAGTACAGGGTGGGTTGGCAGAGCGGTGGCAGTAGCTGCAACGTCGGCGGGGAGGATTTTAATTAATATATACTTAATTAAGTTTCCGCGTCGACGGCATTGTAGCTCGGCTACGGGGGTCGTTATCTATGCCACGCAGTGCGCGGGTGATTTACTAATAGAAACTACGCGGAATAGTTCGTCTAGTTAAGCCCCTTCGAATACACATTGGTTTATTGTGCGCTGCACCGATGCACCGTGCCGCTGTGTGTTGCGAAACATCCCATATCGCGGCTGTACGCCGGCTGGCTCTATTAAACCTCTCTTCTCCCCTTGTTCCGACGCGCACCTCGCGCAGAGCACCTTCGAGCGTGTTTCCGCGAACCACCTCGGCTCCCCAGATCTATCGATAATATATACACATCCTCGATCCGCGATGAAAGCGATTCTCCGCCGATTATTCCGCGGGAGTCTGCGGAACCGCCGCGCCGAGTGGTAGTCGTACTCTTCGCGCCACGAGTGTTTTCAAGGGAGCACGCATGCATGTACATAACTGACTCGTGGTGCGCGATGAAAGTGATCACCCATGATTGCTCTTCCATCGACTCCGTGGCATAATCGGGCACGATATATGTCCCCTGGTCCGAGCTCCTCGATAATCGTTCCTGCGCACATTTCAGTCTGGAGAAAAGCAGAACTGGCTTCGATTCGACCGCGGCGGGGAGATTGCGCGACAATGTTCTTATTGTTAATAACAACGTCGCTGGCTATTTGTTCATGAATAGCTATGCATGTATCAAAGTAAATATTATTGAATGGTTCAGGTTCGGGAGCAATATCGTACCTGGCTGCACCGAATATTGTTTACGAACAATAATATTAGTAAACATTTGTTGAACGATATTAGTTCGCAAGCAAACAGGACGCGAATATTGTTTGCCAAGAATAACGTGACTATCAACGCTGTCGCCGCGGTATCGAGCATCGACGAACGGCTCGGTGTCGCGGGGCTTTCCACGCAAACGTGTTTATTCCAGGTCCTGTGTGGAACGTTGGCGGGGAAAGTCACCGCGGCTGCAAAGCGGTATAGAAAAGAAGGCGAAGGGCGAGAAGGAGGGTTGAATTAAAATTCGGTGGAGCTTTCGCCGGGGCCGTGTGCACGCAGATTCTTTTTAGACTAATTGAAAATTATTGAAACTCGGCATATGGCCTCGAACAGGTCACCGGATATCAAAGGCCCTCGTTGGGAAGCACGCGTCCACGCCGGAGAGACAGACGCGTGCACAACAGCGAACGAAATGCCTTTGGCGATCTCGAATTTCCCGACGATTATTCAACCGGAGCTTAATAAAAATGCACGATGCGCCGCGACGCGCGCACAAAGAGGGCTGATTCGACTCGCACGGATTCTGACGTCCTAGGAAACAGACGCAGCCCTCTACCCTCGTTAACATTTCCTTCGTCAAACCGCCTTTTGTCAGCGTGTCACCCCTTTCCTCTTCCCTCGATAATCAAGGGTCGACGAGCTAGTTACCATTCACCGAACGGCTTCCGCCACGAGAAAGATCGACTTTCCGACTTTCACCGCGCCGCGCCGCGTAACTTCGGTGTGCACGGTCTCGCGGCGGATTCGAAATCGTCGCGGTATACCGCAAATATTTCGAATACCGTTGTAATAACAAACTCGTGTCTGGCTTCACGTGTTCCCACGTGAAACGCTGCGGGCATTGATCAGCCCGACAAAGAGAGGGAAAGCGTGTAGAGAGGGAAAGGGAAGGAGATAGAGAGATGTATCCACGCCAGCATGATGTTTCCAAGTAAGTGACATTTCATGTTTCGTCTCGCGGAAGATTTCACCGATGCATAGGACACGGTAAATAAAAATATATTCGTTTGAAGGTCCGCCGGGGGTAAGTTTCGCTCCTTCGAAACACCCGCCAACGTCTTTCCTCCCCGAACGTATTGATCGTGACCGAAAGTCAAGCGGATCGATAAATTCTCGAGTAATCCCGCGATAAAACAGCAGCCCTTCAGCTGTTGCCGAGAAACTGGTTACTCCTTCCTTGGAATTACCTCCACAGGAGGCAGATGCAAGAAGGCAATGGATTAATTAAAGAATTTCAAGTAGCACGATGTAGATAACGATTACGTCGCGCTCAGTGACCGCTGAAAATGCCAGCAGTTTCTTAACTTATTAGTTGACCAATTAACGGCTGCGCGCATTGGTCAATGATCCGTGAGCGAAATGTACTTCGGTGTCAGTATTTAATCAAGCCTCTGATGAAGCTAGGTGCTGACGAAATGTCAGATACCTTCTCTTTGCAACAACACGAGCAGTTACGAATAGAAAAACTGTATTGCTTAATGAGCGAGCGGAGAGGAAACGAAGGCTCGTGTCGGCTCGTGCGACTCGTGTCGACTCTTTCGTTTCCTCTCGCTCGCTCATTGGTTTTTCTCACTCTTGTCCGAAGGATTTCAAGAAATGCTCGGGATAGTCGCCGAGCTCCTAACGCATGGTAGAATCGGACTGGTAACGATTATTTACTGTACTATACCCAGGTACCTACAGAGGCAGTATTGAGGTATAAAAATATCTGGAGAGTGAACAGAGCAATGGCGGCCGGTCCAAGAAAGAGGGAAGTAACGGGTGAACCTATCTCTGTCTTACAACAGGCTATGGATGTATAGTGCATGCGAGTGAAGTTAGCTGCGCACGCAAAATACATACACAACACAGATGCTACAGAGTGAGAGGGATAATAGCAGTGTTGCCCATCTACAGATTTTTCCGTATATCTACGGATCTACGGTTTGTAAGCTGAAATCTACGGATTTTTTACCTTTTTCATGAGTTAGTAACTTATAATCAGCAAAAGAATCACTTTTTTGTAAAGACTAATAACGACATCTGTTGCCACACATTTTTTGTTCATTGGTCCTGTAATGGAACCTCCCCCGTCCACAAAAAATATGCAACCAATGATCTATTAAAACGAAACAGAAGAATTAACCAATTTTCGCATCTTACGACTTGCAACGAGACACTCGAAACGTTGAGAGTGAGAGAACTTCACACTCCAGGTTTTTTTACAGCTCAATGAGAGGCGGTAAGATAAAATCAATTACAGTCTCTTCAAAACACAATTAAGTATTTCATGCAAACCGTAACGTGGCGTATGATCTGCACGATGATATCTCGATGCGAATAATAGACGGCCAAAAAAAAGGAGAAGCATTCGACCTCCGTAATGACGAGGATAAAAGGAATTCGTTATTTGTGTAACGTCGTTTGTCCGGTAAGATGGCGGCGATTTTACGACGGTAGCGCGTGATTTCTCAGATAAAAAGGCCTGTCCACGCGACGGATAATATTTTTCGTCGAATCAAGATTTATATCCCGTGAGGTGCCTCCGTGTACGCGCCACGATCCTTGAATTAATACGGTCCCACGTATTATTTGCCCTGTCGGGATCCGTTTACGCGCGGCGAATGAGATGTCGACTCATTAGCGGGGAAGTTTATATGCCCGTGACGATTAACACGAACCCGCTAATAGGAACAAATCGTCCTTGGACCGGCCACTGGATATGAAAGTGCCGCGGGACGAGTCAGTCCGGCACTCACCGTCTTGCCCGTCCGCCGTTTATATACTTCCTTTGCCGGTCGAAATCCCTCGGCGTTCCATCGGCGAGAGTCCGCCGCGCCGGTCTCGACCAACCGAAAAGCGAGGAACCCATGGAAAATATCAAGGATCTCTCGATTAATCAATTGTCGCGAGGACGTCGAGCCGAAACTTGTCTGGGGCGCGACATTTTTCGCACGGAATTCGCGAAACATTTTTCATCCCGCGTCACGCGCAAAAATCCTGAATGATACTCGCGATCGCGTACAATAGTCAGGCTGCAAGCAACACGGCCGGCGACGCGACGTTTCTGTCGTGCTATCTCGCGGATGCTGTCAGCGGCAAATAAAACCTCCTAACTCGTGTATCATTCGCAGTAACCGATATTACGTAAATTCGTTTACCTTTCTCTGAGCGTGGTATTTTTACACGCCTTGGTTGCCAGCAACAATAAAATTATCCACTGCCTCTGTAAATGTTAATGCTTTCACGGTCTTCAAAGTTCAATCCCGAAATCCCGATTTGAAAGGACTGAAATATGCAGGCAGGACTGCATCGAGCAGCCTGGCAACGGTGTCGTCAGTTGAACCACAAACAACGAGGACGTATTCATGCTCGAGCGGCACTTGATCGTTTTTAGCGTGAAACGTGACGGCATAATCGATACGTCGTCTGGCGGAATGTATCGCGGCGTGCTCCGAATGGATGCTTCTCTCCTGGATGCACCGTGCACAACCACTTACGCTAATAAATACCCTGCTTCGAAGATATTGCCGCGCAATAATTGCGCGTAATTGCACGTCGTATAGAATTATTAGTTACAACGAGCTCGTCGGGGCCGCTTGGAAATTTGTAATTGCAACTGCCGGCCTGATAATATTGAAATGGGTAAAGAGGAGTAACGTAAGATTCGTTGAAGTGCCCGAGCCCCTTGAACGCTGAATAATGATTTACACAATTTCGAGCCGCGTTGCGCATCGCATTAAAGCCACCAGAACTTTTTATTGGCCTGATTCGAGGACATTAACGCAGGGGCCGCGAAAAAACAGCTACTAGAGGCATTTTAATACGGCGGGCGCGGCAAAAACGCGAAAAAATTGCGCAAGAATACGTTTATCGTGTGATAAAGTGTCATCGAGGATTCCTCCGCCCCTAATTTCCCCTCGGGCCAGCCGCGAAGAAAACAACGGTGCTCGCCGAGGGAGCAAGGTTCCCGGTGCAGCGCGGCCGTGTCTGAAAAAAGACACGACATTAGGAACTGGTAATTCCACGGCTCTCTCGTGTCCCGGGCTACCATCGAAGACCCGTTATAAATGCGTTACATCGCGTTAGCCGGGGATCCATTTATGAAAAAAGCCCGGGCGTCGCGCGACCCACGATAATTACAGCGTGTCTTCGGGATTAAATATCTCGGGCCCGCGTGTAATTTGCGCATCGTTAATACGCGCCCGGATTAATTTACGGCCGCGAATTACGGAAAACGGTGTGTTCCGTCGTATTAATGAATGCCCGGTTTCACATTGTACCTACCTGCCGGCTCGGTCGCGCCATTAGCGTTTCAGTCGTCGGGATGGTCTGTCTTGACAATTCCTTCTTTTTTTTCAAATAAATCCACTCGAATGTTTCCGTGAATAAATAACGGGGCCGGTCACGGGCGCGTCGCGAGCACCGGACAACGCGGCGTGGCCAATCGATTCGGCGTTCGACTCGATCGAAATCCCGGTCGGCTGGAGAGGCAGAGAGATAGAGGAGAGAGTGGCGTACTTAAGAAGAGGAGAAGACTGGGAAAAGGGGCGAATCTTTATCCAACTATCGGCGCTCCTCGCGGCGATTCCGCCGCGTGTAATTTCACGCCCAAATCGCGGAAGTTATGGCAATAGCGCTGGCGATACAAGGCCATAAACGGGATCGGCGCGATTCGAGCGAATCGCGCCAGGGTATTTTCTTCGTGGCCCGAGATCTCGAAAAACAAACAGTTAGAGCTAGGTGGTCCCTCATTAAGTTGGCACCACTCCCGGCCCCGGCCTCGGCTTCGTTCCCTTTCGATTCGAGTCGATCTTGGGTGCCCCGTAGGGAGACGGTCTCCGAAAGGGCCGTTGGTCCCCCGGGTCCATTATATCGGGGGGTACACGTGTGTACGTGCATCCGCGTTCGCGTATGTGCGTGCCTCTCCCCTCGGCTCTTTGTATTGACCCGGTGTCGCGCGCGTGTTACGTCCTCGAGTGAGACGTTACCTACGCAAAATGAATGCATTCGATACGTGTCACAATTGCTATGCCAGGGAACACGCCTGTTAGACGACAGAGCCGGCAGCTTTGCCACGTGGACGCTAGACTTGCCATGCATGTGGTCCTATCGTAGGTACGTGTGTGTGTGTGTGTGTGTGTTTGCGTGATCAATGGAGCGGTTTGCCGCTCGGATTCCGCGGAATTAATTATTGATTTATGTTTTTCGATGAGAGGGGAATAAATAAATAAACGAGCATTCCGAAAGCTGCATCGGCACACTGTACGATTCTATCGATACCATTAGGGGAAAACGGGCTACTAAAACTATGCAGTTTCCTTGAACGCGAAATTGACGTGTCGATGCACTTTCTCCTTGCAGCATGTTTATATGCACCCATCTGTATCATATTTATAACCATAAAAATACTCAAATGAAAATGAAGAGTGATCCGATTAGCCCTATATGTAAGTATTTCAAAGGGTGTAGATTGCACAAACATATTACGATATAATAGTCTAATACTAAACTTGGACACCATGCAAACTAACAACAATAAACACATTGGAACTTTCAAGCTTACTTTTTATTTTAAATACGAAATTGCAGATTACGTAGGTTAGATTCGGACCAAAATTGTAACGTTCGCGCGCGTCCATGTCACTGAAAACGTGTGCCAGCTGTGAATGCTCATTTCTATCGCGATGTAAGAAATATGGACTAAATTCTTATTTTCATCCGATTCGACCCGGTCTACCCTATTGCTGGTTAAACACTATCGAGGTTGGTACCTTATCCTTCAATGAGGTGCATTGATTCGAAAGCTACCACCCGGAGCGTGGTGACTCGAAAGCGGTCGCGTTACAGTAAGGAAAACAGCCGATAATGGGATTACACATAGAGAATGGATTACTGAAATCCCTCGAATGCAAAACCTTACGATAATCTGCTACAACGCGTCGCCGTATCTTGGACAGCGATGACCATAGAGCCGGGGAGGATGGCCGAGTATCGAGCTGCCGGTGCCCGGTTCTCAAACACGAAAATGTACTGGATATAAACAGCGACCGGTACTTTTCATCCTTCCACCTGTTGTACGGCACCGTGGTCCGCTCGCGAGGGCGCCTATGTGCTCCGTCGAGGAATTATCCTTCCACGGTGCGCGGGTAATGTGAGCAGTTAACGCAAATGGGACGGTATACCACCGTCCGAGGCGGGATTATAATGAAATAAATACTACGATTAAGGGGAACGCGTTTAAATTAACCGTCGCTATTGCTCGTGTACCGAACGAGTTTTAAGATTCGATCTCGGTTGCCGGTCGCTCTTGCACACGCGCGCGTACACGCGGATGCAAGTCGTATAAATAGTCGTCGTCGGCCCCTTGGCCCGATGCAGCGTTAATGACCAGGTCGTTTTCTGTTGCAGACACCCGTCAGCGACTCGGGACGAGCAGCTTGCGCCGTGGAAAAATTACGTGAGTACACAGTATACAGATATAGGCACGTACATATACCACGTCGGCGATCGGCCGATATTTAATCGATATCGCTGTCGTTAGATCGTATCGTCGATTCTTCCTTGGTTTCCCGCCGTGTCATCGCGGCCCGTTTCTACGTTAGGATGAAGGAAGCACTTCTCGGTGCTCGTGAAACGCACACTCCGCCGCTCCGATCGGGCGTCGTGCGTGCAGCGAGACAAAGAAAATTCTTTCCCACGCGCAGGTGTCGGTTTATGGTGTGTAGCTATGGATAGCGGGGGTGGTTACGAAACAGCGCTGCGGATGAAGTTATTTCACTGTGGTTTAATAAAGCCTCGAGTCTGAAAGGTCCCACGAATTTCCAACACCCCGCTACATTCGACCTTCAAAATATCACCCTGCTTACAAAGCCTTGTAACTCCCCGCTTTAGGCATCGGTCAGCTGACGCAAATATTTTCTCGCGAAACGCAAAATGTCCTCGCTTTCCTGTTCCACTCATGTATACGCGAAACTTGTAAAGTTTCCAGTTTCAAGTGGCGGTGTTTCTCCGTACCTAGCGACACCGTCAAATAAGGCTCGGCTCAACACGCCACAGCCATACCCGCCGTCATAATTCGCGGAATCGGTCTTGCCGTCGAAGCCACGTTTCTCGCGATAAGCTTGACTCGCGAGGCGATACGTGCTCGCGAGATTAGCCTCAATAAAATCGCGAGAGCGCCGACTACAGGCTCGTAAACCGAACTAATTGTGCGTACGCGAGCGCCTGGCAGAGGCTGGGGGGGTGGGTCGATCGCTCTATTATCTCCATTCAAGCGGATCTCTTTGGAGCTTCTCGGTTTTTCGGCGTCGGGACGAACCGTGAAATAGTAAATGACGAGGGGTGGGTTCACGCAGGTTAAGGAGAATACGAGCTCGCCTCGACAATGGGCCACCTACACTCCTCCACCCTCGGGGCCCGCTCCGAGTATCCCCGAAATCTGGTTTCAGGCAGCTGCGCTAATGCCGCGTAACAGACTAACGCGCTCGCCGATTGTCGTAGCTTCGTGAACTGTAAAACGTGAGCCGCTCGCAGAAACTTGTCTCGGCCGAACCCAGTTTACCCTGGACGCGCGAGTGTTGACGTTCCTGGTGTAAGAGACTCCATTCGAAGCCGACCGAGCGAATCACGTTTCACTCGGGACGACTTGAATTCGTAGTTTCGGACGGTGGAACTCGAGACACGCTGACCGGTATCCCGGTGCGTGCAGAGATAACGCCCGCGTCTCGGATGAGCGCGATTACTCGGCTCCGTTCGATAACGAGGGGGCGATTTCTTACAGGAGAGAGCGGAAAATCGCCGTTACGGCCCGAGCCCGTGGCAACGAGCGGCGATTTGTCCTCAGATCAGCCGTAAAACGTGCCAAGGAGTCGTGCATTATTGGTATTCCTGGGTGCGCTTTGCAATCATTGGCGTGGATCATGTTTTACGTACGCTTTACGTAAGCCTGTACATGACGGTATTTGCGTTACACAATTGTCTACAAGTCGTCCTGGGAAGGATCGGCTTTCTAACGCCTCCGTTCGATACGGCGCAGTTTTCTGTTAACGTTCAGCCGTCGAGCACTACGAACGCGGGTGGACGTATTTAACTTTGGACGTTGATCCTGGACCGCGAGAAAGGGAAGCGTTGGCCGATCGGAAGGTATCCGTTCGATCTTCGCTCTCAGCGAGGTCTAGTTGTTCCATCGCGGGGAATCCTGTTTGTCGAATACGGGGACACTCTCGGCCGCCCATAGCGGAGCTGATTAAAGCGTCATCACTGGTCCGTGTCAGTGTACAACTGTGATCCTGCAAACGACCCTTTGGAGAATAAACTCCCTTCTAGTATTTATGGACTTTTGGGATTAGCAAGCGAAAGGTGGTGGAGAAGGGGCAGCAACCTTCGCTGTCGAGAGCGTCTCTTTTATAAATTTGCTCTCTCAAAGCTGTTCTACAAAGAGAGAGAGAGAGAGAGTGAGATGCCAAGGTAGAGGAAACGGGGGAGAGGGGGTCGTACATCCTCAAGGAAGATCGCGATCTTGGTTGTTTATGCGATACCTCGAGATAGGGGTGCTCTTTTGTCCAGGGGCGGTTTTCACCGTTCGCAAGGAGATACGGATGAATAAATTTCGGGGACGCGACATATTTCACGAACCGGGCGTGTATACACGCTCCGTTACGCGGTCGGCGTGGTTCTGCAAGCGCTTTACATGGCCCTGCTTCCTCTTGGTCGGTTTAAGAGACTTAACCTCGGATCAGCGTGCGGCGATAAGTGACAAAGACACCGGGGGATTTAGGGTAATCGGAAAGAGTTTATTGTTTAGCTGATTATTTTCCCGTAGGAAGGTTCTCGAAACCGAGTGGTATGGTATGATTGAGCGACGTCGGCCGCTCCTATTCATCCGCGTTCAAATATTGCTCGAAGATTGCTTTTAAGCCGAAAATTAAGCCTTAAATTACAGTCGGGCGGTGTCTCGATATCGAAGTCTGAAATAGGTTTTAAAGTCCGTGGATACGTGGCAATTGAGGTGAGACAGAGGAGACTTGAAATTTGAATTATTTCCCAGTTTCCTCTGTCACTTGCATCTCGCGAAACAATCTCTTGTAAATTAAAATGGAATTGGATTAAACGGCTCGCTCCGACGAGCCATCCGCTGGATGGACTAACAAAGAAACAGGTAAATCTTTCGACGAGCGCTCCTTAACGATCCTCTATAATGAATTGAATTTATACCGGGGCATCTAACTAACGATCGATGAGTGCTTTATACCCGCTCGACGGTTCGTCGCGCGCTCAGCGCGATCAACAACCCGCGAGACGTAAGACCGATACGAAGCTACCCCTGACCTCCGCGAGGATCCACCACGCTGCGTTCCATTTCGGTGGGATCTCGGTTTCGGCCGGGAAAAATTAGCTCGACCTCGCGTCAAACATCGTCCTCCGTCTTTTCGGAGTGATTAGAGCACCCTCTCGGTTCTTACCACCTAACGGTTCGCCTTGCTGCCGCGCGCGTAGGTATACGTGCACGCGCACGCAGACGCGAGCAGCACACGGTGAAATGCCGGCGAGCGAGAGGCAGAATGAGAAGAGATACCAAGAGTGTGCATCTCCTCCGCTCGCCGAGTGCCTCCACCTTGAGAGTTCAGCGGGCGAGAGGGCAGCCGGAGAGAGCAGGAGAAGGCGAAAGCGTCGGAGCGGGGAGGGGGGTAGAGCAGGATAGCCAGCGGGGCAGAAGGGTTGGTGGAAGGGCTGGGAGGATGCGAGGGAAATACGTTCCGCTGGGTTCGCGAGCGAGAGAAGGAAACGGAGGGACGAGCGGTGGCTAGAAGCGAGCTGGTGCTGTGGATGGCGAAGCATGGTGATGGGGTGGATGACTAGGCGCGAGAGGGGAAACAGCGGCCGAGCGAACGGTGGGGAAGCGCGGTGCGCGTCGATGGTGGGGGGCGACGCTCTCTCGTTCCCCTGGCTCGGTTAGTTTCTCCGTCGACGCCGCTGGAAGCGGATCGAGCGTGTCGTTCTCCTTCGTGGACGATCTATTCGCGGCGACGACGACCTGTGCGCCTCTTGCCCGCTCCGCTCCGTTCTTCCCGGGAAACCAGGTGACTCTCTACGATCGCGGTTCAGATCTCGGACGATCACCATGGAGACTCGCGGCGAACGTGATACGCGGTTTCGATAGTGTGCAAATCGCTGGCGATCGGACCACACACGGGATAATAGCCACGGATGCCAGAGATTTTGGAGTAGACCGGCACCGATCTGGTGAAACGATTCTACAGTGCGCGGTAGGGAATTCTCGTGGGAAAGGTCGCCGCTCGTTCCCTGTGTACTGGCCGGTGGAAATAGTTAGTGAGCAGCCCTGTTTCTTTTCGCGCTTTTCGGTGGAGGATATCGTGCTACTTGGTCCCATTGGGGCGAGACTCGGCGCGAAAGTGAGCGACGTTTAAACCAGTGACGGATAATCGTGGATTCTCGATCCCTGATCACTGTACGCATCGGTGATCGGCGAGCACCGGGGGGGTGTTTCGAAGGACCGCTTCCCCTCGAGCCGTCGGATCCTGCCGGAAGTGCGGATCGATTCGCCGCGGCGAGGGATCCTTCGCTTTCGTCGTCTTGCCGTCGTTCTAACCATATCTGCCTTGGTTCGACTGGATACCAACGGAACCGGAGTGTGTCTGATGTGTCAGTGACAGTTCTGTGTGTTCTGCTGAAAGTTCGTGCGATGTACCCCGATCACGCCGTCTTCGTCTTCCATCTTGTAAGTACACCATTTCGTAGCGATCCGATCGACGTCGATCGATCTAAACAGCGTTACAACCCTGGTTCCCGCGTATTCCGGCCGGGGAAATGCGATGTCGATGGGAAAGGAACGTGTCGGGACATAGATAGGGGAGGCGAAAGGCTCGCTGCTGCCTGCTCTCGGTTTCCCATCCTGGGAGCAAAGGTCGCGAGAAGCGACGGAACCGGTGACTTTGACACGTCTCCCGCGGGAAGGCCTCGCATTAGGTCTCGTTTTACAAGCCAATGCTCAAAGCTTGCTGCCGAGAGAGCTTACTCGGTAACTACAAACGCGTTGTGCGGCACACGTGACCGCGGAATCTGTGCACGTACAAAGCAGCCGTGGTCTCCGTGCACGTATTTCAGAGCACGGTCGAGCAAACTTGACCTCGAAAGGATACTCCACGCTGCGACGAGTGCATCCTCGAAAGCGTCTCAAAGATTCGCCGAGGGACGCGATTGTTATATACCTGGTTTCGCTTCGATTGTTTGCTCCGAGCACTGATCACCTTCGGAACAGGAATTAAAGTCCGCTCGTCAGCTTAATTCGGAGCGAAGTGCTACTCGTGGGTTATCTCGCAACGAACTCTGCTCGCTTTCGTACGCATACTCGGTGTGCAGTCGATTTCTCAATCGAACCCCCATTCCTATCGGCGAGTGGATCGTAGATCCTCGATTTCTCCAGGAGACTCGTGAAATTTCGTGGCTCGTGGACTGCAGGGAACGCGCCCCCGTTACCAGCTCCTCGGGGAGAACAAGTTACGTCCAGCCCCGTAAGAAACTTCGGATAGAAGTTGCCAAAATTTAGGTGACGCCGGTGATCGAAGGCCTCTCGAGAGAGAGGAAGCGCCGTGCGATTCATTTATATCAATATTGGAGCGCGCAGCGATTAGGCCATCGTTCCTATGCCGCTGTCGGTTCTCTCTGTGCTCTTCTTGGCGACTCCGCGGATATTAGTCGCCTGTTTAACCTGCGCAAACAGTGCTACGACGTCTTGACAGTAGATAACGCGACGCGATGGTGGATTCGCTCACGGCGATAGTTGGATTTGTCCAACGTCTGGTGATTCGAGGTGGCCTTCGATGACATTTGCCGTCGGGAATTCCTCGGCTCTCGCGTCCTCGTTGCGAAAGCAGTCGGACGCCAGAGCCGTTTACCTTTTACATCCGCGGAAAAACTACTCGGTTAATCTCTTCTCACGGGAGAACGAGCCTTGCGTTTGACAGGCTCGTAAACTTTTTGTCCCGTTAGTCACGGCGCTTCCTGCCGTTTTTCCATACTGCCTTGCGTGAAATGGATTATTGGAAAATTGCGTCGTCTCGGCTTTGAACTACTTTTAGGTACGTGCTCCCGGCGATGTCTCCTGTCTCCTTCGCTGGGCTCCTTTGATCTCCGCCCGCGGATCCGACGATTTTGCATGCGAGATATCGAAAGTGGCCAATGCGCCCGGAGGCCGGCGTCTTCCTTAAAGATTTTCGTGTTTGCGCGATTCAATTAAGTCGGGCATGTTCCCGCTCGTTTACACGGGCGCTCCACGTCACGACGAGCTAATTAGACTTGCAAGTGCTGGTTTTTGTCGAATGATTCGCAATGTCTCGTGCCGTCCCGTCCTCCGCTTCCCGTCTCCGCCTCTCGGATGCTCGGCTCTCCCATAGATATCCAAGTGGGATTGCATTTCCACGCGTGTTTCGCCAAACGGTCGTATATTCGCGGACGCACATACGTGACCGTGCATCTCAACGCGCCGTTTCGGAGCGCCGCAACGCCCAGGTTAAAAGACGCCGGGCTGCTGAATTATGCAGCGAACGGTGAAAATTATTTGCCGGGGCGTTTCTCGTTCCGCCGTGGACTCTCGATTTCCCTGGTCGCACGCGCGTTTCGGTACCGCGTGCAGGCCAGTCGACGTGTCAGCGACAGTGGCTTACCGCTTAATTTATACCCCGATCCATTGTCGATGCTGGTTTTTACACCTCCGCGCGGAATCCTTATGAAACATGCAGAAGACATCTCGATGAAAAACTTGAGAAACGGGTGCAGGTGGCGAAGATATACGAGGAAACAGGAAATACCTGAACCGTTTCGGGTGATCGTATTTCGCTGTCGCTGCTGCTGCCTGCCTGCTTCGGCTACACCAACTCGCTTCAGCCTGGCATATTTACCTTGCCGCTCGTAGAAACGGGTTCGCTTTAATATCCCTCGTTCATTGGTTCGTAACGTTTCGCAATCTCCGTGTATGTACCTCAATTTTCCGTACGATGCGGTGAAAGAACCTGCCTCAAATCGAAATGTACCTACTCCAAAAAATGTATCGAAAGCAGCACAGAGTTCACAGAATTCAAACGGAACAGCTATCACTTAATTATACACTCTCCGCGTTAAAGAATCTTCAGCGAGACACGTGGTGTCAAGATACTTAACGATAACTGGATAACGTTACTCGTGTCGATAGTGAAAGTAAGGATAGTCGATAGTAAGTAAAGGATCCACATACCGGGCATTTAGTGATAACATGAAAGCTATTCAGGAATTTCAACATAATTTTTCATAGATTCTGGGTATTTTTTTAATTGAGCTGATTATTAAGCATTTCCGTAAGTTCGGGACTTTTTGAAAAAGATAATAGTAAAAATGTAAAACAAAATTTTGTCGTAATTACCGGACACGATTAAAGCTTCAGAACTATTTACCGTGCCCGAGCTACCGGACACTGTCTATATAGATGCATTATTAATTTAACTAAAACATCTTTGTGAACAGTAGTTAAAACGTATTCTGGTCCATGTTTTTTGTCCTTATATTTATTTTTAATTTTGTCGTGTAACGCGCTACTTGGAATGCCAAACTGTGTGTGCTGGCTGCATTCTTTTCTTACAGTTTTACACATATTCAAATCTACCAAATAAAATTTTTAATGTTAAAAATTCTCTTAAAAGTTTGCAAATATTGTTACTTTAAAGTAAACATCTAAAATCAATTCGAGAATAGGTTAGCTCCTTCGAACATTCGCGAACATCCGGTAACTGTCGAGTCAGCACGAATATTGACCCACATATCGATCACCGGTAATTGAAAATGTCGTAAAATTTCACCCAGTCCCCGGATTCGCTTTAATTTTTACAGAATATTATTAAATCACCACCATAAGCCTTCTTATTGTTATTTAAACCTAGTACTATCACTACATATTAATTTTTGTACACTGTATCAATTGAATTATTATTATATCGACTTTTAAATATAAATAATGCCTAGACACTTTGATAATGAAAACGGTCAGACGTCGAAAATTGCAAGACTGAGAATTTCTATACATTTTTTACACTGTTAACTTACGCTAATTAGAAAAACCTTCATTTATTTAGAAAACTATAATTTCAAATGTTATTATAAGAATATTACATTTTAATTCATACAGCCTGGATTTTATAAATCACGAAAATCAATTGTGTCCGGTAACAGGGGGCTGTCCGGTATTATGGTTCCTTTACCCTACACGGATCGTAGCAGTAACCTATCGTGGCGAGCAGACTATTTTTCGCCAGGTCGACTCCTTATATTCTCGCGTTGCTCTCTGTGCCGTGGCATGGTGCGCCAGCGTGCGATCATAATGTAAAATCGCGGCGGTGCGGTGTGTATCGTGCCGAACGCGCGGCGCGCCTGTGCCGCCGATAAACTTAGTAATGGCAGAAAAATTGCGGCGATTAAGGTTGAAAACACATCCAGCAACGGCCATTTTCTCACAACACCTGCGAATTACGCGTAATTGCCGTTCCTTCGCCCTTCTTCGTCCCGTTTCATCTACCGCGTGGCTCTCCGCCGTTCCTGGGAACCCGAGGCGGTTCATTGTCTAACGCCGCGCGGCCGTCCGCGCCGTTCGTGTCACGAGAACGCCAGGATAATCGTCATGTCGAATCGGAAATTAACGTTAAATCGCGGTCACGCTCCGTTCTTCCTGGCTGCGGAGTGTGGAGGATCGTCGAAACGGCTCGGCGCTCGGTCCCTCGGTGGAGCTGCGAAGAAAAACGGATCGTCCGTATCGAATGTCGGAAGCCTTGAATTTCCGCGAGATTATAGGAGTCCATTGTTCGGGGATATCGGGATCGCGGAATATTACGGTTTTATTCTCGCGATTCAGACGGAAAATCGCCTTAAACTGTTGCGCCGGGGTGCAACAGCAGTTAGAACGGTTATTGCGCCCGTATGTATCGAAGCTGCGATCGGACTGTTTGCCCGGGCGTTCAGATCGAATCGCGCCCAGCTTCGAATCGTTCGGCAAGTACGCCGGGACCCTGGCGATTCCTAACGATCAGTCGATGAAATCGTTTCGCTGCAACGAACTGCTTTAACGAGGGCCCGGGACGTGTAAAATATTTAGCTCCGGCGTGGAGGGGTAGCGCCCTTTGGTAACCGTTCTCTCCAAGTTATCGAAATTTTCTGGAAGCGTTGCTTGGCGGGTGACAGGGATTATTAACGACGAGAACGTTATCGTTCGACTCGCCAACGCCGCCGCGAGTTTTGATAGGCAAAGTGGGAACAACCGAGGCAGGAATGTACGTAACGGTGTTTCGCCCGTTGGCGGTTTCGCGATATCGATTGTTTTCACGGCGCCGTGCCGTGCTTCGGAATAGTTGGCGAGCACGAGTGCGGAAAATGCGTAACATTATCCTTCTCGGGCATGCATGCTTCTAAGTGGTAGGTTCGAGTTGCGATCCTCATTCCCCTCGCGAGCTGATTCGAAGTGTGCGCGCACACGGCGCGGATCTGCCCGCCCGGCGACGATGGAACGAGAGTTTCCTGCTGGAAAACTACTCTCTCGCATCGGACGTGTGTACGGGAATTACGTTGTTGGCGTCGATGCGAGAACTCCAGGGGGGGAACTTTTGATCATTGCGGTCTGAGGGGGGGGGGGGGGGCGTGCAGCGCGGACTTACGTAATCAAGTCGATTTCTTGGATTCCCGTGGAATTGCATCGACGTAGCGGCACGTTAACGCGAAACAACTTTTAACGAGAACGAACGTGGAAGGAAGGAAGAACGGAGGAAAGAAGGGAAGGCGGTTTATAGAGGTCGGCTGTTCGATTCAACTAGCCGCGATTCGAGGCATTACCGTGCACAATGCTTCACGCACGTACACGCGGACGCGTCATAGGCAGCGTGTATACGAGTGGCCTCTTATCGGGTGGAAGAACGCGCGTACCCGCGTATGTAGGAGGCGTGTTTGCGAAGTTATGGTGTCCACGGGCTTTTATGGTCTGCGCCCGTACCTGTGTGCACCGGCGAACACTTTGCGGCGCGTGTAGCTTACACGCCCGAGCTTGCGCGTGCAGTGTGTGCACGCGTGCGTGCGCGACTACTTTCTGCCCTGTGGTGCACGAACACGGCTGATCGAACGTGTGTGCAGCAAATAACTACACGTGTCCAATTAGAAACGCGAATCTGTTTTCTCGTCGCTGCCGCGGTGACCCTCGTCCGGCGCAAGATTTCGCCGCGGCTCTCGTAATTAGGTGGTGCGAATGAGTTCGCGATTAGCTCGCCGCGTTAGCCCGGTAGGTAATATTCGCGTTTCGCGAGGTGAGAACTTCTACTAGGAAACCGTTTCCTTTTCAGTTCACATGCTGGTGGATCGGTAGAGCTCTCGGAAATAAGTGGTGCAACTTTTTCTCCCCCTTCGCAAACAATTTGATTGCCTACCTCACATTTCTACAAGGTTCCTCTCCTCGCGCAGTACAGGCTCGCTCGGAAGACGAGGTATTATCACGCGAATCCGTGCGACCTCGATTCTCCTGGGAGCATGTGTCCTCGCGCCCCCAAGAATCGCGGGACCGGCTTTCGTAAGCGTAATTTGCGCATAATCATCGCGAATAGCGATACACCTAGACGCGATGAACCATTTATGTGATTAATAGAGGCCGGAAGTCGGCGAGCCTACGGCTCTGTTCTCTTCTCGTCCGACCAATGGTGGGCTCGTGTGTACCTGCTCGCGGACACGTACACGTACATCCACGTATGCATGTACGAGGGCTCTCGCTCGAGGTATGTTATTATCATAATTGCCGCCAATAACGGCTCGTGATTGGCGCACTTCACGCTTTCCTAGTGCTCTTTTTCGGAAGTTTTGCATCCTTCGGCCGCGTTGCTGGCCTTCTCTTTGCCCCACCCCCTTCTCCGGCTGTTGCTGCTCTCCCGTTCTTCTTGTCTACCTGTGCCCTCCCGCCGATCTTCCGCCCCCTGCTCGTTCCTTCCCGCTCGCAGCGTTCCGAAATGCCTCGAACGACGCGCCCCGATCGCGTCTGCGCGCGTCCCTCCTCCGCTGCAATCTGCGATTTCGAATTCCCGGGGGTCGGGAGGGTGCAGGGGGGAGCGCAGCCGGCAGGGCGGGCCATCGCGAAAATGAATCGTGAGAAATTCAAGAGGACGACTCGACTGCGCGACGTCTTGGCCATCGACGCGCCCTATGCCTCGTGCCTTCCACCCTTCAGCCGCGCTCACCCTCGGACTCCGTCGCCTCTTTCTGGCTCACCTTCCACCCAGCCAGCCAGCTTGCACCGGCGAAAAATATTACTTTCGATGGAAGGGCCTCCTCAAGCGTGAACCCCGTTTCCACCCGTTACCCACTGCGAAACGACCCGTCGATTTGACTACCACCACTCTGCACGCCAGAACGACCGTCACAATTTCCATCCCTCGCTGTCCCCCACCCCCCGTCTCGTTATATCGCGCTCTATCTTCCCTCGAGGCGCGGAGGAGGAGGCGGACAGGGAGACAAGGATCCCGAGTGCAGCGAGATCTCGCTCTCGAAAATGGGCACGCTGTCCGTGGAAACACATCGGATCCTGCGTTTTCCTCGCAGCTTCTTCCTGCTGCGCCGCCTCCTCCACCGTCGTGAACTTTATTTAAATTTCACGACGCCCTAGCCGCGCGCCACGTGTATAATCGACGGGTATAGTGGTTGCTTTGGACCGCGACGCCCGGGAAACTCTCCTTTATGGACGCGCGCGTATAAAAATGCAAATTCGAGGGTCGCGGGCACCCGGACACGAAACAGAGGGCGAATATCGCCGACAGATTGTTCCTTTTAATCGATGAACGCGAGGGCGGTGAATGAGTAAGCTGGCTCGATGAAACGTTTCCGGCATTGCTCCTGTTTTTCCAGCTCAGCTTCGACTAGTCCATTTTCTCTGTACGTTATAATCACAACTGACGCATCACCGCAGGAAACACAGCTGCGCATGGGTAGGATGGAGGATGGTATGGTGTCCAATGTGTCAGCGAGGCGTGCGTCAAAGGTTTTAATCCGGTTGTATCAGATCGTTGGCTTTTTGTAGCTGCACCGACGCGTCGCACCGGCTCACTCCAGCCCAGCCCGCTCCGACTCGGCCCGGTCCCGGCGCGTGCAAGTGACATTTTGTAAAATCAGCCTCTCCCATTTGCGAAATCGCGTCAGCTCGCTGGAGAAAAAACAACGAGATTCACGGCCGATCCCTGGCGGTGGAAATGCCGAGCGACGCCACCGGCTTTGCAGGGGCTGGCTGCTGGGCCCGCGACTCGCTTCACTGAATACCCACACGCGCGCGCGCCTCGCTCCGGACATAATTTATGCGTCATTAGGCTCCCCATTGAGTGATTTTTTTATTGAAAACCGTTCTTCGCATCGCCGCCAGTGCGTTCTGCGCATTATTTATAATCGCGATTTGCATGAATGCGACATAATACGGCGTGGTCGTAAAGCTGGGACCTGCCGCGTAATGTATTTTCCCGTTTTGTGTCGAGCGGCGCGGATCGATTTGGAAAAACACACGGCCTCGTGTACGTTACCTCTCTTCCTGCTGTGCTGATGCACTCGCGACTCGTACAAAACGCGTGCCACCTACTCCCACGAATAATGTCTCCGTTTGATGGCCACGGTGCTAGATCCGCGAAAAGTTCGCCGGGAGTTTAGACGATGCTCCGGGGCAAAGAAATTCGCCCCGGTGCTGGGACACCTTAGAAGTGCAAGTCACGCATTGACAGTTTGGTAATGGAGGCCCCCCCTGCTCGCTACCAGATTCAACGGTGCCGCCTGGTATAGACGTGTCGCGTTGGTCGATATTACCTTTTGGCGACCTGAAAACGACCCGCTCTACACTGTGCTCGCTCGTTGCGTCAAAAGAGTGCGCGGATACACACGCACATGTAGCCCCACGCCGTGCGGAATGTGTGCTGCAGCCGGGTAGGGAGGTGTTTGTGCTTGAAAACGCGGAGAGCTGCTAGATGCAGCCACCTACATTCGCGTTCAGACCCACTTTGCCACGCCGTGGCGACGGTAGACGCACGATAAAGTGAGAAACGGCTAAATGCCTTGTCAGCAATGGTGTGTGATGGCGGCAATGGGCTCCGACGGGGTGGCTACAATCAATAGGGTAAAATAGCCGGATATGTGACCCATTTCTTAAAAATATCATAACTCTTGACTAAGAACACATTTATTAAAATTCGATACACGTTGCAAATGCAGAATATGTATTCTTTAGCAACCTACTGAGAAGTAAGGGAGAAAGGGGCTAGTTGACTAATTTTTAACATTTCTAATTTTTATAAATAGACCATTGGTAGTTTGTTGACTTGTTGCACACCAAAAGTTTACAAATTTCATTAGGTATACAGGCAGCTGAACTCTTTGCCTCGACTGCATCTTGAGGATAAAAAGTGCAATTTTTAGTGGTATTCCTATGCTTAGTCAAGTAATCCCGTCCGATATTGTCAAGGGTCGTACGTACAAAACCTCCACGCACCGGATAAAATAAAATACCCTAAATTATAGTCAATGTATGACGTTTCCACAAAATATTCATGAGTGGTGGAACAGTTAAGGAAGCAGTTGATATAATTGCAATTTCTTTTATATTTAAACAGTATAAAATTATAACTGAATATGATTATTTGAAAGCGTAAAATATCTACTTTCTGATAAAGTAACAAGAATCTACATTTGTTAAAGGAAAAGTTTAAAATTAATTAAAACATGACACTGTTCATATAGCCTAGTAATTAAATGAAATTCATAGCGTGTCCCAGTTATTAATTATCGGTGCTCCAGTTATTGAATATATATTTAATTTAATTATTTCTATCAGTTAATGAAATGAAATCAATATGGTAATATTTTGGGGTAATAAAAATATTTTATTTATAATAAATTTGTGTTAAATTCTTTATTATTTGCCCGAATTAATTAATTTGGGTTTCTTTAGTCGTTTATAAAATTGTAGGTTATGTTAATATTATGACGAGATTAAGATTAATTATCCGAATAATTCTTAAACAGTATTATATTTGTGTCTAGTTTAGGAGAGGTCGTCATATTCGGCTACTTTACCCTATGTGGTGCGACTATCGCGACCGTCCTGGCGTATCGTGACTAATTCTCTGAGATTCTTTTCATTTCATCCTACGAGTACGTCGTTACGCCTCGAAGTACCTTTTCCGCGCAGACCGGCGTGAATGAACGTTCCCCTGAAAAAAAAATCGCGTCCTCCTCGCGAGCAATCCCTTTATTCATCGTTGTTCGACGAGATTGGCGAGCGGGATCGCAGCAGCCAAGTATCCAATTTATATTCCACGGCGTGACACGAAAGTTAGTTTAGCCGTGCGTTCCTTTCCTTTGGTCGCGTTCGACGAACGCCAGACGAGACAGTAGTATACAAAACAGTTCCGTCTAATTTTTCGCTCAAACAAGCACGACAGCGCGCTCTCCTCGCCTTAACTTCCGATCTTATCTCCTCCGCACTTTTTCCACCGTCCGTGGCTCGACAAATTAATTACCTCGTTATCTCCGATATCGAGGAAACTGCCGGATACCTCTCCTCGCGATGATTTTCCACGAGACTCGGCTGTCACAATTACCCTCGTCCCTTACCGCTATCGTATCCGCGCGATGGCCTATCCTCGCGGAGGGAAAGTGAGAAAGAACTTTTTTTTCCTCCTTCGTTTCCTTTCTCCCCGGGCCGGGGCATTTTGAAGTGCCGGAAGAACGATGAAAATAACTCTGGAAGAGGTCTCTCGCGTGTCCCGGACACGGGAGAAAAAGTTTCCCTCGTCCGGTGGCGTTCGACCGGCATTTAAATTAGCCTTAGACGCTCCCGGCTACCGTTGATTTATCGCGCCGGCTGCCGCTTTTTTCCTTCACGGATTTCTGGCGTATCCGCGGCGGCCCCCGTGGCTCTTAGATTTACTAAATTTGGAGCGACTGCGAGCGTGGAAAGTGGCGTTCGCGCGTGCACGCGAACGAAAAAGGGAATTCTTGCCATTATATGGCGAGCGCTTTAACTCGCGGCGCGGGTATGTTGCGAAATCGAATTCGCTTGTGTCCGATTGCGACGACCCAATTGCGGTCCGCCGCCAGGCGAATTAATCGAACACCACCTGCGAAACGCGCTCGTTATTACCGTTCGATCTTTTTACGGCTGCGGCGATAGCTATCTGCGCGTAAATGCGATGAAAAATTCCTGCCGCGTCGGCGTGTCACCCTGGTCACGGGGACCAGGGAGGGGTGGTTCGATGAACCCTGGAATTTCGTATCGCTGAATATATCGCGAGGGTGCTAAGAGGGATAATCGGCAATCCTGTCGGCGTACTCCCCAATATCTCGCTTCGCGGCCGCGGATTCGCTTGAAAAGGTGAAGGGAAGGGCAATGGGTGGCAAGGAAGCGGTGGAGAAAGAGGGCGAAGGGAAAAAGGAGAAACAGACAGGGTGAACGAGATTCAGAGAACCCCCCTGCGTTATTTATGGGGGTTGCGCGCGTTTCTGTCGGGCGCGCGTTTAATGTAAAGCTGGTCCTATCTTTTACGCGATTTAAGGGGGTTGTAACTGCGCGTAATCACGCAGCACGCGTACGTACGTTCCCCGGTTGTCCCTTTCACTTTGGAGTCCCGTGAAATACCCACGTTTTTCTACCCTAGATTTCAGGCTCTTCCCCGTCGCGGGGAATCGCGAAGGAAACTCACGGTTCGCGCGCTCCTTTTATGCCCGGTTTTTACTGCTCTCCTCGTATGAATTGTAAACGAAGTAGCGTTTGTGACTTCTACTGCTTCAGATTACAGTAGCTGTTAATTTGGTCGATTAGGGGAGACCGGGTATGGTTGTCTCATTTTGTTATTTTTATTTTTTTTTTAGGGTCAAGGCTGCAGGGAAGTTCATTCAAACTTAGATTAATATAAACTACGTACGTCCGGCTTTATAAAAAAATTGAACCTGTGGATTTTGTCAACCAGATTAGGAGCTAATTCACATTATTTGCAGGATCTATTTTGTGACAACATACCCCGAGGTCGGGTTGGTTTTAACAGTACCTGGATAGCTAAGTTTATGAATAAACAGTCGATTCAATTAAGAAAGTAATATAATTTTTTATTGTATTTCTCACAATATCGCGCTAGAGTGCGGTAATTTATATTATAATCCTTTGCAATCCTTCTTATTGTGTAATTGCCCTTTATAACCTCTCTTGCCGCACGTAACATTAATTCCGGGGGCACCTCACCTCTGGACCTCTCCTTCTTATAAGTTTGCGGCATTATTATTGAGAACTGTTGCCAAACAAACAAGAAAATAATATAACATGATAGATACAGCAAGTTACACCGGGATTAGTTGTCACATGCGCCAAATACCTAATCCCAAATGTTCTGTGACAACTTACCCCAAACCGTCAAACAATTTCATCTCTCTATTCATGTATTAAAAAGTTTAGAAAATGCAAAAAAATCATTACAGTAAGTTAGAAAAAAACTCTAAACTACGAGAATAATGCAACAATGTTACAGTAAATACTAAGAAACAACCTATACTTACTTGATAGAAAATACGGCGTAATTTAGTTCTTGCGCCCGAAAACAAACAAAGACACATTGTGTCTCCGTGCGACTCCACAACGACTTGTATGATAGGGGAGGAGGCGGCGATATGTTTACGCATCGCCATGGATTGTTAGTACATTCCTATTGTTTATAATTTCTTTGATATAGCGGTTGAGACAACCTACCCGTGTGACAACCATACCCGGTCTCCCCTATAAAGTACCCAGCAACGAGTGCGTATGATTCTTTTCCCCTTTAGCTCTCTGCTGGCCATGTGTCTCGCGCAGTAAAGAGCCGGCAGGGTATAATATTCAGTTCATTCCTCGTACACGAGATCCTGTAATTACTCTTTCATCTACGCCAAGGTGTATAATGAATGTTCATCAAATCTTCATTTTACCTGGCGCGCACACTTGGACACACAAAAGCTCGGAGCGTCACATTACCCGGATATCCTCGTAAGATTTTCCCAACCGCGAGCGCAACCATTAAGTGAAAATAATCCTATAAAGTACACATAGGAGCTAAGCAATTGTCTTCCTCCCTATCGTCCAAGTACTCGAAATTGTAATACTCTGAATACTCGTCGGTGTTATCGGGCAATAGCAGCGTGCACGAGCGAAGGCTGGTGAACGACACCGCGAGGGGGGACCGATGGGTTAGTGGTAGAAAAGGGCGGCGGATGCTTGAAGGTAATTTTATTTAGAAACGCCGCGTGCGCCACTGTACTCGTTACAGGAGGTAATAAAACGGGTCGCTGGTAGCCCGTAGGCATATGGGCGCTGTGTTTTCGACTAATTAACGTTGCCCGCCGCCACGGTGCTTCGTGCCCGGTTTTAATATCGGCCCTGTACGCGCCGGATTCGAATATTCCGTGCGCCTCGCCTGTTTGGTATTCGGTTAACACGCCGCGGCTCGTAACGCCGCTAACTTTAACGGCGTTGTTACGCGGACAATTTCTTCCTGGCGCAACCGAACCATTTTTCCCTCTTTCGTTCGCCCCCTGCTCGTAGGAAACGGCAATGTTCGTAAAGGGCTGTCGGACATCTGGGTTAATTCTGTTGGCAGATGACAAGCGATACTTTCCTCCCCTTGTCGATTGGCAAATATCACCTGACTCACGTTCCGATCGGACAAGGATGCGAGCCAGGGAAAAACGCCACCTGATACCGCATCGAACTGATAATAATCGGTCTACCGTAATAATCATCCCGGACGTTGCCATATTTTGCATATTTATCGGCGATCCGCGGGGCTGCGGTATTCAGCGCGAACGCAACCCGCGGGCGACAACAATGCTTGTTTATTTGTAATTATAATTAATTTATTTTCGTCCCTATTACGACGTTACGTTCATTCGGGCACCGGGAAACAGCGCTCCGTCGATAGGAGCCGTTCATTACAGTTAATCCGGCGATCGAATGGCCAACGGTCTGGAGAATAGCAATTAACGATTATTTTTCTGCGTCCTCGCGTTTCTACCCGGCTTCGGTGGCTGTTTTTCCGTGGCGTTGTTGACGGACTCGGCTGGACCAGTCCATTATACGGCGTGCCGCTACTGGCTGACAATAAACGAGGATTTATCGCCATAAACAAATGCACCAGGGCTGCTCCTTCTCTCATTAGGCCTCTGCGCGTGGAAATTTCGGATCGAAATAAATTCTATTTTATCGTTGGCCGCGGACGCGATTATCTCGTCAGACCTGCGCCCTCGCTTCGATGGGAGCCGAAACGCGATTGTAAATATCCACCCCTCCCGCTGGACAACCAGATCGAGTTCGTGTTTTTGCCCGATCGGCCGCGATTTTCACATTCGTGCGGCAGTCGTTGTTGCCTCCCCGTGGAAAGTCCGCGTCGCGAGGTCGTCATTCCGTCGACGATCGTCATCGCTGTCGACCGCGTTGTCTGCAGAAATTATAACCTTCGTTGTCACAGATGCGGATAAGGATAGCGCCGAACACGCGGGACGCGAGAAAAACAAAGCGCATTGAAATGTACCCGTTACGAGACTAATTTCTCCGTCACGATTCGTTTCCTACGCTCCACTAGGAAGTCTCGGAACGCTGTTTCGAGTAGCAACTGCTTCTCTCTTGCTCGATCAATGACGAGGTGTTTGTCTGTGAATCCGAGTCGCCTGGTAGCGAAAATAAAGACGACGGGAAGTTTGTACGCTGCTGCTGAGAAATATCGCGGACGGAACATCTGTGTACTCATTTCTTTGCCTCCCTAAGGATCCTCTAGGAGCCGCGTAGACAGGCAATAAACCATAAGTCGTTGACGGCTCGGAGGAGTCTCCAAAAGGTTCTTTTCCCGCTCCCGCAGGCTTCCTTTTTCTCGAAATCTTTAGCATCTGAATTCCCATCCCTCTTCTTCCCCACCTTTTCCTCCCCCGTTTCTTTCGTCCCTTTCCAGCTCGCCTCGGTGAAACTCCACGGGCGGAAATGGCGAGTTCGCTCAGGCCTGAGCCGTGTTCCCCTTGCAACCCGCTTTTAATCGTTATTGTTCTAATGTAAGTGTTATAAGGCCACCCCCGTTGTTGCGCTCCAAAGAGCGTTACGGTCCGTGGTACGCAACAGCGGCTTCTTCGGGGTCGGCAGCCCCTCCCATCGGTCGTAGGATAAGCCCGAATTTCGCATTATACCCGTAATTCGCACGTTTCGCCGCGTTTCGCTTTCAGGAACCCTCGCTTTATTTCTTTGTCCTCCCTCGTTCTTTCCCTCTCCATCTCGGCCGCTCTGCCTGCCTTTCTCCGCCCCTTCTCCCTCGTCTACCCTTTAATACTTTTATAACGTCGTGTATATACGCAGTCGGTACAAAAAGCATCTGACCCTCGGCGAGAGGGGATCCTCAGTTCCAGCTTCTGATTTCATGAAAAGCTCCGAATCTGATGCTCCTCCATCCTCGCTACTTCATCCCCCCAGGGGTGGGGTCAAAGGTTCCAGGGATGACGATCCGGAGATCCTCGAGTTAATCGTCGCTGTTCGGGTCTAATCGCGGGGGCACTGTTTCACCGCAGAGAGAAGAGTAGCTTTGTTTCGTAGGTCGAAAGCGCGCCACGAGCATGCCTCAGATTAGGAAACCCGTTCCCTCGGTTTTTCTCAGGTATTTATGCAAATGAAGGACGCATTCTGAAAGCAATCCTGTGTTTAGCGCCCCGCCGTATTCACGGGCCGAGAGTCAAGGTTTCCATGGCGCTCCTCCGAGTACGGAGCGGATTAGATAAACCGAACGGTCGATCATCGTCTCGCCCGTGGAAAGGAATTTTTGTTCATCGATCGTTAAGCGCCGACGACGAAGGCACGTTCCACGGGGATAGCGCGGTTCGATCGATTTATAATTGGATTACCGCGGTCGTAATTCGCGGCGAACGCTAGTCACAGCTATTACCGAATGCCATGAATAATGCATTAACGCTTATGGAATGCCCCCAGTCTGGCCGAACAATGATTGTCATTGACTCGATGATGAACCGAAGTATCAGATTCGTATCGCTAATGAATGCCGTGGCGGGCGACGGCGGGGTAAAGGGCAGGGGCGGGGGCGCCCGGCGTTGGCCCCCGGGTCCCCCCGTTGTTGCAATTACAATCGGATCTCGTGACGTTCGTGCGGTTTGACGATTGTAATGCAGCATTCTAACATTGTATGGGCCTCGGCAGATGTCACGTGGCCCTGAAAGAACCCTCGTCCGCATCGGGATATATCCTTATCTTCGATCAGAGAGACGGCCACATACGATACGAGATCTCGTACACAGATATTCCGCCGCGACGCCAACGACCCACCGCTTTACCAAACGAACGAAAGAACGGGAGAACGAGCGGCGCGCGTTGCTCCGCATCGATGCTTGATTTTTACGCTTCATAATTTACCGCGTGATATATAATGCAGTAAAAAGCTTGGCGGGGGGCGCGCGATACCGGTGACCGTTATGAATATGGAATCCGTGAATAGAGAAACGATTTTATGAATACTCGGTGGAATACAGTAAAACGGCCGAGGCATCTTCGCGATACCGGGGGAAATCTGCAATGCTAATAATTTCACGTGATTTTATAATACAACTTGGCTCGCCGCGGGTTTACCTGGCTCGCGGGCGATATCGGTCGTAAGCGTCGCGCGGAGACAAAAGTAAAGTTTCGCCGGGCGAAGCGGCGCTCGTTATGATCGATGGCGCGGTTTCAATCGAAGATCGTAATGCAGCGGTTCGGCTCGCGCTGTCGCGATCCGCCGCCGGTGGATATTCGCGCGGCCACCGTTTGATTAATGCATCGGCGGAGTCGCGGCCATTATTTTTCAATATCTCCGCGGAGGGTTTTAAACGCGGCTCCGAGAGCGGCGCGGGTTCCAAGGGAGGAGGAAGGTCGTGCACGCGCCATCTTCTATTTGTATCTGTCATCATCATGAGGTAGAAAAAGGCCGCGCACGCGGGCTCCCGTTGTGTCGTGCCCTCGGTGTGTCTCCTCGATCGCGAAACGATCGAGAAAGAGAAAACGACCTC
The DNA here is from genome assembly GCF_050908995.1 of Andrena cerasifolii. Lineage (NCBI taxonomy): Eukaryota > Metazoa > Arthropoda > Insecta > Hymenoptera > Andrenidae > Andrena > Andrena cerasifolii. The sequence continues at coordinate 12,851,428 of NC_135122.1, forward strand.
GAGGAGGCTAGGAGATACTTACAATCCCGATTCGTTACAATAACTCTTGTTTCTTGTGCAACGCGCCTCTCCTGTACTCTGTCCGGAGGCATTCGAATTCGATCGACGAGTATCTAACCAGTCTTCGTCTTATTAGGCACGCGAGCACACACGCGAGGCCGTCGTGCACGTGCACGCGGGCGTGCACGTTGGTCGTGGTACCAAGGGCAATAAAGCATGGCCCGCCGGTATCCTTTTTTCGGCGATTGGGGTTTAATTGTGAGCTGAATTTGAATCCGATCGTCGACGTGGCCGGGATCATGTATCTCGTTCGTCATCCACCTCCTCTCCGCGAATGCTAGGGCTGCTTTCCACTCTTTTTTTACGGCGACACTGAGCGGCTCGCATACCATGTACGGTTCACGATCGCATGCGCCTCCCCGTTTCGATACAGAGCTGTACTGTGCTTCCTTGGGGAGGGAATTAAATTCAGGGGCGAGCTGCAGCTTTGCTGCGAGTCATGCAAGAACGCGACGCTACTTTTTTTTCTAGGCGCACCGGCCGATCGTTGTACTCTCAAGTGGAGTCGACTTGGAATTCTTGGCTTTTGGCTCGAGGAAATCTTAATGCACGTTTCGTACCGCGGCGCGCTTCTTTTCTGCAGCAGCACAGAGAACTGTAATCGATACGTTGCGTCCAGCTTACGATATCATTACGACACTATCGTTAACCCTAACTGAAATGTAACGTCCAATTAACTGCAGGTAGTTGAGACGCGTATCATGCTGTGATCGAACTTTCCATTCTCGTAAGCTTTCTAGCCGGTTATTACGAAATTTTTTAAAGGCCCACGGCTGCGCCGAGATATACACGTTCGCCCGTATATACAATCCTGGAAGCTATACGGTAACCCTACGGGGGTGAACATAAAACCTGTTTCAAGTAGAAGGCCAAAATTACACGTCCCGTAGCTCAAGTTTAGTTCGTGATCGCGCAGGCTCTTGGGCATAAAACAGTATACTACCGTCTCTCCGAGGAGCTACTAAGATGAGTAGCGATCCTTGGCTGGAAGGCCGTTCTCAGCCACCCCGTTCCACGGACTATTCGGAGGTGTTACCTGCTTTACGCGTTCGCGCCAGCGCAAATTAGAACAATTTAACTCCAAATTGGAGGAACGATGAGGCATTCGGCTCGTGTTCTTCCGGTAGCTGCGCCGATCCAATAACGAGTGTCGCTGAGACCCTATTTCATGGAGGCTCGCCCAGGTAGAGAACAGAGGGGCAGGAGAGTGACAAGCTCGATTAACAGGCCCCGTGAAACTTGGAACATCCGCTGACTACTAATGACGGCAATAACATCAACAATAACAATAGTAATGGCCGAGGCTTTTTATTGCCGCGGTGTGAACAAAGCGGGATGTTGCAGGGCAGCCGGCCACTTTACAACCGAACCTAAAGAGGGTACGAAGAAAGGGGGAAAAGGTCCGCGGAGAAAGGGGCATAGTAATAATGATAGCGCGGGTAGATCCCCAGTGAGAGATATCGCGGCGCGTAATTCAAGAACGGTACGATACGTAAGTACGGGGAACCGTGGAGAATACCTGGCAATAGTAATAAAAATCGCGGGATTGCGTCATTCTGGAGCTGCATGCCATTCCTCCCTCACCCCTGCCCCATTTTCCAGCTTATTTTCCTTAGCCAGAGGAACTTTACGAGCGACGCGTCAATAAATCCCCCCCCGCTGCAGCCCCTAAGACGACGATAAATTACTAATTTCCTCGCCGTCCTCTTAACGCCGATAAACTTCCAAACGCTATCCACGCTTCGAGGGGTTATTAATGATGCGCGGTGGAGCACGTCGGTCACGGAACAACATTCGAAAATATTTCTTTTGGCGGATTCCTGTTCCTCCGCGAGCGTCGGAGCTCACCTGGCTTTTTATCACGGTCTTTTCCACCTTCTTGTACGCGAATGCTCGAGAAAAGCCGAAGTCATTACCTGGCACCCCACCCTCTCTCTCTCTCTCTCTCTCTCTCTCTCTCTCTCTCTCTCTCTTCGTAACCTCATAGTCCTCGAGCGAACCTCGGCCCTCGAACCCTCCACGAGACGAGTACTAATGATAGACGCCGCGCAATAGAGGGTATCGCGGCTCGCCAAGTTTCCACGAACAAGTTCCGTGCACGCGCGAGCAAAAGCTATAGCGAACTGATAGTGGGAGGGCGAGGAAGACGAAGTTTTCGACTGGCAACGTTACCGATGAATAGTTTGGACGCGCGTGCACCGTACGATGAATCGAGAACACGTCGCGTGTATCTGTCTGCCCGAAGATCTCGGATTCGACCCCCCTCCCGAGCGTCGGATTTCTTTTTTGGAACATCGGTCCCTCTACTTCTGGCCCGTCCTTTTCTCTCTCCGCTATTATCTCGTTAGTTCAACGCTGCGTCACGGTCCACAACAAAGTTCGAGGCTTGCATAGAGAGCCTCGGGACCGAAGATCGACCCCTGGTACCGCGTTTATAATCGTCTTTCTCTCTTATAATAATAATTCTTTATTGCACAGTAGACTTTACAATAGAAAACATATAAAAAAATAAGCAATGCCAATTTTGGGATTAACATGCTGCTCGAAAGTCCAGTTCGGTTCCATAAGTCCCAGATTTTTAAGTTTGTTTTGAGGATATATAACGTTAGCATTGAAATGAATTTTAAAAGAGTTTACCTGCGCTAGTACGGGATTAGACCCTACTAGGAGTAGGGATGTTTTGGACGGGTTAAGACTTAGACCATGTGTATCAGTCCACCTTGCTATTGAGTGCAAATCTGATTCAACTTCAAGTTGAGCTGAAGTACAGTTCGTCGGCTTAAAAGTCTCGATGATTAATAAATCATCCGCGTAAATATAGGATGCACAGTATCTACTGTATTTAGGCAAGTTAGCTGCGTAAATGCTAAAAAATAATGGACCCAAAACCGAACCCTGAGGAACTCCACGAGGAACGGAGCGGGATGACGAAAAAACAGGTAATCATTCGGAGACCATGACTTCTTGAGAACGATCAGATAGGAAGAGAATCATCCCGTTCTGACTTTCCTTTCGACGTCTCGCTCTGCGGCCACGACCCTTTCTCCTCTTCGTTTCCCGCCGATCCTCTCCCTCCCGTTCCGCCGGTCTAACGAAAGCGTCTAGCTATACACCGCGGAGCCACGAGGACAGAATTTTCAGTGTGTTTCCCTTGGTTATTCAGGTCCGCGCTCTCGCCCCAGATTTTCCCTGCAAAGGTACACAAGCAAGCTCTCCGCGCCCAGCGATGTGCGCCCGCGCTGCTCCAGATATTTCGCCGCGATACACAGGCCCAGGCAGCGCGCCACCACGCTCCTAATTGCCAGCCCAGTTACCCCGTATGCAGACGCGTATTCGTCAAATTTTTTATTTCTCGGGTGTCGGCGCCCACTTGTTAGCCCGCCGTCTAATAAGCGAAAGAGCGTCGAACGCGCCCGCACCCGCGCGAGACAGAATAAAAATGTTGCTCTTCCAGGGGGAGGCGGAGGCCCCGTAATTATGCTGTAACGCGTGTTGCCTACGGTTCCCCCTCGCGATCGTTCCATTGTTAATGGAGGCGACGAGTGTGTTTGCCCGTCGACCAACGAACAAAGGATCGATGCTTGACCTATGCGCGATTGATCAGCTCCGCCGAGAAAAAGAAACGAGCCACGCCGTCGTATTGGAAACGGGATATTTCACGGTTAATCGAATGTACGATTGGCCGGAGCTCGGCGCGTATCCACGCCGCGGGATCTGAGAATAATCGGCGCGGAATGTAACGCGTTCCTCGGCACCGACGAATTTCACCTTCAGCAACGACGCGAAAGATCGCACGGGTCGATAGGTATAACGGACAATTAGCCGTTTCTCGATATCGGGCGGGGGCGTAAGAGCGAATCTATGGAGCGTGGCCGATCGGTGCGTTCGATCTTGTGCGATCCGTGGCGCGGGGGTCCGAGAGAAAGGGAAAGAGAGAGGGCCAGAGGCAGAAAAGAGACGAAGACGGAGATGGAGACGGGGAGAAAGCGAAGAATGACGTGTTCGGTAATTAGCGTATTATGCATTCGGCCGCGTTTGATTTATCGGGAGCCTCGAAGGGGAACAGGATGTGCCCCCGGGGCGCACCCAGCTCCATCTCACGCAACTCTCTCTCCCTCTGCTCTCCTCCTTGCTCACTGGCTTGGCCCTCTTTTTCCCTTTCCCTCTCGTTCCTCTTCCACCAGCCGGTCTCTGTCTCGATGCATCGAGCCTCGTCTTCCTCTGAACGGAGCTCGCTTCTCTTCTGCTTCGCCTCGTCCGCCCATCCTTCTCATCAACGCGCGCGCGGCATTCTCCCTTTCTTCTTCGCCTCTTCGCTTCTTCTTTTCTCCTCCGTTATTCCCCTCTTCCACCTCTATTCAACGAGCCCTTACCTCCGCCTGCTCCTCAGCCCTTTTTTCCGTCTCTCGTTCTTGCCCGTACCTACTCGCCATTATCTCCTTTCATTGGCCTTCGCTGCCTCGCCGCGGCAATAGCCCAGAATCGCAGAGGGAAAGAGAAAGAGGCTGCTTCCCCGTCCCTCGCCTTTTCCATTCGAGACTCGGGATAAGTACGGGTCTTCCGTGTGCCAGAGATATCCCGGGCTTTCTGGCGACGCGGAATTTTCGCAATCGATCCCCGGCCGTGTACGTATCGAAGCCGATCTATCGCGAGCATTCCGTCGAGGAGGAGTCGTAACCGTTTTCCGTTCTGGAAAATCGTTGTCCACGCGGAACGCTGATTGAGACGGCAAACAACGGTTTCACGGAGGTAACAGCCCGTGAATGCCAGGCCAACTTGACCGAGGGCAAGTCCTTTCAGGCAGGAGACAGGGAGACGAATCGTCTACCTGAAATCGAGACCCTCGGCCACAGTCACTTTGGCTGGGTTACCGTTAAGGATCCGTAGCCCCCAGCTTCCACGAAGTACGGGCACCTACATAAGCGACTCCACCATTTCGAAAATATTTTCCTTGGCAACGACTTTTCCTCTGGCCAGAAAAGACACTTTTACTGGCTGCACGCCAATGGCTGCGGCATTTTCCCACTCACACGCGATTCAGAACGCTGTAGTTGCTAGGGTATAGCCAGCGGAACCGTTAGTCCGTGGATCAGTGGGAGTGGATTCCGCGCACCCTGTTCTCGGAGGAAGGGCGGGCGAAAAGTTTCGAGGACTCGAAACTCGAACAGAGGCACCGGCTGCGAAGCGGGAACGGGAGAGCCAATGCTGATTGGTTTCGCCGGATTGGCGTACGAGTGATCGTATGCGAACATTCTCCCTCAACTTCCCAAAGGAACTCCGCTCCCCCGAAGTCAATCGCAAAAAGGAAACCGGCACGTTCCTACGAAGAAACTTGCTTAACAATGGATATTTCGTAAACAGAGTCTCAAAGGCCTCGTCTCGAGGCGGGGTGTCCGTTTCTTGTTCGCACTGGTAGGTACAGCAGGTATGCACGTATTTCGCAAAACCACGCCGATACTTTTACCAGACATTCATATTTTCCTTTCTCGAAATGGACTTATGCAGTTCTCCTTGGATTCCTTTATCGAGTTCGATTGGAAACTTCCTCTGACCAACTTGGAGAGCGAACTACCGCCGAAGTTACCTGCGTCAGTGATCCAGCATTCCCCTTGAAACCGTTCCTTCTCCCTTCCTCGCGTCTCGGACTGTCGAAATTTCAAACTCTCCTGCGTGGAACGGGTGACGCGATCAAGGAGCCCCGGGATCCCTCGCGCGTCCTTTTCACGGAACAAAGATCTCATCCCCGACAAGCAGGGGAGGCCCTTGTTCGGCGAGGGTGTAGGTGTATCGCGATGAGCGACGCGATAAGAATGGCGCGCGTAGAAATCGCGGAGCGATCTCACCCCTTCCGGCCACGTGGACAGGAAGCCCTGTAAAGTTGACTTTTATGTAAACGATCGACGGGGAACCGCGTCAGCGTTCCGAGACACGGCTTACGCGCGTTGCACTTTTCCTAGACGAGCTGGCTCACGTAGGAGAGTATGCCGAAGGCGAAGGTGAAGAAGGAGCACCGAAGAAGCGACGCGTGCCACCTTCTCAAATGGCGACACGCTCGTGGAGAACATGGTAGGCGCGTGTCGATCAACGACAGCGGCTTTATCGATGCGTGGAGAGGTGTCGCTCGAAGGCAGACTTACGTGATAGCGGAATCGACAAGCACGGAGCCGAGCGATTACATTGATAACGAAAGCCAAGGGAAATCGATTTTCCCTCGGCGTGCTCGTCGTCCTCGTCGCCGATTCGAGTCACTGTATCGCGATAGACGCGTTTTACGAGGCGATTTTACGAATTCTCGAGATGAGATCCATAAAGCTCCCGCTGTCTGGGGCGGGTACCCTCTTGCCGGAGGAATCCTTTGTTTCAATTTTCCGAAGGGGATTCGACGCGCGATAGCGTAACGACCCGGGCTATGATAAAAAGCGGAGTCGAGCCCCTTTCTTGCCCCATCCCGGGGCCCAGGCACGCTCAGATGATTCCTTCGTTGAGCGCGCGACGCAGGACGATAATAGGGGTGAGCTAAGGTGGATGACTGCCATCCCTGTAGCAGGGGTGACACGCACGGCTAGAGTGATTATATCAATAATAGCTCCCCGGAGGATCGATCTCAGCGACGTATGCAACGTCTGCTTCCCCTTACCTTCTCCCTCGGCTCCTCCCGTTAAAGCCGCGTATTCACCTGCGCATTCGCCCCGAATGTGCATTCGGCGCGCACCGATTTTTTGCCCGTTCGGAGCTCAGCGCGCATTCGGCGCGCATTCGGCGCGCGTTCGGGGTTGAGTGAAATTTGCGGCGTCCTTTTCATGGTATTGTTCGGACCCGAATGCGCGCTTTGATGGACCGCCAACAAGCGGATCGGCCCGAATGCGCGCCGCGCCCCGAACACGCGCCGAACACCGGACGAGCAAAAAATCGGTGCGCGCCGAATGCACATTCGGGGCGAATGCGCAGGTGAATACGCGGCTTAAGATACCGCTAGCCGATTTCGCCAGCTGTATAGTTTGCACCCTTGTAATGCTTCCTGTATCTGATCGTCCGATGAGTTAATACCCCTCCTTTTTATCGCGGCTTTAATAAATTTATCGCTATCTCATGCGCGCGATCTTTTATTACGTCGCCCTCGTAACCGGCCAGATTAGCTTGTTTTAGGGAGCAATTAACTCCGTGAGCAGCGTTCGTGGCGACTGGAGCTCGGCCGAGCTGCTTCCTTAAACAGCCACGTCAAATCGTCCTCGGGATGTCACCCTCTGCCACCGTTCCCTGTCAAATTTATCGTTATTGCAAGCACCTGCGCCAACTCCTGATGCCGGGCGTATCAGCGTTATATATACGTTTATGATGTCTCGAAACCGAGACGGGATGATGCACCCTAAATCAAGCCACGTTAATAAAGTCCCCGCGGATCCGGCCGCGCCGCGAATGGCGCTCTTCCGTGGCGGCGTTCCACGGCAATAAAGCGCATTTACGACGGCGACCTCCGTGTAGCTGCAGCCGCGCGCTTTTCTATTCTCGACTCACGATTTTCCGCGACCTTTCCCTCGCAATCTGCGCCCGTGTGGCCCACTTCTTCGAACCCTGAACTGGCGGACGCCTGCCGCGTCCCGCGGTATTTCCGGCGAAAGTTCGCGGAAAGGTCTCCCGACCGTTTCGACATTAATCCCACACGTGATTGCATAAATGCTGAGGATCCCGTTCGGAAGATTTACGAGCTAATTGTCGGTGCGAGACACATTGACACGCGTTTAATCAGAGAAGGCCGGTGGGCTGTTGGAAGTGGCGGGAAGGAAATTACGAGGGGGTAGGCTTGGGCAATTTATGAGAGGATCACACTTAACGTCGCTCCAAGTATCGATAGGGTAATTGTGGGACAGTTGCCGCACCTTACGCAAAATTCTCACCGTGTCTAAATTTTGCAATGAAAATTTGTTCCAAGAGTACATATTATTAGTTGAACATCTTGTCCTACTACTAACTTTAAACAAAGTCAAGAATTTAATATTTGTTACCCTTAAAAAATTGAAACTAAAAAAAGTTTTAATTTTCCATTTAAACTTGTCAATTTTAAATTTTTATTTGAAGAAAAATAGTAAAAGCAAAGTAAAATGAAACATCTTTTTAATTTATAGTTATAAAATACAATAAAATTGGAAAAATAAATAGGTACAGATATTATTTCTGCTTTTCTAAATTTAATTGTCTTTTCTTCTTCCTTCCACATTCATTACTCATAAAATAAAAATAATACGTGGAAAAAAGAGTAAAAAGCCCACAAATATGTTTGGATTATCAGATTTGTCATTAAAAAATAAATAATTTGGCTCTTTTTGTATTTTTAACATTAAAAGCATCATTTAGTCGACTTAGGTACCTTCTGATTCAGTGCGCATAAAAGTGCTATGTCGAATATGACCTATTCTGGCCGGGAAATATTCCACAGAGTTCCTTTAACGTATTACAAAAGTTATGTCACGAAAAACTATGAATTTTTAACTACTACGATAGCAAAAATAAACTCGACGTATAACTATCGAGGCAAAGTGCGGTCGGCTTACCTCGAAAAATAGCAAAATCTTTAAAAATAATAATGGAAACGCGTTCTCGCTTATTAATCTAACCTAAACGAACAGCCTAAAGCAAATAAAACCGACAGTGTTGTATTTTATTACCGATAACCCTGAAATACCGAAGGTGCGGCGCCTCTCCCAGTGCGGCATCTCTCCCACAATTACCCTATCCGCAATATGGTCCAGTCGCGCGAGGGAATTTGAGGAATCCTCTCGCCTATGGATATACAGTTCCTCGGGGGACAAAAACGGCAAGTTACTTCCTAGTTGCCCGAGACCGCCGTCTTATGACGCGCAAAGTAGGTACTTAGCTGACGCGTGACGGAAGTGTAGACCGACACGGGGGCGCAAATCTTAAAGGACCAAGTTCGCGTCATTCTAAAGGGAGCCAGGAGGAATTCGCGCCCTCCTTTCGAGTTCGAATGGCAAATATTAGACCGGGGTCTGACGAATTTTCCCGGCGACCGTCGCCGACGAAGAAAAGCTCGCTGTCGCGAGTACACGATGACAAATGCCGTGTTTCGAATTTACGCTCGCCTCGTCGTAAAGCCCCGGATGCTCCTCTAAAGGGCGTTCCGTGCCCGGCGTTTGCCATTTCCTCGAGCGCCGCCCTCCGTTTTTACAAGGGACGCCGTTGAATCTGGAAACGCGGCGCTCGAGGCTGGCTCGGTTTTCGCGGCGCGCTATAAAATTATTCAGCCGGTACACGCGTCACGGATTTTGAACGAAACGGGTCGTCGTAAAAGAAACGCCCGGGAAAATGGCACACGGTATACATAGATATATACGCGTGCCTCCATGAACGCTATTCCGCCCTCTGTTTCACCGGACGTTTCGCTGCCACCGAGCCACCCCGCTGGCTCGATCTTCCAGTCATCCGAATCGTTCATTATCCAACATTCTCCAAGAACATATTATAGGGAAGAATTAGGGTCGTGCTCTATCGAATCCAGAAGCCCGATTAGACAAACCCTTGTCCTGAATCTCCTCCTGGCGGATAAAACGTTACCTGCGCAACGCTGGGTTTTCACGAAAGCATAAACTCAGAGTTCACTCGGAAATCGCGTATTCGCTAAAATTCAAGCAACCATTCCGGAGTTGCGTCGTAAAGAGAAAGATTACCGTACGCCCCTTTACACGGCTGAACGTAGCCCCTGCTACTCGAAAATCCTCTTTACCCAGTTCTACCTTTCATCTAACTCGATGGAGTTGTCAGTTTCTGCGGGGCGCAGTGGCCATCCGTTGCAAACTCGTCACAGATAGATAAATAAAGAAATAAGAGAACGTTTACACGTGTAATCGATTGTGCAGAGTGGCACGCTCTTTTGCCAGGGTCGTTTTCTCGGATCGAACGTTAATTCAAGCGGCCACCCCGGTCGTTGCCAGGAAGACACGCCATTCTCGCGTTAAGCTGTTGCCCGCGAAAGGGGAGGAAAGGGAGAAGCGAGTGAAAAAATGGACGGGAGAGAAGAGGAGGATAGAAAGCTCAGGGTGGGGCCCCGCGGTGCGTTGTGTGCTGTGTGTTCCGGTCAGTACCGTCTTCTCCATCGTGGCCTCGGCGTGGCCCCTTCGTAATTTATGTTTGCTTTATGACCAGGAGAATAAGGAAGCGTCTTATTAAAGACAGCCGCGTAGCTGCTCACGAGGAGGGACTCATCTCGAAGAAGGGACACGGCGAGCGAGAGAAAGAGAGGAGAGGCGGCCGCGCGTCGACTCCGCGAAACTCGTGCCTCCTCGTCCGGCTCGCGGGCGCGCACAGCCGCGGTTTTACGTGCCGTTTCTCTCGTTGTCCCTCGTCGTTTTTGTTTTCAGCGCAACCAGCGCTTTGTTAGCGACGCATTTGTGTAAATGCGCCGTTAAAACGCCGTAAATTGCGTTCCTCTGCCTTGTTGTGTACCTTGCTAATACCTCCTCGACCCTGATTACACGTGTCTCCTCTGGACGATCGTTTCCTCTGTTTTTTATTTCGCTACGCCGACGGGCCGCGTCGTTTGCCACGATTTCCATCGATATCTGGACACCGATGCAATTTAGTGGTGAACGTTAAATTAGCCGGTCTAGGAGTTGGAAGCGGAGGATGGCATGCCGAGTGCCGCAGTTGGGGTCATCAGTCTCGGGTTTCCAGGCATACTTTTGCTCGACCTATACCTCCAGGGAAACGTGTCTTACGCCACCCCCGTTTCGAAAAGGGCCGTGTGCCTGCGTAAGCACCGGGATTACCTGAAATCTACCTGAGAATTCTCTGGACGGCACGTCAGTATGTAAAGTCCCACGGGAAATCCATAGCTTTGTTTGCCGGACGTCGACGCGGGGATAAGCGGATTTATGCTTGGCCGTTCCTGACCGTGCTACCTACTTCCCACTTTTGTTGCCAGCTATCACCTGCGCTTAATAAGGTGGAAACGCGTTCTCGTAATCGCTGTGTAACCGCGGTCGAGCACGAGCATTTCACGTAACAGGCGTCGGATCGTCAGATTTAGCTCGCTCCATTGTAGTCCAGTGAAATTAGACGGAAATCTGCCCAGTCTACGGAATAAATCCCACCAAGCTAAATTTCGGTGTGGGCCCTTATTTGGTCGTTTTAAACGATATGTTAAAAGTCCCCATCGATCCGATCGCCGCTAAAAATTCTTACAGAGGGTTGAAAAAAACAACGGTTTTTCGTGAATGTCTCATTATCTAGCAGTTTTGCGACAAAAATAGTTATTATACAATTTATAGCTTAGGAAAACACAGCTTCCAATTTTTGAAACAGCATAGCAATAAACATACTCTTGTTCTTTCTATTCGCTCTACACGTGCTACATCTATTGATGTTGGCGTTCTCATTACTCCTTCGAAAAAACTCGTAGCACCTTTTTTGTAGAGAATTCCCCAAGCTATAAATTGTATAATAACTATTTTTGTCGCAAAACTGCTGGATAACAAGATATTCGCGAAAAACAGTTGTTTTTTTTCAACCCTCCAAAATAAAGGCCCATACCAAAATTTAGCTCGGTGGAATTTATTCCGAAGAGAGATCCTAATTTCCCTGGACTATTGAATGGAACGAGTGGAGGGTCGAAGCGCTCGCAACACAGATCTCCAACCAACTCTCTCTATTTTTTCCCACTGGTCTTTTTATATTCCACTCGTGAAAGAATTGGACTATCGTCGATTACCGAGGCGGATCGCGGAGAGATGTTTCTGCGAAGAAAAATGAGAGTCGAGAGCCAATAAAGTGTAGGCCAGCGGCAAAGATTGAAAAGTGACACGCGCGTGTGTACGAGTCCATCGAGCGCTACGAAACGGGCGCTGTCGCTTTAGAAGCCACCCTCGCACACCACATAAATTAGTTTTCCATAATAGATCGGGGATCGGCCTGCTCGGCGAATCATTTTTCCATTAATCTGTTTCCGCGTTTGATGCATCCACGCTCGGGGATCGAACGCGAAATTGGGAATCGTCGAATTTAATTTCGCGCGAAATCAAATCTGCGCGTGAAGCTTTATTTATCGCGAGCCTGTCTGAACGACTTTATTCGTTTCCAGTGAACGGGACGCTGCGCCTTCGAACTTGCATGGGAACAACGCGTGCAGGGATTTACGGTTTAACCTAACCGCGGGAATAAAGTAGAAACGGACGAGATAGTGCTAAAGGATTTCGGATAAAGATTGAAAGATTTTTATACGGACACGGTACCTATGATTTTATTGGCGATACTTTCAGGACTTGGAGAGAGACAAAGGCTCGTTTGCTGTGAGAAAGGAAGAAACGGGGCGCTTAGGCGAGGACTGCATTCTTCGTCCCGTGGTCGATCGCGCATATATTCTGCTAGTGTCTACATTTTCGAGACCGTCTTATCCGCGGGTCCGGTAATGGAAAGCATTAAAAAAGTCCCGGGCGATCGAGACGGGAAGCATAAAGATGGAGTCCCTCGGCGAGAGCGGAGCGCGCATCTTGCCGGATTTCGCTCGGCCGAGGAGAACGCGCTCGCCGTATACATATACGAGCCGTTTAGCCGAGAAATCGTCATTTAGATACTTGCTAAAAGCGCTTCGCCATAAAACTGAGGCCACGCGGCCCCTCGCTCGTCCGATAGGAAGTGTAATGGGATCCGCTGCCTCGCTCTCGCGGCACTCGGGCCGAATAACTTTCGTGCGTTTATGTAAAATGCTCGGTGTGCGTCGGTCATAATCCTCGGCCGACGACTCTGTCCACTCACGCGGCTTTCACGCTTAAATCAGCCACGGGACCGGACGAATGGAAAGGATTTTCGATCCTCGAAGGCCAGCACGAAGCGGTCTGGAGGATGATGCGGTCGTATCTCTGGATTCGCCTCGTAACGAAAAATTGGCCGGCGACGGTGTCCGCGGGTCCTCGCGGCACGCGAGCACGAAAGCGATTTCGAATTCCTCGTGTTGCCGCCCCGTCCGATTTATTCTCGCACAACTTCGCATTACAGATAGCGTGTATCGCGACGCTCGGGTCTGGCGCGAGAAAAGAAAGGAAAAAACGGGTTATCCGTCTCCGCGATCGCAATTATGATCTCACGTCCCGGCCGAGCGGTTGTTCCAAGGGAATCCATTACGTCTGCCGGTCGCCGCGCCGGCTCGCTTCTCGCTCCTCGCGGCTTCGTCGCGAATTACAACCGGCCTGAGAAAGGGGAGGATTCGCGTTCCTGATCGTCCTCTCCGCCGGTATCGTCGGCGAAGCTATTAAAGGGACGTTAATCGTCGCAGCCGACGAACAATGGCGACATCGAAATTACAGGTATACGCCCGACGCGCGGCGCGGCGTCGCGTCCTCTCGATGCCCTCCGCGCTCCGGTACGCCTCGTACCTATGTACGGCAACGGGCCTCCTCGTTGTGTACACTCGTAAAGCACGATGGAACAGGACGACGAGCGGATTTTACGCGTCGCCACGCGCGTACGTGCGTGCACGCGCTCGTGCCCGCCTCGCGCTCTCGCGGTCCAGGAATGTCGAAGGTCCCTCGAAGCGATAGGTGTCCCACGCGCGAGGACCGACTGGGCCGATACTGGAATTTCCAGCTGCAAGCTTTCGAGGGTCCTGGAAATTGTTTGAAAACGGCCCGGAATTTGCTGAATGGTTTGGCAATCGCGTACGATGGATTTTATTAGCTGCTATCCGGTGCACTCGACTCCATTTGGATAGAGTTGCAGGAACGATAAATTGGCATTTGAGAAAGTCGATGTTACGAATTTCGCGTATCACTGGAAACATCGATTGTTTAAAACCCTCTGCAGCCGCGTCCTACGAGATATTGAATGGAGCGCATTGAAACGCGCCGGCCCATTCATTCGTTTTCGCGCGCGTATCGGATTCGAGGCGGAACAAGATTAACATGTCGTCCAATTTGCCAATGATTTACGATCGTTTCGTCTGCTGGGACGTCGGCGAGGGGTGCCCCCCGGTTATTACGCAGCTTTTAATAATAGAGACGCCCGTGTACGTACGCCTTCTGCGCATAAATCTTGCCGCGCCGCGATTTCGCGCCGGCGATTAGCCTTCAAGCGTACCTCTCCACGGAAATTACGTTTCCCTTTTTATTCCCCTCCCGTGGCTCTTTCGCCGTCTCCTCCGCCGACACTCGATCCCTTCGCGTCTTTGCCCGTTCCGTATCGCGAGGGAAACGGTCGTCCCTAATTAGGTTAGAAAACGAGCGTTGTCTCTGGGAATTGTGCGCTATCTGGGGCGAACTTTGTAGCGTGCAAACACACGCTCGCTGCCTGTCGCATAGATTAACAGTCCCGCCTCACCCTCCTTTCCTCCCGTCCTCCCGCGCTCGTATCATATTGTTCCTAAAATCCTACTCGGCGTATTATTGCTGCGGAGTTACTTAATTACCAGGTTAATACGGTTGAATCATTAAGCGTATTGAGTAACGGGGAAGGGAGTTTGCGAATTGGGCTCCTCCTTACCGAGGCACTTTTCAACCCGTACTCGCCTAGCTTGGCAGCCAACTTTACGACGCGTCTTTAGTTTAACGATGTTGTTCCAGCGTAATGCGCTGTGTCGTAACGAACACGAGCAGTTTTTCAAGGCGCGTTTATGGCGATCCGCAGTCCACGCCGTGCGCGCAGTTGGTAGGTAATTCTTACCGCCATCAAGCTACATCGCATGAATCAGTCATTTTTGCGCTAACGGAGGGAAAAACTGGATACGCGCTCGGCGGTGCTGGTTCTTTTGGTGAATCCTATAGGTATAGACTCGATACCGACGACAGCGAAGGTAATCTAGCCTGTCTCTCTGATCGCATGCTCGCCGAATTTTCCTTGATAGCTGCCAAGGGAGGTTGTTGGACGTAGCTATATTTACCGGGGCCTGGGCAAGTAACTGCTCGCGCACCCAGATGGACGCGGAGGTTCTGTTTATACCGTCAACATTTGCTCCGACCCCCCGTGGTATTAATGACATTCGTATCGTTGCTCAAGTCGAGACCAGGCGATCATCGAGCCCGGCACTTTCTGTCCGTGTAACCCTTTCAATGACACTGATGCGCGTACGCGCGGCCTCGCCCACCCCCGAACTCGCGTCATAAAATTTCGCCCCCTACGGGCAGCCGTGTTTACCGAAGTCCTTTGGGTGGAATCGCTGGGAATTCCAGACGAAACGCGCTGTTTTTTTCGAGGGTACCCGCGGTACACGCTCCACGAGGAATTAATCCACGACGTCTGCGGCCGTGGGTAGGGCGCAGCGACGATACAAAGGGAGGAGATTGAATTAAGGAATTAAAATTAAATTAGAATTAATGAAGTGCCCGGCGATCGTCGAACGCGGAATTAATTCGTCGGCTGGGCCACGTGAATCATCGGAGGGTGCAGCCCGCCCCGTGTTTTCCTCCTGTATTCGGGCCACCACCTCGAGGAAATAGAGAAACCAGCGAAGAGAGGCTGAGAGAGAAGAGGAAGGAGAGAGAGAGGGAGGGAATTATGTTCCTCCCACTGGCGGGTGTAATTCGAATGGCCGGCCGCGCGCGTACATATATATGTCCGATCTGATTGCATGCCGCAACGATATTAATCATAGTAGGCTGACGTACCCTCGCCCCTTCGCCTCGCGTTATTTACCTCCTTTCAGCCCCCTGCCAACCCCTCCGGGGTCGACTAGAGAGCGTACCTACCGAGAGGCCCCCGCAACCCCCACCTCGAAGGGTCCTTCCTTCCTCGTACACGTGAATGCGCCCGCACATCTACGTAGGTATATATGAATTTTTCTGCTTAGGGTGTAGGGGAGACCGGGGCTAAAAGTTCCGATTTCGATAAAACATAAAAAATTACTGGAAAATAATGTAGTTATTCCCTTCACTATTGACTAATTTTTTGTTAAATTTATTATATTTCATGATTTTAAGCTTGTGATTAATATATTGTAATAGGTTTTTCATAAAAAGTAATTTACTTGTGGCTGGTCGAAGCGGAACTTCATACCCTTTAATGGGGCAAGTTCGCGAGTTATAACACAAAATCGGAAAATAGCCGAATTTTCGCCCCTTCGAGTGAGTTTGGGCAGCAAACGAAAATTGGGTTGTAACCAGGAGGAAATCTCCTACATATTCACAAAGTTTCAGAATTTTTTGAATTTTCGGCTTCGGGATCTTCCCTTGTTAGTGAGATTTGTACTTGTAGCCTACAGTCGTTTCCTGTCCAGATTGTAGTTTTTTAACAACTCTCGATAGAGTCAAGTGACAGATACTGAATTCTCGGTTTTTATCTTTATGCATTTATTTCGATGGAAATCGTGCCCCTTTCCGCTTTTCATTCGTATGTTCGCATTTTAAAGCACAGCAGGAACAATTTATATCGACACATTTTACAATTTGTGAGACTATTCTGCTTATTCATATATTGAAACGATAAACACAATTACACCATGTTCTTAAATGTCATTTGATCCATACGAACGAATCAATCAATAATATCGACGTTAAATAATCGAAATAGACCAAAAAATAATAATAGAAAAATATTTACTTATCTGATGCGCGACTAATAGGTTCCTGCTTACAATCACACGAATCGCTGACATGGACGCTATTAAAATGGGCAACAGAGTGGCATGATCACTCATGCGGAAAAAATGATTTAAAGTACAACGCTCTTTTCATTTTGAAGATCGAACCGTCGGAACAACTTACCCTCGGAACTTTTAGCCCCGGTCTCCCCTACACGAGCACACGTACGCCGTGCGCGCCTGTGCGAGCCGAACGGATCCCCGACACGATCGCGGCGCGGAATTCTCATAAAAAATACTCGGGGATTAATTAAAAAATGCCACGTCCTGGTAGCTCCGGCAAAAAGGACGGAGCGGCGAGGAGCGAAAGGCGCGAGCGTGTGTACGCGCGGAGGACTCGTCCGTCGTGGCCGTCGGTGAAAGAGGGAAAGAACCGGTGGAGTGGAAGGGGCTCGGATTATGTGGAGGTCGGAAGATTATATTTAAGTTCTCCTTCCTGCAGCCACTAATCGATCCTCCCCCTTTCCTTGTCTTTTCTTCGGTCAGCTTCGCCCGCCAGGGCCGGCTTCCTTCTCGTCAATTTCCGAGATCCAACTACTTACTATCTCCCCCTTTCGTTTCGTCGCTTGCTCGCGGCACGGCCGCCTCGAGTTCCTCTCGGTTCATTTGCGGCTTAGGCTCTCTCGATTAAATCTGCCTCGTTCTCCCTTTATCTGCTGCTCCCTGCCTCCCCCACCCCCCTCGAAATGCCCCGACCGAACGGCTTCATTACGATTTCGTGTTTTTCGAACGAGGGAGGACAGGTCACGAGAGGCACGAACAACGGACAGAGATGTGCCGTGTTCGACAATAAGAGGAATTGATTCGTTACCGAGGCTCCTTTCGCAGCCAGCGAAATTCCCATCTCGGATAAGAACCGCCACGAGAGAGGAGGCGATTTCGTGCGTCGCTCGGGGGTCGATAAATCACGTATCGGTCTGCTTCACGGAGAATCGGCCCTTAACAAAGTAGAAACGATATCTTGGATTAGTCTCGGTCGAGTAACCTCCATCGATGGAGGGAAATGTGTTTGGGTGGCACGCGGAGGGTCGGAGAGTCCTGGGGCGCCGCTTGAAAAATGCCTGTTCGATGCCCGCCTTCCATTCCTCTCCACGGATAAATCAGTTTTCCACTCGGGTTTTTGGGTATTCAATATCCCCCGATTGTCGGTAAGTGGTAACCTTGAAATTCGTTAAGAAACAAGTGTGTTTAAGGTGATTTTCTCTCGAGACTTCAAGAGATTTCGAGACTTCCTTTAAACACGGAAGCACTTTGACGTCAAGGCCACATTCCAGCTCCCCGTGCAGGTTGCTGAAGCCGGTGCTCGTGCAGCCGACTCGAATAAATAACTCGTAGAGAATCGATCGTAGAAGCCGCGGGAGCGAGCCGAATCAAGTGGATCGAGTCGATAAATCACGGATCGCTTCGCTCCGCTGGAAATGGCCCTTAATGAAGTACGAACGATATCGTGGATTAGCCTCGGTTCGGTTGCCTCCAGAAGGAGAGGAAATGTCTTTCTGTCCTCGAAGGGTCGAGGGGAGCGTCGACGCGTCGCCTTTCACGGGAGAATCGTCCGTTAAACGTCGAGGAACGATCGTCGTATGCGAGTGCAGGATTTCTGGTAGGGGAGCAAGTTTTTACGCGTTGCACCGCGCTGGGTCGAAGTGAAACACACCAGCGGCGATGAAAAGGGGAGGGAAAATGGGAGAAAAAAAAAATGGAAACAGTAGCCGGTAGGGTAAGAACAAAGGGGCGACTGTGAATGAATAGAAACGTTTTTGAGGCTTTGAACGTACGAGCTCGTATATTAAAAACTTTATTCGAAAGCCCCCCACGGAGATCGCGCCAGCCAGAATTATTTCGACGTTTATTTTTGTTCCTTTGAGCTTCACACGTCGAAAACTTTGCCGAGCTTCGGCCTCTGTATACGGGAGTGGGACTTTCAAGCAAGTTCGAAGATTTACGGACGAAAGCGGAATATGGAATGGAGCGAGCGGGGAGGGCCGGGGGGAGGATAAGTCGACCGTATCGAATCGAGTGATTACGATCAAATGGAGTAACGACAGCGTCGAAAAGGGGATCGAAACTTCGTTCTGATCGAAAGAAGTTAGCGTTCCTGCACGGAGGACGGAAGAGTTACAATTTTCTCGATGGAGCAAAATTGTTTCCCTCGCTCGTCCGAGGATCGATGGACGGGACGGAAGATCGAAGCCAAGCGACGCGCGGAGCGGAGTCGAGAAGCAAGGTGGTGGCTGCTGCGCCAAGTTTCCGGTTATTATTCAACGGTGCAATCTAAATTCGAGTGTCACGAATTAACCGACTGGCGAACTCTTGGAAGTTTAATGACTTCGTTCCTCTATCCGTTATCGAAATTCTCGCGGAACTTAATTACCCCCGACGTTGAAGAATTCTCGTCTCTAAGCACGACGTTTTTTCAGCTCGTAAATCTTGCCGGTTGAGAGAGACAGGGGGCGAGGAAGGGAGACGGCCGCAGCGTCGCGACACGAATTTTCAGCCGGGGGAAAAAAACACGGTTCACCACTCTTTCTGTTTCTATTCCCGCCCTGGCGTGCGCGGTCCCGCGCGATACTCGATCTTTGGGTGCTTCCTACAAATTCGTTTTTCGAGTCGAGCCGGGAACAGCACCCTTCCCCGTTACACGAAAGGTTTTAATGGCCTTTAAATAACGGGCCTGCTCGTGCCATCGACGCCTGACTTTTCGTACTTTACTCCGTCATACTCGCCCCCACTGGCCCCGTCCATCCTTCCCTCACCCGTCCCCTACTCTTCTCTCCGCTAACAACCGGCAATCTTTCGTCCGCAACGAAATGTTAGCCGGTGGATCGCCCGACGACGACGAGGAAGGAAAAAGCCGGCCATTATTTACGCCACTTCTGCGTTTAACGCTGCGCGGACTCGGCGTTTTACTCGAAACTGCGTGGCACTGACACACATTACTCGCCCTTGTCGCAAGACTTCCGTCGATTTCATTTTCTGCTTAATTATTTCGAACGTAGGCCGCGTCGACGCGGAACCGTCTCCTAGAGAAACAATAACCTTCGGGTATCATTATCGCGGCCGTTATAATTGATAATTAAGCACAATACACTCGGAGCCAGCTGCATTGTCCCCGCTATACGCGGCCCCGAATATTGTCCCTAGTCCAATTAGTGTTATTTCATGGCTGTAAAATTAATTGGGAACGCCATCAAGGAACGCCGACTGTGGCAGGCCTCGCTGTTTCGTGGAGCTACCGTCACGAACTTTTACCGCAATTTCCTTCGATTCTCGTACGATCGTGCGAACATCGGGACAAATTGGTGGTTGCCACGAAAGTGGCCGTGGCCCACGATTCCCATGACGAGGAGAAGCCGCCCGCCGTGGGTCTTTAAAAGAGAGAATGAAACTAATTTGTCGCGAAGGCCGCCGACTGGTCTCGTGTCTCCGTCATTCGTCTGAATTTGTGGCGGTTACGAACACTGACTCACCGCGTCACATGTTCGAGCGACCAAGCACTCTCGCGGGAGTTTTCCTTCATTTTTCAGCTGTCATCGAATCCATTCCGCCGAACGAC
This sequence comes from Andrena cerasifolii, assembly GCF_050908995.1. Taxonomy (NCBI): domain Eukaryota; kingdom Metazoa; phylum Arthropoda; class Insecta; order Hymenoptera; family Andrenidae; genus Andrena; species Andrena cerasifolii. The sequence continues at coordinate 12,871,617 of NC_135122.1, forward strand.
CGCCGAGAAAGAGACAGCGCCGCTGCTCCTCCACGGAATGACTCGCAATTTCTCTTTGAACGATCTTTTGCGAGTATTCCGGGTAATTTCTTATTGCGGGCCCGAGGAGCACTCTCTACTAGGCACTCTTCATCGATCACTGATTAATAGTCGCGATTTATCTCGTTCGGTTCTGCGTTGATAGGCCTTCTGCACATAAATTAAATGGTAATTGAGGAATCCATCATATAGTGGATCGTTCTCGCTTTCCTCCCCGTTCCAGCAACCTTAGCTCTGTACTCGGCAAGACTACGCGGACTGCTCATGCGAGCCACATATCTCACTGCGTGGAACTCTGTCAGCGTGGGTCGACTGCTCCTCCGACAAAGCTGGCAATAGTGATATCTCGCAGATAATAGAGCCTCTTTAAAGGCGATACGAATCGTGAGCGTTCGACAGAGATCGTTTGATATCCCCCGGAGGGATCGCCGGTGGCCCCGTAGGCGCAATAACTTAATTACCAGCGGTCGTGATCGCCGATTAATCCAGGGCAACTCGATGCATTAGCCAAGAACGGTTTCCCTAACGAAGCAATAAGCGCTAGGGAGGGCGGTAACTCGGGGCGATTCGTCACATCGATTAGTATCATTGCCCGTTGAGCGGCGATAAGTCGCCTTGCCCCGCGAGTTGATTTCAATTTTTGCGACGTTCGCCTTCCGCCAGCGCGCGTGCACGCACGGAAGGGTGATGGAGGAGGGCGGACGAGGACGCGGACGGGGAAGAAGAACGACGGGAAAGAGGACGCCGGAGGAGGGTGGCAGGAGGCGAGGTCGACGAGCAGTAGTCACCGCGGTTGGACTCTAGATGAAATGATTAAGAGTGATTCACAGCCCGCTTGGGACAGATGGCGGTTGCTCTCCTAATGAGTTGTAATTAATGGTTCGGGTATGCGTGTATACGCGATGCGCGATGCTCGGGAGCTCTCGGCGAGCTAGCCGCTCACTTGGAAAGCTCTCGAGCGGCCGCTGAGAGGCGTGTAAGGCACAGGATAAGGAGAACGAGTACCGATTGCACACGGTCACCTATTAATAATTGGAAGGATCGCGGGCCGCTCGGACGGCCGTATCGCGACGCTTAACTACCGTGAAGCGCTACCTTCGTGGATTAATGGGTGCGCGCGATGGTGTGCACGATCGCGGAAGTTGGTACCGAGGTGCGTTCTTAGATGGTCTTTTTGCGGGTGTTCGTCGAACGTCGTTAAGGACGCTCAGATTTTTTTTTTACCCCGACCGTGTGTTTCCTTGCATGGGCTGGACGGTTTATATATGGCGCGTCCCTTGACGCGTGGGAAGCACCGCGAGGATGGATTCGAAATTGGAAATCGATGGGAGAAAGGCGCAGGGGAGGCTGAGTTGTTTATTAGGGTAAAGTAGCCGAATATGACGACCTCTCCTAATATGAGACCCCAGCTTATCTCCGTTATAGAACTCTTGAATGTCATAGCGATGCTATTTCTTTACTAACTAACCGTGTATTAGTTGTTTTGTCCGCACAGTGGCATTGTAATTAATAGAGCGTCTTGACCAAGCATATATTTCTGAAATACGTTGGAGAAAGTTTTTGAAGTGGTTCGATTAAATTACAAATACCTCTAAACTGTTAAGTGTATAATGATTCTCACAAATACTGTTGTATAGTGCTTGCAATGGAGTTTAATGCACTACAACTGTATACAATTAAATGATGAAGACTTAACTTCGAAGCTACTTAGAGGTTATCATGTTATTGTTTCCAAATATGACACCCGTGAAAGTTCTACTGAAGAGAGTGAAGAAGAAATTGTTCCGAATGATGAAAGTGATTAAGAAAGAAAATTATGATACAGAATGCTTGTTTTGCACAGGCCTCTATTCTTCAAATGTGCTAGCTGAACAGTGGGTTAAGCGACTGCGGTAGTGAAGAAATAGATTTCACATGCCGATTTTATAAAAAAAGAAAGAAAAAATAAGTTGCAGGAAAAAACAAACTGGGTCTCATATTAGGAACCCATATTTTTTATCTGCGTATTTGAATGACTTTCGTTTTTATTTTATTATGAAGAAACCGAATTTTTGTTATAGTACTTTCCAGTAGGTTGCTAAAGAATACATATTCTACTTTTAAAACGTATATCGAATTTTAATAAAAGTGTTCTCAGTCAAGAGTTATGATGTTTTTAAGAAATGGGTCTCATAATCAGCCACTTTACCCTAAACACAGCCTCGTATTTTCGGCTCGACCTCTCTTCACCTGCCACGCAAAGGTCTTTCAGGCAATCACGACCAGCCTGGCGTCTTTCACGATCCTGAACGCACTTTGTCAAAGTAAACGGTTTAGGAAAATCGGGCAAAAGTGATGGCCGAACGAGCGAAAACCGAATGTATAATTAATTCGAAACGCGAGGCGCGGCGTTGCTTAATGAACCCGGAGGTCAGCGCAAACCGCTCGAAAATCAATTTCGACGCATCCTTGCTCGCGCTTGCCTGGGCACACGCCATGTGCCGCGCCTGGGATATGAACGACGACGGCCGGTTTTACATTTTCGCGTGCGAGCCTCAAACGCGGTCCAGCCTCTCCCCGAAATATTTCCATCGCGCAAAAGTAACGGGAAGGCTCGGCCTGCGAAAACGCGCGAGGCTTTGATCTTTCCATTGCAAATTACTTGCCCGCGAATGCAAGGCATTTCCATCTTCGCTGGCGCCTCCGCTCTCCAGCTTTCCTCATAACTCGCCATAGTAGAAATATATGTACGTAGGCAGCCGTTATTGATAATTTCGATGGGAGATGTCTGATTCTTTTCCACCATTCCAAAGCACGGTTGCACTAATTTGAAGCGCAACCCCTACTCGTCTCGTGGCTCCAACGTTTCACCGATACACACGACGGCTCGAATTCACAGAACTCACGAGTGCCACGTACCCCCAGCCTGCAGTTACATTTTGCGTACGATGCGGCCGCATCTACAAGAGTCGTCTGTTCCGCGTCTGCGTTGTTGTTTCGCTTCGTGAATCACGATTCCCCCGCGTCGACGGTCGGAAAATTCGCGAGCCGCCCCGTAAGCGGCGTAATTGACGTATAAAGGCTCCCCGGTCGCGGGTAGTTTCCGAGAACGCGACGACGAGCGAGCGTTTCGCGTACTCGAAACCGTATAAAGAGGAACGAAGTCGATGGGCACGTGGGGACGGAGCTGAAGGAACTGCGTCGAGAGGGAGGAGGGAGTTGCCCAGCCTCTAACCATAATCTAGCATTATGTCGAGTGGTCTCTACGGTCGGAAGAAGCGGTTGGGAGAACGAGTTTGTTCGTTTCGGCGGATTATCCTGCCTCCGCGTCTCCGTGGCCCTGTACAAAAGAGCGCGAGCATATTTTCACGGTTGAAATTCACGTTCGAATCCGTGGAGGACGTTACGCTGGCTTATCGGCGTGTATTCGTTTAATCTATTCAACGAGCGAGGACCGTGAACGGCGGGCGACGATGCAAACCGATGGAACGTAGACCGGGAGGCAGAAGGGCCCGAACAGCCGAGCAAAAGAGAATGCTAGAAAGCTGGTAAGAGCCCAGGTCCTCTGACGATCCAGGGCAATCCCTGCGCCTCGTTCCTCTCCAGTTTTCCGCAGCTATGATGATAACCGGCTAATGAATTCCCAAACGAGCATCGGTTCGTAAGGTTTCCCGGCCGAGTACGCGAACCCACAGCTGTCAGTCGCAAATAACTGCCGTTCCCCTCGGTGTGGCTTCATCGGGCGCGGTCCGTCACGGCCATCTACCTGCCATTTCACGAATATCGAATTCCTTCGGGCAATGTTTGAATGATATTCGATAGCAGGGAATTCGTACGAGTGCCGGCGGAGGGTGCCTCCCGTGCGGATGCACGGGGCCCGGCTCTCTGGCCCCGCACTCCCTCCGTTGCCGAATAAGTTCATCGTTTCCATGGAATATAATTGATAAACCATCCCCGACGAAAACCGTAAAATAATGCGATTGAGTTTCATACGGTGGCTGACGATCGAGATAGTGTTACTGGCTCTGGCCTGTTCCTCTTGCAAGCTCGCGTTTTGAATGCATGTAAGTAGGTGCGTGAATACGGATCCACTGTTTTGCGTTTTGGGGATGTTTCAGTCGTGGGCGCTGGACGATCGATCCCTTCGCGGCTGTCTGGCTCGCGAACCGCGACTTGGAGCCAATTGTGTGGTAGAAGTGGACTTTAATAACACAGAATGCACTTTGTTGTGCGTTGAGTGGGGTCTCTGCGTAACTGAATCTTCTTCCCGACTTTGTATCCTTGTTCACTTGTCGGTCAGTCACGTTTCGCAGATAAGAAGGGGGATTCCACGGCGTATATGCATTCCTTTGAGGAAGACTCTCTAACCGAAGCTGCTTAAGGGGTTGTACCTAATCAGGCGGCCGAAAAGAGGCGACAATTTGTGATTTTTTTTAAAAAAAACGGAAGTATATATTTTTTCAAAACTTTTTGCGCTGAAAAGAGCAACATTTAAAGAACATTTGGTAATTTTTTCGTAGAAAAATATTTACGTTTATAATAAAGTAACAACCCACATCCAAGAAGCCTTTTTAAAAATTTGGTTTTGCGGTGAGCACTGCCATTCGGAACCAGAATATCTGAAATCAAGAAACAAAAAAGATTTCGTCGGAATATTAATGTATCTTCCGATTGACGGAGAGAATTTTCCGAAATATTAATTTAAAACAAAATGGCGGCTATTTAAAGTTGAAATCCTGATTTTGTTTCGCGTGATTTTTGCACGAGAAGTGAGCCATTTTTACGATTTTTTTTCAGGAATAATTTACAGTTTTCATATAAAACTGTTATTACCTACCTTTAGTGCAATGTCTTAAGAGACTATACAAAAAAAAATGAGTAGAAAAACATGCATAACTTTTAATATATTTATTAATCTTCTAGACCTCTCACGCGAGCTGATCGAAGGTGTAACTATGGACCAGCAGGTCCGAAATCAAGTTTCATTTTTTTTTTATAAACTATGGGAGTGCAGTTTCCGTTGCACGTGCGGATTCTGTGATCGAAAAAAAAATGTTGAAATACGTTAAAAAAACTGTCAATCATATTCGCGGATTTTCGAAACTTCTTCTAACGCGCACCACTTTTACAAAAATAATTTGTTTATGAAATCAGTACGTGCAACGGAAACTACACTCATATAGTTTATAAAAAAAAGAAATTTTTTCAGACCTGCTGGTCCATAGTTACACATTCCACCAGAAGATTAGAAGATTAATTAATATTAATTAATAAATTAAAATTTATGCATGTTTTTCTACACATTTTTGTGTACAGTCTCTTAAGACAGTGTACTAAAGGTAGGTAATAACAATTTTACATGACAACTGTAAATTATTCCTGAAAAAAATTCTTAAAAATGGCTTACTTTTCCGACCGTCACAGTGGTGTTCCCCCTTAACGCAGTCCCAGAAGCAGGGAAGGCATCCTTAAAGGTACGTGCCTCGGTCGAAGATAGTCGATTCGTCATGCCTCTATCGTAAACATGTGCGCACGATAGACGTGTCTCCCAGGAGTCGAGCAAAAGTATCACTTCTCGCTACTGTAAGCATTCACAAAGTTCACGTTCAAACTTCCATCGTTGGAAAGTTCGTACAAACTTTATACAAATATTGGAACGGAGAAGGAACGAGTTGTGACGTTTTCCATCGAGGCGGTCCAGACCATTTTTTTTAAGAGGCTTGATATATCGCGTGTCCGTCGATGGTGTGAACAAAAAAAAAATAGGTTTCCCCTTTCGGTTCGTCGCGGCGCGCACACGCTGACAATAACACGCACGCTACATTTGAAAATCAGGAGAAAGGGTGGAGGGAGCGACGAGTGGCCCTTCACCCCTTTTTTCGCGCGAGAATTTTAAACTAAGGCTGGACGCGTAAACGCGAAAGCCGCCTTTGAACGAGGGTGGCGGCGAGCGTTTTTCGCCGAGGAAAAACGAGCGGGGGAGAACGTTTCCCTGACGGGATCCGTGTCCGGCCGTGCAACCGTTGCATAAATATGAGGGAAGTGCGCGCGAGGAGCGGAGCACACGGCCACATGAAAATGCGATGAAGGCTTCGTCGATGACAGAGAAGCGACGGTTGAGAGAGGATCCCCGGCTTCGGCGAGAAAAAGAGAATGCGGGAACGTGAGCTCGAATTTCTCACGGGCGGGACGAGCGGGACTACACCGCGAAATTTCGGCCCCGCTGGAAATGGTGCGGGCGAAATTTCCTGTCGCGTCTGAAAAATTAAACCGCCCCCCATCCCCAATCCTCCGCCGCTCTCATCGTCCATAAATTCTTCTCTCCGGCCGAGGAGACGACTGAAATTCCGGTTAATTCCGTTCGCCGAACGATAATCCCCCATAAACTTGGAGGAGAACGGCGGGATACTAGAAAACGGGGGTAAGAATTTAAGGAATGTATCGTCGATGAGGGGCAGGAGCGTTCGAACCGCGCCACGTTCCGTGTTCTCGAACAATTACGGCGTATAAAATCTAGGACTGTGGTCCACGGCGACAGAGGATCGTTGCATAAATATGAGGGTGCCGGGCGCGAAGCGGAACACCCGAAGACATGAAAATGCAATGAAGAGTGCGCCGGGGACACGGCTGGAGGACGAGCTCGAAAGAAAGGAGAAAACGAGCGAACCGAGACGTAACCACGAATTCGTCGGCCACGGGAATGGGGACCGCCACGAATTTCCACCGAGGGAGCATATCCTCGGGACAGCTGCGGTGCACGCGATGAAACAACGAAACACGGGGCAGAATTAAGGAGAGAAGAAAGAAAGTGATTATCGGTAGGCAAGTGGAAGATGAATGGACAAAGGTGACGGGCGCTAGAGCACGAAGTCCACGGGCTAAATTATTTTAATTTTACGGGCTGCACCGTTCGGCGCGTTCAATGGCCGTTTCTTAGCGAGCCATTCTTCTTGTAATTGCAGTTTTAATTTGTCCAGCAGACCGGGAAACCCAATTTCCCCAGTCCCCTGGCCAGACATTCGCCCTTCTTCTATCGACGCGCCTTTCTTCTCCGACAGATCACTACGCCGCACAGTGGTTCCAAAGTGACATTTTGCGGACAAAATTCCGTATTTCCGTCAATTCTCAACCGATTTTTATCTTTTTTTGCTCGTTTTGTCTGGGATTAAATTTGCTAAAATGTCGCACAGTAGTTTTTCAAAATTTTCTTTAGGGATTAAAACAAAGAAAACTGTTTAATAAACTCGTTGATTCGGAACCAAGAGTTCAGAATTTGTTTTTTTTTTAATCCCTAAAGAAAATTTTGGAAAACTACTGTGTGACATTTTAGCAAATTTAATCCCCTACAAAATGAGCCAAAAAAAAAATAAAAAATCGGTTGAGAATTGACGGAAATACGGAATTTTGTCCGCAAAAAGTCACTTTGGAACCACTGTGCGCCGCGAAGAAACGCGGCAAGATTATGCACGTTTCTCGGCCAGCGTTATCAGCGATCATCGCCGGCCCGATAGGAAAATTGCTTCCGTTCCTGGGATCAATCGCGACCGTTGTTAGCGGGTTCTGGGATCTTGATAGTCCTCGAGACGAAATTCCTTTCGCCCCTCCCCTTGCCAAATTGCTGCACCCTTTTTTTCCACGAAGGATTTCCATTTGCGGGGAGGACGAAGAGAATCGTAGGTGAATCGCGAATCCCTCCTCCTCCGGCTGCTTTTCTCCATGCAAGACCGCGCGCTGAGGCCATCGTCGCGTGAAAGGGATCGTGAAAAGGGGCTTGGCCCTCGAGCCGGCCGACCAAAGGAAAAAATGTTTCCGGACCGCTCGAAAACGCTCCCCCGGACCGCGGAAATCGCTAAATGGGGAAATATCATTTTCTCGCTCAAATATTTGAGTATCCCCCGCGAAGCGAGCCCCTCCCCGCTCCCCCTTTTTCGCTACACCGCTTTTCGACCTTCCGGCTTTTTTCGGAGCGCTGCACGCATGCTGCATCAACGAAGATTGTGCAGGCCGCGGAGAAAAGGGGAACAGCGCGGAGCAAAAGAGCGACAGAGAGACGGGCGGAGACGAGATGGAAAGGGGACGAAAGAGAGTGGGAGAGAGTGGGCCTGCACTTTAGCCCGATTAAATAGTACGGTCCTGGCCGGGTAATTACGCAAAGTGGTCGGTGGTCCCTGGTTACTTCGCGTTTTCCGGCCTCTGCTTCCACTTTCCACCTCCTTCCCTCTCCTCCTCGCTCCCCGCTTTCCCGTCTTCCTCTCTCTTTCCCTCTTAGCTCGCTCTCGTGATTTCTCGACGAGGAAAAACGAAATTTCCAAGTTTCGCCGTTGGCCCGCCGCCCCTCGAACGTGCACTGTCGTCGAAACGTATTTCACCCCTTAAGATGTACGGTGTCTCGTGTGTTTCGTAATTAAACGCGTCGCCGTCGCCTCCGCGAGCTCCCCGGCGCGGCGGTGGATTGCGAGCTGGATTCTTGGGCAAACGCGCATTCATCCGCACTGTCCGGGTAAAATGCTGGCGCCCATCGCGAGGATCATTGTGACGATGTCCATTCCAGCGACCTCTCCCTCCTTGCAAGTTTATGACTCGGTACCGGGCATAAATTCTTCTAGTTTACGGTTTTCAGTGCATCACTGAGCCTCCTTAATTACGACCAGCCTATCGGCGTATCGATGATTATTTATGTCGCGTACCTTGGACGTTTATTGCTCTCTGCTGCCCGAAGGGTTCGGCGATTTAATGGTGTCCCACGGTGAGAGGCGAAAAGGTATTTTATGATTTACATGTCAATCACGACACCATTACGGAGCAGCCGGTCGGAGGATAATCTAGAGATGTCCATTGAATATTTATTAGGTTAAGAAACTTGTTTCTCTTCGACAGTAATTTATGAAAAATACGCTTTACACGGCGATCGTTGCTCGCCGTTGCGTCGCTTTCGGTGGACGAGAGTGCAGGCTGCGGTTGTTCAGGGTTCGTGTGACCGAAAGCTCCCACCATTCCCTTATCGTTCGTGTAACGTGATTTTAACGATAAACGCGAAACGAATTGGCCGCGATAAAGAAGGAAACGTTCCTTTGTTCGCTCGTTCCCGATAACAGCTCTCCCTCATTTCCTCTCCGACGGGAAGCGGCGTCGTTAAAAATGAAAAGGCACACGGGGTATCGATCGATCGATCGGGGCAAGAAAGCTCGTACCGCGCGAGATTGATTTGATTACGCGGCTTCCTGTTTCTTTTGGATGATTCGCGGGGACAGGATACAACGAACGTCGATTCTCGCCGCGGAGGGCGACGGATCCGCGGCGTTTCCTCGGCCCTGGCCTCGATTACGGCCGAGAGACGCCACCGAAGATGCGTGATTCCATTTGCCCGGTTGCAAATCAAAACCGCAGCCTGCGGGACCGCAGAGATGGGCACGAATTACCATCGATCGAATCGCGTGGAGTACGAATCGCATCTCCCCCCGTGTTATAATCGTCTCGATGCCTTTCGGACGCGTACGTACTCCGTGCTTCACTTCGTCGGAAACAGTTCGCTCCCTGAATCTGAACCGATGGCCTGGAGCTCTAGAAATACTATGTAGAAACATCCACGAACCAAGCCAGACTTCTCGCAAGTGCGAAATTCTTCTTTTGTTCGAGTAAACAGTCTGCGTGAATCTCCGCTTCTTTCGTCTCTCCTTTCCACTCCCCAGCGTGTAATCGGCTCGAGCAAAAGCCCATTACAACAGATGGTTTTGTCACGCCAGTGGTACCGCCAGAGAATTAATAACCCTACTATGCTCTCTGGTCGGGCACCATAGACTCTCTCTCTCTCTCTCTCTCTCTCTCTCTCTCTCTCTCTTTTTCTCTCTCTGTCTCTCTCCCTCTCTCGCTTCATTCTTCGCTGGTCCACCTCCCTTCATCCAGGCTCGCTCTCTTTGTAGCCGGCCGAAACAACTTCGCCGAATTATTTGTTCGACACGATTCGATACGCGCGTTTCTCTCGTATCTTATCTCCGATCTAACGTCGCCCCCTCGGCGAGGAACGAGGGTGTCCCGGAGGAGGAACGAACACGACGAGGGTTAAGACCGTTTCATTAGAGGCGTGGTACGAAACGCTCTCTGCCCCGTGTGCCACTGCATCCACCTGAAAATTCATTTCCTCCGCTGCAAGCCGAGAAGGAGATCTATAATCTCTATTGACTCTCCGAGTTCCTCGACTAGCCACAATTTATTCCGTTCTCATTCCGTCGTTGCTCCCCTCGGACGACTGTAACTCAGACCTGATACGATCTACGCTGACGAGGATCTTAAACGATCTCGGGGGTACGAATCAACCGAATTCCATCTCAGAGTTGAACAAATTCTGCGTGTCAGAGTTAGTCCAACGAACGGTCCAGAAGTACCAACAAGAGGAGATACTCTTCTGGGGGGGAAGAAACCCTGTCCAATGAAACTGCTGAACGAAGGCAACGGCCGATGGATAGCCCATGGTATAAGTTGGCGCGATTTAACGGGGCGAAACGCGAAGCGAGGGACGGCGGAATGGAAAAACTCGAGGGGATTAGCGGATCGCGGGCGAAAAAAGGCTCGGTAAAATCGGTCTCGGCGAGTGTTTGCACGGGCCCTGCACGTGTGAGCGGAGTTAATGCAACTGCGATGCCCGCCGCGTTGCAGCCCGTAATGCAGTTCTGCTTTTCGGGAGCTTTCATACGCCCCCGCAACTCGTGTGTGTTCACGGGACCGTGCCGTGTACACATTACTGGTTTTCCCCGGTTACCGCGTATCGAGTGTATCGCGCTCTCCTGCACGTAACCGCAATACTGCGGATCATTGTTTTCGAAAATACAGGACCCGGGCGGTGGGTTAGATTCTCCGCGACGAATCCAATCGAGAGTATCGGGCCGTACCGTAAACAGTATCATTTCTCGAATTAATTTCCAGCGGAAAGCATCGATACCTCGCTGCACCTTCCAGCCCCGAGCCTCGGTGCATCATCACATTCTGCGTCTATCTTTCATTTTCGAGTAACTTCGGCTCGGTCAGCGCTTCGAATCGACCTCGTCCGCCTCCATTTCTTCATCCGTTTCTCATTCTAAATTCTAGATAGCCGTCGTAGACACGCACTTCGCGTAAAGACCCAGATCCATGCCTCATTTTCCGGGGGGGTTAATCGCGGAGCTGGCGGCAATACAGGGCTCATGTCCACGGAAGGAGCATTTCGCTTCCCTTTGCAGAAAAGCCGTTTTTAATAAGGAGACGGGGGAAAATATTTGACTAAGAACGATTCGTTTTGTAAGGAGATATAGGTATATCCCGGGCAGGATGGAGCGGCAGCGAGGGAGGCGGCTATAATAAATTCGCCGCCCTCTCCGCGGGGAGAGGGTGGATTAATCGTATCGAAGAGTCGGCAAGGTGGATTAAAAGCTTTCCGTATTCCCGGTAATACCGATTCTCCTTGAGTCAGCCGTCGCGGAGAGGCAGCATTTCCCTTCTGCCGAATTTAAGCGACGATCGGGGCCGATCCGGCGCCAATGCGCATTTAAATTGATGGCTTCACGGTCCCTTGCATTTCGCGCTGCGTGTACTCGATATCTCGCCCTATCGTCTCCCCGTGGCTTGCGCGGCAACCCTCCTCCCTCTCTACAGCCGTTGGTTCCCTCCTCGAGCCACGACTGGAGCTTTATCCTATTAATCAATGCGCATAAATTGTTTTAAGGGAATCGTTACTGCCATTCAGACACGCCATATAATGTCGTGGCGGGGTTAATGTCGCGCGCCGAACAAGAGGGAGCCGAGCCGGCGAGCCGGAATCATTAGATGTAACGCGAAATAGACGTTGCTGGTGAGGATTTATCGCGCGGAAACCGGGAATTCGGTGGCCCGTTTCGCCGTTCCTATTCATATCGGGCGCAACGAGGATCGACTTTGCGCTGGGGCTTAACCGAACGCGGTCTAACGCTTCACACGCGCCTCCCTCGAATCGAGAGTGACGCCGAACAGAGTGCTCTACCACCGCCCGCCACCACCCTCCCGCTGTCCACGTGAAATTTACGACGATTGTCGTCGGGGAAATCCTTAACGCCAATAGCCCCGCCAGGACGGCTTTGCAGAAAGCGCTGGTTCTCGCCGAAGTTAAGCCACGTTGGTTACGATTTATGTTTAGACAGGCGATTAGGTTGCGTGGCTGCTCACAGATGTCAAGGGAATAGTTGGAAGGTTATGAAGCTCCACGATCGTTTTAATTGACAAATTAGTTAGCGCACATTCGCGATATTTCAAAGGCATTCCGCGGATGCATCGAGGCTTCAACCGGTATTCTAGTAGCGAGGGTAAAGGAACAGCGACCCGAGGGAAAATCAAGCACAGCGAGCTAATACGTAATTCGCTACGGTAGGAAATTGGGGCGGATTTTTCAGGCACTGAGAAGTGGTGGCTCGGCGACAGGGGAGGACGTGAAATAGGAGGTCGAAGGTGGCTTAACTCGCGTTATTCTCATCGTCGTCGGAGCAAACGACTAGTCGCGTCACTGAGATCGTTTCTTTTTCTCTTCAGTGGCCCTCTCGGCCCCTCTTTTTTCCGCGCCACCTCCGTGTAGGCTGTCTTCTTCCGGTGGCTGCTATCCCGACGGAAATCTTATAGCTGGGGGATGAAGGGTGCGTGGCACAGGATGAACCGGCGAGAGGAACGAGAAAAACGAGAGCAGGCGAAGTATCCTCTGGCATAAGAACACGGAAACGGTGGAACAGAGAGGGAGGAGAGGCTCGCTTTCGCGCTCGTATATCCAGGCAGACTTTATCTGGTTGGTCTTCTGGCTCCCCGAGATTTATCGGCGATACCGTTTTGCCCTCCGCGCATCACGCACGCGGTAATAACGAATAATGCCGAGCAGTTAGAGACCCTACCCTTCTCCCGTTCTTAAGTGAAAAGTGAGCCCTCGTTCTGTGGAGGACCCCTAAGCCGGGATCGCGTTTGCGGAACACGAAGATCGGGGAGAATTTTCTAAAAGGGGTCGAATAATACAATCGTTACCTCGTCCTTTTCGTGCCATTTCTTTGCCTCTCCAGCGATATTTCTCGTAACCGCGTAATGCCCACGGTCTGCCCGCGTCGTTTGTATCAATTTATACGCCTTTCTTCCGCGTTCAACGTCTCCCTTTCCCTTTCATCCCTCACGGAGCCGCGCTTCATTTGCGCGCTTTCTTTTTTATAATTGTGCGCCATTTCCTCTTCCATCGGTCTGTCTCCTAGAAACAGCTAGGGTTAGTGTTGTTAAAACGAGCTTCGAGCCGTAAGCTTCAAGAGCTCGAGTCGCGGTTCAAACTCTAAAGGCTCGAACCTTTAAGGTTCGAACCCTGTAGCCGTGAGAGCTCTAGCATTTAAAGCTCGAGTCTTCAAGCTCGAAGGCTCGAGTCGTATAAATGTTGCCGTTGTGGCAGAAATAGAAAACGTTTTGCCTGATGCATTCTTTATGTGATGAATCCTTACAATCAGTACATTGCACCCATTTTTTATTTGGTTTGCTTGTGCTGTGCTATAGGATTCCATGCAAACAAGACAATATTACAATCGCCCCCGACCAGGCTTTTGAACTTAAATTATAAATTTTTATTAACGAGAAACTTAAAAGTGATAAGTAACGATCAGTATTACTTCAGAAAAGGTCAGATTAAAGATTAAACAAAAGAAAAAGCACATTTTGCAAAGGGAGTGTTTACATTACAATTTTAAATCAGTAAGGAAAAGTTACTTTAGGGTATCGAAAAGTTATTTTCTTCACTACGCATGTCTATTGTGTATCTATACTGCTAGGATATGGATGTGTGTATTCGAAATGTCATTCTTCATCATACATCCAAAATTTTTTGTTAAAATCTATCATATGTTTTGAGTTATTTAACGTGTTACTATCGCCCCCGGTCTACCCTATCAAACGGCCGCGAGGGGCTAAATAAGAGAGCCCGCAACGACAAGCACTCGCGAGACACCGGGTTTAATTATTTTATCTCGCGAGACGGAAGCGACGCCGTGCGTTCCTTTTAATTGTTTCTTTGTGCCGGCTCCATTCTTTCCGCATCGGGCCGCTCGATTCTATTTATTTTCCCCCGGCGATGCTCCTTGCCGCCGCGACACGCTCGACCACTATGGAACTTCAAGTATTCGCCCATCGACGCCGAGAACGATCTTTCGGTACGTTGCACGTTCTTTACGCTCCCTCTGCCACCATTTTTGTTCTTCCTCTTTTTTTCTGTTCCTCCTTGGTGCTCTACCCTGGCCTCCTTTGAAATTACCAACGCTCCACGGCATTCGCCCGTAAGCATTTCTCGTCTCCTCTCCGCGTCTTCTCGCGATGCGAACAACCCCCTGTCGCCCACCTATTTGAGCTGCGAGCAACGCGGATCCACGGGCAGACCTTCCCGTCCCTGTATTTTTCGCCGCTTTCCGCCCGCGCGCAAACATGTTTTCGACATTGCCCCGTATAAATAGTGGCGGGATCGCCCAGGAAATCGATGGAACGGTCCTGCGCCGCGTCTATTCGCTACTGGGAGCTGCTCCAAAATCTGGTGGCACGATATCTCTACCCGATCCGAAAGACGATAAAAAAAGGCCAGCACGCGTTCTGTCCGGGCCAGAAACGCTCCACTTTTATAATCGAGAGCAGCACTTTGCAGTTTTCATCCGCGGCCGCCTGCAATAACATCCGATTTCTGATACGTACGAAGCTGGACCCGCTCGGAACGAGTCGCTGGCCGCAACCCTTGTCGCCCCGTAAATTCTTTCCTTCTCTTGGATCTTGGCAACCGTATTTTCAGACTGTCGATTTCCGCTCGGGCTTCTCGATGAAAGGACCGCGCCGCTCTAGGAAATGCTCGTCGAGGGGGGTGGCTGGCAATCAGGCAAACGGGAACAGCTTCCAAAACTCGGATCGATTAACCCCTTATGCAGTCATGACACGTCGACTGGCGCGAGGAATATACCGCATGAAAGATGAAAGTACAGACAAAACGGGGGAACGATTGATATTCGGAAGCGTCTCGTACATCCGTCCGAGTCGTGAATTCACGCCCCACCCCTCAAGCATCCAGTTTCGGATTCGCGCCGGCACAATTTCGCCTCGCGCGCAATCGAGCAAACGCCCAAGGCGGCCGCCACCCCCGCGTGTAAACTGGGAAGCCGCGCGATCAAACTTTACGCTCCCCGCATGGAAGCGACGAGCTTTCGTGGGTCGTCTCGCTGCAGCCGCCTGGTCGCACGTCGATATACATACTTATTTCCCAGCGTGGCTCGATCGCGTTACACCAGCGGGAGCGCGAAACGCGGATGGAAGCAGACGTTGACGACGCCGCGGGTGAAAATAGAAGGCTGTAACGAAAGCGCGGGGCCGCGGGGGGTGGTAGCGAGCCGGGTATATACCGATGCACGCGAAAATGTCAAGCGCAATTTCTGAAATTCCATCGTGTCGCTTCCCCCTGCCACTCAAATGCCGCGCTGCACCCTCCTACCTCTTTGCGCCCTGCGCCCCCTGTCCGCCAATGTGTAAGAGAATTTCCTACTGCGCCTCCTCTTCCTTCCTTCGTTCAAAACCCTGTCGCATCCGCCCCCTTCTGGTCTCCGTGAAAGCTTACCGGGAATAGACGTTATTCGCAGCGCCCGGGGTCGGCGCGATGTCGAGTGACACGACGCCCTGAAAATTTCACCAACCGATTCCAACGGACTCGAGGCGCGCGCACCCTCGCGTTCTGCTCGGTTATCGCGATTCCGCGGAGCGTCTCACCGGATCGAGTACACAGCGAGACGTATGAATGTTTCAGCTGCGACATCGATTCACGGTGCACGGAACCGAGATTTCATCTTCGAAACGGCGAACGTTTAGCGCCCCCTGTTCGTGCAGCCAGACGCGAGCGGCAGTGATCTTGGAATAGCAACGTTTCCCGGGTGAAAATCAAATTTAGACGGGATATACCTCGGCGGGTAGGTTCTTTTTATTCCGCCCCATCTTGCTCCCTGACGTGACCCTGTTCCCGATTGTCCTCCCGCGGCTTTTCCGCCGTTTTGCACGTGCCCGTCTTGCAGCTCGCGTACCATGACGCGCATATGTCGGGGAAAGGTGGGATAGTTGATCACAGTTTTGCTTTTTTATTAAAATAATAATAATGGTTTGCTTTGTTTGTATTTAATTATGTAAGTTGTGACTCTTAGAGTACGGTAAATCCGGGAGACGCGGTCGACCTAATATAAAATGATTATTATACCTAATACAGATATTACTTATTTCATCAGAACAAACCTAATATGTTCAGAACTTTATGCTGATTCAGAAAAAACTGGTCGATATTTGCTTTAAGGCAACATTTACTGTAAATCGGGTTGAAAACTGAAGTCACGAAATCTGACCACCTCCCCCGAGGTGCCGGGAGAAATGGTTGTCGTCGTTGACAGAGACTATTTACATAATTATTCATGGCGAAATAACAAAGAAGAAAGCAAAATTATTTATGAGTGAACACAGCTACAGATTCATTAGTATTTAATTTGTTCATGCTAAACAAGTAAAGAACACAACAAAGAAAAAGTGAACTACCTACCGGCAATTAGCAAGGCAAATGAATACAAAAGTGAATGAATAAAATAAATAAACAAAAATAATAATAAAATAATGATAAAAAATTTAAAAATAATGAAAAAATCAGAACTCGACCATCTCTCCTTTCTGCAGCGAGAGATGGTCTTCTCGTTAGTTTTGAGAGGAAGAGTTCATATGGCCAAATACTGTGGCTGCATTGGTCTTCAATATCTGTACTACCTCATTATCCCAATCATTAAACGGAAATAAACTTAGAAGTATATTTTAAATACTATTCTGTACACCGTTGTGTGATAAAATAGGCTAAATGTAACCTCGATTTACCTTTTATAGCTTATAAATCCAGATAAAATACAGAAGGAAGCGAAGTAAAGTGTTGCGATAATGCAAACATTACCACGACAGCGTGACAGCAGGTACAAATTGCCAATATATTAATTAAAAAACTGATGTGATCGTGTACCCCCGCTGATCAACTATCCCACCTTTCCCCTATACACCGCGGTGCAGCAAAATGCTCGCGTTGCACCGAGACGGGGAACGTTGACGTGGTTGACGGAAAGACACGCGTTACGTTTCCGCGAACGGAGGCCCTCTGTCGTTACCGTTGCAGCGTCGACGAGAAAGTGCAAAGACTACATACACTGCAGAAGCAACGGAAAAACGCGAAACGCCCGGCGATTGTTGTAATCCGCCAACATGCATACGGCGAACAATGCTGCAGAGCCAGCCCTTGTATCGGTGCACGCACCGCGTTCGCACGCACGTTGCAACCGTGTTCTTTACGGTTATCGAGACTCGCAACAATTCATTCGCAAGCCCCGAAGAAAACCGAGCATCTCGGCAAGCATGCAATTTTGCGCCCTTTGTGCATGCCACAGCCGGTAATTCTTATATTTGTTGGCTGATTACTGCTTCCATGGCCGCGTGACCGTCCTCGTTTGACGTCGACGAATAGACAAAAGAGCGGAGGCAAGGGAAAAGGAGGAGGTAAGGGGTGGTTGCACGGTTTTTGAGTGATTGTCGTTAAACACGTAGCTGTCTGGAAGTCTGCTTGGTTCTCTTGCTCGTCAGACGGTAGATAACCCTCATTGGCATACAGAATTATGGGTAAACGGAATGCAGTGAAATGTACAGAATGTTGGGTCGCGTTGCAGGAAGAACTGAACAAACAGCAAGTTTCAAAGGGAAATTTTTGCAAAAGCGAAACAACCAACTCCACGATGTTGGAAAGTTTCATTCGTTACACGGAACTGCGTAAAAGCTTGAATACGGTCAACCGAGTCGCTGTCGCTGCGGTTTCTTCGCAGACTATACTACCGACTATACTCGCCGCGCCATACCCAAAGGGTAAATATCGGGGAGCGTAGGTGTATCATTACACGTAAAAAAATTCTACAAGCATAAATGTCAGCGGCAAGACAGGGCGACAGTTCCCACGAACGCGAGGAAAATCGACGACCCTTTCCGTCGATGGGAATCCTGGCGTCGTACAGAAAACTCCAAGCTAATCCAGTGCGACCACCGACGAAACGAAATTCACGTGGTTGGGGAGGTGGAACAACGGGGACACCTCGAGCGGGGCAGCAGCGCGCGATTATGCAATTATTTTTAATTGCGAGAGGGTGAAGGGAGAAGCGGCAGTGATCGCGGCGTTGGGGGTTTTCGTGGCCGCATTAAAATGCGTCTGGGTGTAAAATTGAAACCTGGCAAATCCGCGTCGGGCCGCGTGCGAGTACACCCCGGCCTCCCACCGATTCGATAATGTGATTTTCAACAAATAATTTCGCGTCGTCCGACCCGACGACCGCGGTTTCCGCGTCTGGAACACGAAGCTTCCGTACGCCTGACTCGTCCCGCGCCGAGGGTCCAGCGGCGATTAACTCGTTTCGTGCTCGACATCATCGGGAAATCGCGGGCGGCGACAAAGGGGGCTAGTTGTCATCGCTTGTTCGGTATTCATGATGGTGGGTGGGGGCAGGCGTCGAAACGATTTTAAGTGGCGGCGCGAATTATCCAGAATTGGGGTTCGGTCAACCGTCCGCGATACAGCGTTTCCCCTGTCCTGTTTCACCTACACGCGGCTTTCGAGAGTTCCCGTTTCGCGGTTGGCTTTTTCGCGGACACCCTAATTCCGAGATGTCCCCTAATTATAAATCCCATCGACGAGGTCCAGTGGCACGTTCGACCCGCGTCCCGCGAAATTCTTGCGGAGAGATCGGGTCGCGAATCGAAGCGAAGCGAAGCGATGGCAGCGGGGCGATAAGCTCCCAGCAGATTCTTAGAATTTCTCCGCCGTGGAAGCGGCGTCGCGGGGAATGCGTTCGGCGACCGGTCAGACTAGAGGCTCGATTACCGATCTTCAAAAATACGTAAGCCAAGCGGCGGCGGTTTCCAAGCAGTCGTATTCACCGGGAGGAAAAATCAGCCGGCTGAGATTGCGCCGGTTCTCTGCACGGCCGGCCATCCAATTGTATCGGATGCGCACGCTTAAAGTTGCGCCGCGGCGAGCTCCTTCGCGGAGAGGGTTGCTTTGGTTCGCCACGCGGTGAACTTCCGAGATGGGAATCGCGTTGTCATCAGGTTTATCGCAATTATCGTGGTGCTTGTGCAAATACGCGCTCGTGGGAATGTAATTAGCTTGGCTCGGTCGCGGCGGACAATAACGTTGTTCGGAGGTGAGCGTGGGTGCACGCGAATTCGAGATTTTTCTGAGCACCAGTGATAACGATGCGCCTACTGGACGTTGAGCTTCGTTCGTGGCCAAGGCTCGCCTCGTCATCGGTTCCATTACATTGGGTAATTCGTGTATAAGGCGGGCAATGCTACGCGAGCTTCTATTCAATTATCTCCAACGCGAGAAGAACCTCCAGTTACGCCAAGGGTGACGCATTACCCATGACAGGCAGCCTTCAGATAGATCCGAGCCAGCAATCAGCCGCGAATAACGCAATGCGAGCAACCCGGTGACGCAGAGCTGTTCATTTTTAGCGGTGAACCAGCGAGCAACCGGTACTCTACAGAGAGACACGAGGATGAGAAGGGGTAGAGGGATGAAGAGAATGGCACACAGAAGCAGCGAGAGGGTAGCCGTGCTACGTCGATGAAAGGAGAATCGTGCAAGGCCGATTCTATTCACGCGATGAACGCGCGCGGATGCAAGGTTAGGAGAGATAAGCATCGTCGGATTAATTATGCGTAATGCGTCGGACGTGTGCACTGCGTGCGTGCGCGCATTTCGGTGTACAACGGCCAACGAAGACTGCTCTCCTCTGCTACCGGCTAACGCATTCAATTATCATTGTTACTACGGGAGTTTACAGATGTTTCCCCGATAATCACGCTGCTACGCGATTGCGCGTTTATCCTGTCGGCTCGTATTAACCGCCATTCAATGGCAACGGTAACGAGAAAGAGAGGCCGAGAGAGAGGATCCTCCGGTGCACACCAACTCTGGATGATGCAACGGAGCAGCGGGAACAAAGGGGGAGAAGAGGGTAGCAGGGAGTCGGTCGCGCGACTTAATTAGGCTGGTTAGAAAAATTCACGCGGTTCTGGTTACGATCGACGCAGCAACGCGACGTTTGACCACTGGCATCGCTCCAGATATCTCGATCGTTAGTCACTTTGAACGCCCCCTCGATGATCACGCGCACCTCGGAAATCGCGCCGTAACACGGTGCGACCGTAAATCGCGGCGCATCCTGCGGTTTCTCTCAGATGGCCACCCTGGGTGACCCAGAATATCGTGCAGGGTGTACTCGGGGACTTTTGGTAAGGATTATTACAATCAAAATCACTTGACAGTGGATAGGGTAAAGTAGTCGAGTATGAGACCCATTTCTTAGAAACATCATAACTCTTGACTGAGAACACTTTTATTAAACTTCGATACACGTTTTAAAAGTAGAATATGTATTCTTTAGCAACCTACTGGAAAGTACTATAACAAAAATTTGATTTCTTCATAATAAAATAAAAATGAAAGTCATTCAAATACGCAGATATGAAAAATCAGTTCCTAATATGAGAACCAGTTTGCTTTTTCCTGAAACTTATTTTTTCTTTCTTTTTCTTATAAAGTCGGCATTGTTCACCTAGCACTTCTGAAGAATAAAGACTTGTGCAAAACAAGCATTCTGTATCATAATTTTCTTTCTTAATCACTTTCATCATTCAGAACAATTTCTTCTTCATCTCATCAGTTCAAGTTTTACGGGTCTCATATTCGGAAACAATAACATGATAACTATTAAGCAGCTTCGAAGTTAAGTCTTTATCAGTATATGATATACAACTAGTAAGTCTTAAATTCCATTTCAAGCACTATACAACAGTATTTGTGAAAATCATTATACACTTAACAGTTTAGAGGTATTTGTAATTTAATCGAACCACTTCAAAAACTTTCTGCAACGTATTTCAGAAATATATGCTTGCTGGAGACTGTGCGGACAAAACAACTAATACACGGTTAGTTAGTAAAGAAATAGCATCGCTATGACATTCAAGAGTTCTGTAGCGGAGATAAGCTGGGGTCTCATATTAGGAGAGGTCGTCATATTCGGCTACTTTACCCTGCTTACTTTCTCCATAGACGGTGCGATGCACACTATTCGGATGATATCGAACGAGGGAGAATTATATCCCAAAACATAGGCCACGAATCGCTGAATGGGAATAAATAGCTGAGAATTTCTGCTAGGATTCAGTTGCAGGGTCGTGGTGAACGCACACAACGCCGAGAGAGGAGCACACGGTATTGGCGTAGCCGCGCTCTATTTCCGTCCCTCTGTTTTTCGGAGCCCTTTTTCTCTTTGCTGGCGCTTCGTTTCGCTTTCTATATTCTTGCTCCGTTTCACTGGCTGCCGTCGAGCCGAATGTTTTCATTCCACGGCATCCCATTGTGCTGCGCACCCCCCGTAAATGCCGAAACGCTGATGCGAAAACTGTTTTCCTTTTTTGCCTTCGTTAACCCACATTCACATGCGCGTTCGGTGCCCCCGGTGCGCCCACCCCCGGCCGACCCTGCGCCGCACCGTGCACTTTGTTCGGTCCCCTGAATTAAGCTGATTTACAGTGTTTACCAACAATAGCTGGAAATTCCCTTTTTTTCGCGGCCGCTGACGTAGCTGCGTTTCGGAAAATCGATGGGGAAAAAGGGGCGGAGATCGCGAAAAGCCGCTGAAATTCGATGGAAAAGTAATACGGGAAGGATGACGCGGCCTGGCGGGCGAAAAAAATCCACGACGAGACGTCGGCATCGGTGGGAATTTCAGCGGCGATGGTGGAGCAGGTGCGCGAGTTGGATTAGGCGCGAAATCGTGCGGATAACATGCTTTCCTTTGGTAATGCCGCACGACAAAGGGATTTCGCGAGAACGCGACTGACATCTAGTTTAAATCTCGGGTAAAAAACAGCGCGCAGAATGTTGGACGCGCGTAAACACCCATGCGGCGGGATGGGGGATGAACGAGCGCGCGATGATCCGATGGATCCAGGGAATTTGGAAGGGGCTTTGTAAATTTATTCCGCTTTTCAATCCTAATATCGTATGCAGGGACCTGGGAATACGTGGTCGAGGATCGAGGGACGTGTAGCAGCGCAACGAGCAGAAAAGTGGTCGGACAGTCGTTGGCCTTTGACTCCGCTTAATATTCTAATACTTATAATATTCCGATGCAGTAGTTGCGTATGATTAGTTCCCTTTAATCAACCTTAACGAGATATACCACTGAGCTGGTCACCTGTAATTAGAAATCGGAATAAAAAAATTGGTATTTACTGTGTACCGTACGCGGTAGTAACTACTCTCTCCCCTAACGATGCGGTTGTTTTGTTTCCAGGCGTAGTCGGAGCTCGGAACTTCACGATGGAGTGCCGCAAGGGTCGACGGAAAGGTCTACTCAGTGGCCTGGTGTTTGCGTGGCTCCTAACCAGCGGTTGTACCGTCGCGGCGCGAAATATAGGTAAGTGAGAAAGTATTTACGATACCAGCGCCGATTCCTGCGAGCAACCTGTCCACGGTCCTCGGCTCTGTCCTTGTGCCAATTAAGCCTCCCTGCGACACCGTGCGGGGAGACTACGCGCGGATATTTACGCGCCGCACGACGCCTCCGTGTTCCGAGTCGACGAAAAATTATTCCCTCAGAGTGGAACGCGAACTCCGAGCCGAGTGTCGGGAAAGGTGCTTCGAAGGGAGCCGCGAGTGCTCGTGTTCGGCGCTTTTCTGCTTTGTACATTTCCTTTCGGCATTCCAGCTGGCTCGCAACAAACAGCGATAATATTTTATGGCGACAGGTGTCGAATGATGTAAATTCACCTGCAGTTGAGTTTGAAACTTTAAGCGCAGGTATTTGGTTGCGGACACGCAGCGGTTATCAAGAGAGAGCAAACAATTCGGCAGAAACGAATCATATTCCTATCTAATTTCTCGGGACAGACCACCGATACGAAAGTGCCAACGAAACTCTAGCATTGAAGTTACATACCTACGTGCGCGTAAAAAAATATCAACTTCAACTCATCTGTCGACTGCCACTGTATAATCTCCACCATCCCTGCATCTAAAGTTATTCAATTCACCGCGAGCTCTCGAGTTAAAAGTATTTGACAGCCGCGGGGGAGGGGGGTTGATTCTCGTGCAGACCGCGTGCAGCGCGAAGCGTCGCGTAATAGCGTCGAAGGGGTGGGTTTTCGAGCGGCGGTTTGGTCGGTAGCGAAGGGTGGACGACGCAGATCGACGCGCTGCATATCCGGCCGGGCGAAACCGCAGTTCGGCGGCCGCGCTTGCCGGTTCACCGTTGAAACATTTATCGGAAAGCAAACACGGTGTGTTTAATAACGAGGATGGAAGTAGCCGGGCCATGTGTACACTACGCGGCCTGCTCGATTGTACCATCGCGGTGAAGATCGTCCCTTCGGCCCCCTCGGGAGACCCTTACGAAGCGGACGAGGAGGGTTGACCGGGTCCGAGGCTTAGGTGGCCGATTGTGTACGCAGAGCCAGACCGAAAATTAACTCATTCTCCACGCTAATTGATTTAGGAGAAGCCGCGCGTGAAGTGATATTGTTGCGGGAGGAATCGATGGCTGGCCCTTCGTCGTTTCGGGGCGCGGTGTAATTAAAGGCCAAACAGGCATTAGGGACACGGGGGGTTGGTGGAATATTTAGAAAAATATTATTCAACAGATGCGGACTCTCGAACCACCTATCTTTTGGTATACCTCGAACTGCAGGGTAAAACAAAACCCGGGGGGTGATATTCTACGCATGGGCTGGGGAAACAGTCTCGCAGAAAGGGTGGGGAATTCGGGTGGTTGCGCAACGAAGCCAAAGTTTCGAAACGCGCGAGTTGTTGCACATACACGGGCGGCAGAGGATGCGAGCATTAACGAGCAGCAGTCTCGAGAGCGATTTCGAGTTGTGAAGGGTCGAGAAAGGAGACCAGGGCAAAGGGGAGAGAAGAGTTTCTCTATTCCTTCGCGATTATCACACACTTCGGTGGGCCTAATCCGCGCCAGCCACCGTCCCTCCCTGCACCTCCGCCCTTTCCTCGTTCCCGCCCCCCGCGCCCTCGTTCCTTCGACTCGTATCGCATCTTTCCCTCCCGAGTACGTACGCGTACTCGAGCGAGCCGTGTTTGTTCGCGTTCACCGACACAGAAGGGTGGAAACCGCGGGAAACTCGGGCGATAGATAAATCAAAATCGCTGGGCATTGTGTGGCGTGCGATCGACGGCTCAGACGGCTTTGGCCGCGTCTTTGATTCCGCCTGGGGATCGGAAACTGTCGGAGAAAAATGGCAAGAGGTAGATAAGAGACTGAGAACGATCGTGACGTGACCATTTGGAGCAGCGGGCAGCTTTATCTTTTATTTATTCTCCGCGATATTATTCGTCTCGATTGCACGTGATTCTGAAAAATTTCCTCACGCTATTCTCCCTCTGAAGGAGCTGCTACGATAGCTTAAGAATAGTGGTATGACAGGCGGAGTCTCTTACTTCAAAAAGTTATATCTATATTTAAAATTACAGTCTCTCTTTTCTACTGCATGCTTCCCAACTCCACGACTCATTCTCAGTATCACATGTGACATCTGCATTTTTAGAACTCGTTCATGCAAACCGTGACCTTCATAACCACTTGATCTCATAAACAGCTGATAGGGTAGAGGCAGGTAATATGGAACATCTGATTTCAAAAGCTTGTCAAAAGTAGGGGAATTTGTTTTTTTTTTAATAAAACTGACATGAGGGGACGAAGGAACTAATGCATACTCATATTTACATCGTCAAATGTATAAAAATGCAATTGTTTTGCAATTATGGTAAAAAAAACTGAAAAAAGTGAAAATCAGCCGTTCGAAAAAATGGGTCCTTATATGGAACACCTAGGAAATTTGTAAAGAAAACTCAAAAATCTTTACTTTTTTTTAATAAAAATGAAGATTTATTAAGTAGAAGATACAAATAAATAAATATACATCATTTTTGGAATTTATTTCTGTATTTCTGTATTATCGAATAATCAAGAACACACATATTTAATGATAAATTATATCAAAATAATACTTTGTAACATACCTTCGCTACAATATTTAACTGTTTGATGCACTTTTCAGAAACTTTTACACCCCACGAAAATTATAAACGTTTCTCTTTCAATAATGGATGCCCGACTGATACTCAATTGTCAGTATCATCGTCTTTTGTGTCTAGAGATCTAGTATACACGATTGCCTGAAGAGTTCGTTATTTCTTTATCGAAATTTTACGAAGTTCCATATTACGTGCCGTTCCATATTACCTGCCTTTACCCTAAGTGTCATTCACATTCGATGCACATCAAGCTCGTTCATCCCTCATTGTTCCACGCACCAGGATACCCAGGCGCTTGATACTTCCATTCGTGTAGTCTGGTCTGTCCTGGCCAATTCCCCTCGTGGATCGTTCGATCGTGAATATCGCGCTAGGGCAAGACTTTCGTTCTGGACAGGTCGAGGTGCGCGTCTTAATTCGGGCAGAAATACTCTTTGCAGCTGCGGACCACCTGGGACACCGGTCACGGAGCCTCCGTTCCTCTCCGGGCTCCTTTGGGACCACCTCTGTCTCTCTTCTTCCAGTTGCACTGGCGAAGATTTATAAAGACGGGAAGGGAGAGGCGGCGGCGTGCAATTTACGGCCGCCACTTACGTCGCCGCGGCGCGTTCTGCGCAATTAATATTTATGTAGGATAGATCGGTAATCCTATTATACACTCGGCACAATATCGGGGATAATAAGCATCGTGGACAGTGCGTGATTATAGGGTGTGCGGCGTCCCCGAGGCGAGCGGTGTCCTTGGAGGGATAAAGATTGTCGGCTAAAAATTTCTCACGGTTGCTGCAGAATGAAAAATCCTCGCGAACGCCGCGCCGGCTCGTACGGCTGTGCCCCGTTCCCTTATTTACTCGCGGCCGTAATCCGCCTTTAATTATTTCTCGAAGCGCGTCGAGGGAGGCTGGCTACCTCTTCGTCGTTAGATCCGGAGATAATGACAAATGAATTACGCAGTCGGCCGTGGCTGCAGCGTCTCTCCTGGTTAAAAATCGTCGATGCCAGATGAGGAACACACTGCCCGGAGATAAGTCGGGCCTTAAATTCGTGCCAAACGCCCCTGCTCCGCGTTCACCGCGCCGTACGATGTTGCGAACGTCGCACCGATAAGGAACATAATTCCAGTGTCCGTCGACGTCGCTCTTGAGAAACGTTCTGCAGCTGAAAGCGGAGTTTGCGCTGGTTCACCGTTGTTCTCCAACGACCTGCCAAACAACCTCGTCCCTCTAAAATTTGTGGTACATCGGGAACACACGGTGGCCCTAATTTACTGCGCATTATCACCGACTTTCTCGCTTCTTCCTCCCCCATCGGTGCTTTTCTTCTTCGTGGCTTTTCTTTCATTCATTTTCTGTCACTTCTTCCCGAGCTTGTTCTTTAGTTCTCCTCCCATTGCCCCTGTCTAGAGCCTGCTCTCACAGGGCAGCGATATTTTTCTACTCGAAGATACCTCACCATTGTCCCGTGGATCATGTTTTAACCACATAACAAAGCGGTTACAGATACCCCACACCGACAACAGCGATCCTTGTTCAAAACCGTCACGACGTAACTAATCTAATTTCCAATCATGCACGAACGATTGCCGCGAGCCCAGTTCCCTAACCGTGCCTCTTCTTTCCTCCTCTGTCTGCGACGTGTTTTCGTCGAGTTCAATGAGTTCTGCGCGATTGGTTATTCAGCGATGACGACCTGTCCGAGGACCCGGTCGATACGAATTAACGTTCACATCAATGACGCGGCTGAAAGAAAGCTTTACACGTGTACTCCGGGCTAGTTAGTCAGATCGAATGAAGCGCAAAGTGAATCGAATTGATGTCTGTATTTGCATTGGTCCTCGCAACGTGTTGGCTCAATAAATTCTGTCCTGGCGAGTGTCAGACGCGAAGTTTCTCTAACCACGATAATCCGTGCTCCATATCCGTGGAAAACCATCTCCCGCCCTGCTGGAAAACGTTGGAACGAAATCTCGTGCCGAGCTACCCCGCTCTATCCTCCACGTTGCCCTCCTTCCACCGCTCCTTTTCGCCCCGGTTCGCGTGGAACTTCGTTTCCTTGCTGCTCGCGTTTTCCAATTCGCGTCGAATGGATCGGTCGCGCGGAAAATAAGAGATTGCGGCGATCTCCGGCGCGTCCCGTGGTTGCACAGCCTCTCTCGGTCGTGGGTCGTAAGGCGAGCGAGAGCTGCTGTCAGGGGAAGGAAGGAATCGCTAGGGTGGCCACGAGAAGAAGCGAGTCTTTCAGCTGGAATTCCACGCCGCGGCTCTATAGAGAAGAAGAGAACTTTTAATTCTCGTGACGTTTACTTCCGGCGTACGTGACCCAGTTCCTCTCCCAGAGCTGCTTAAAGATTGGCTCGAACCTTGGCCGCGCCCTATTTCACCCTGTTTTCTATTCGCGCGGGATCACCCACGGTTTTCGACCGTAATTGAAAATCTTCCCTTCCCCGTGTTCTCGTCCTCGTCTTTCTTCCTTCCTGATCGCTCCGGCGCAGGCATTTGCATAGAGCAGTCGTTGAGCTCGACGGTGGATTATCGTTTCCTTTTTATCGGGGTCGTGGCATAGTTCGCGCCGCGTTAGACCAGTTCAGTTAGATAGTTCTCTGGCAGTGCGTTTGAAGCACCGACTCGCCGCGTCGGTACGTACGGGACGTCGGCGAATCTGTATGAAGGCACTCGAGCGTGTCAAGTGGGTCATTTCTCGTTTCTGAATTCGATGCAGCGAGTGAAGTAGATAGATTATACGCGTTATCTTCGTCCCCTTCCTTTTGGCGAAGTTTCGCTCTTGGAGAAATTGTTTCGCAGTGTTTCTCCCCCCTTTTAATTTTATGGAATTCACGGAGTGCTTGTCGACGATCCGGTGACTCCGCGCGCGGACAGAAGATCGATCTTGCCGCTTCGCGAAAGCGGAGCTACTACACAGTGTCTTTGGAGCGGAGCAGCCATCAGTTTCTCTCCTTACGACGGCCCCATCCCGGATTCCCCGACGTAATCGATTTCCGATTTCTTAGTGGTGGCAATTTTTCAACGCTCCGTGAAAAATAACTCCGGAATAAGCCGTGCTTTCCACCGCCGCGAGACACCCCCCATTCTCCGTTTCATCCCTCGATGCCCCGTTGGTCGTCGGTCGTTGTTCGGTCTTATGAAAAGCTACCAGCCGCAGCTTTCGCTTCCGTCTTCCGCGATCCTCTTTCGGTGGCTCGTCGTTTAACCTAACCACCGCCACCTCCCCGGCTGCATCCCGCTTCGCTGCAGCAGCCGGCGAATAGCGACGGAGAGAACGAGACCCAGGGATAAGAAGGGTTGGCGTTATCTATTTAATAGATTACGTTCGGCTTTACTTTTCGGCCCGTGTTAACTGCTTCCGACGGCGAGTCGACGGGGCCACGATAAAAAGAGGATAATAGGCGGCTTACGGGGCGGGAGGGGGTAGGAGAAACGGCACCGCGGAGGGAGGTACCCAAGCTGCTTTTCAGCAAAAAGCCGTGGCTAAAGAGGAGAAGACGGAGTGAGCAGGGGAGGATGGAAGAAACGGAGCTTTATTAAGACGCACGAAATGCGGGGGTGGAGCCGTTCACGATAATAAAACGATCTCTCTCATGGAACTCGCGCGATCGCTCCATTGTTCCTTGCTAATGCACACTCGTCCCCTCCGTGCGTTCGATTCCCTCCTCCTCCCTTTATCTTCCTGTTTCCTCCTCCTCTTTTCCTTCTTCTTCTTCTCTTTCTCCTTCTTCTTCTTCTTCTTCTCTTTCCCCTTCTTCTTCTTCGGCAGCTCTCCCCCGGTCCACCCGCACTTGACCCGTTTCCCGGCTCTCCTAGCCGGAAAACAGTCGACACACTCGAAATCGTTTCCCATTTCGTTCCGCCCGAGGCACGGCTCGCAACCCCCCTCGAGTTCAACCCCCGTTTCGCCTTCCGCAGCTTCTTCCTCCTTTTTTCCCGATCACGCTCTCGTTAACATTCATACGAGCGAGCCCGGGACCTTTTTGCTAAGTCGACTCGCCCCCTCAAAGAGAGAAAAGAGGCTCTTCGGTCTCTGGGGTAACCGCCACCCCCTTCTGGCCTTTTCCCTACAGTTTCGCCCGCGTACGCGCACAATCGCGCCTTCGTACACTGGCGGTTTTTTTTCGGGGGTTAAATTCGCGTGAAAGCCGCTCGAGGGTTCAGATTCCCTTTGAACGCGGGGGGGTTGCTAATAATCGTACGTGTGTCTCGGCCATCGCGTTGGTAGGGAAATTCCAGCGACGGAACACTTGCCTCTATCGTGTCGATCGACGCGTATTGATGGTCTCCCCGTTGAGCAATGAAGTGGCGGCTTAAAGTCTGCCGCAGCTTGCGCGAAAGTAGTCGAGTAACGCGACAGCTATTGCGATCCTGAGGCCGCCAGTGCCTCGGTTAACTTAACGACTAGAATTTGGCCCAGATGCGCTCCATTCCCAAGAGAGAAGTACAACAGTTGATTAACGAGACAGTTTTCAAAGCTACTGTCCCGAGTCGTGGGCTTCGAAAGGAAATTCGAATTTGTCTGGCAAGAATATCGATATCAGCTCCCGCGAAATTCCAGCGAGTATCACCGCCATTTGAGGAAGATTGCCAGCGCTCTGCGCGTCTATTGATTTTTTAATAAGCGCGCCCTTTTTCCTGGTTGATCGGCCAGCCGAAGGGAAAAAAGGAGAACGAGAGCGGAGAGAGTGGTTAGGTAACAGCAACGAACTTTCTGCCCAAGTTTCCCAGGCGCATTAATGCGCGCCAAATTAAACCGAAGTTTCTTCTTCGACTGGAACTTGGTTAAACCACTTTGTAAAT
This sequence comes from Andrena cerasifolii, assembly GCF_050908995.1. Lineage (NCBI taxonomy): Eukaryota > Metazoa > Arthropoda > Insecta > Hymenoptera > Andrenidae > Andrena > Andrena cerasifolii. The sequence goes on from NC_135122.1 coordinate 12,901,599, forward strand.
TCCTTTCTGACCCGCTGCACGCCCGCGGAAGTGTAAAATGACTCGAGAAAGTATTGCCCGGCCACCGTGTCGATGCATCGGAGCCAACCTGATACCGATACCGCGGAACTTACGTAAAGTGCAGAAGGAAGACGCGCCCGTTGCTCACCGCGGTAGAAGGGAAGCGTTTCAAAACTGGCGTAGCTTTAAAAGGCTCTTGCTTATCCTGCGCCGGTTAAGCGTGGCTTCTTTGTTCGCGCGAAATTAACGTCGGCCCCGGTAGCGCTTTGTTCAATTTCATGGAAAACAAACAGCGACATAGCGACATTATTGCCGCGTTTCCTACTTGAAACTTCGTTTCATTATCTACCCGCGTACTGCTCTTAATAACGCCCACGGCCCTTTCTTTCATCGGCGTTTCCTCTTGCCTCGCGTCGTGCGCTAGTTACTTCGACGAGTTCTTCCTCGTCCGTCGCAGACGAGACGAGCAACGTGCACTCTTCTTGCGAATCCACGCAAGCCATGCACTCGCGTCGAAGGAAGGCATCCTCCGAGGACTAGACACATCCTGGTTCAGGGAGCGGTAATTAAGCGGGAGCAGCGCGGCATCTTCCGCGGAAAATACGAGCCAGTGTACGTGCCGCGCGACCCTGTACACCGCGGGGCGATTCAACAAATAATCCTTATCAGTCGTGGTTCGGAAGACGGGTAAAAAAGATCCGCGGCGCGGCTACTGGCACAGCCGGGGATCAGATTATGAGCCCGTCGCGCGTTGCATTAATTTAGCGCAACCAGCTACGAGCCTCGCATGGCAGCCCGTTTCTGCATTCATACTCGCGAACCTGCTGGTGTACGTGGATTACGGGAAGCTCGTTTACGCTACCTGCCTGCACGCGCCTGTCTTTATTAACGAACGCCGCTTTTCCGCTTTCTGAAAGCGTTTAGGGTAATTGTGGGACAGTTGCCGCACCTTACGCAAAATTGTCACCGTGTCTAAATTTTGCAATGAAAATTTATTCCAAGGATACATATTACTACTTACAAGGTAACATCCCGAACCCGGTAATTCAAAAAATTCTGAAACTTTGTGAATATATAGGGAATTTCCTCCTGATTACAACGGAATTTTTGTTTGCTGCCCAAATTCATTCTCAGGGGGTGTAATTGACAATCCGGCTATTCTCCGATTTTGTGTTATAACTCGTGAATTGTAAAATATATTTTTTACCAAATGATAGATCTAATCAAAAGAAGTAACTTTTGTCTTGAAACTTTTTTTCTATCACTTACAGGCAAAGTGCGGTAAGCTTACGTCGAAAAAAAGCAAAATCTTTCAAAGTAATAATGGAAACACGTTCTCGCTTATTAATCTAACCTAAACTAACAGACTAAAGCAAATAAAATCTACTGTGTTGTATTTTATTACCGATAACCCTGAAATACCGAAGGTGCGGCGCCTCTCCCAGTGCGGCATCTCTCCCTCAATTACCCTACCAGAACGGAACAAAGCTGTATAGTGGAGATGCCATTCAGAAACCATCCTAACGATCACGGTTTTATTGTGTCTATGGCGTGTGCTGTGGTGTCTCCAATCACCCAGTCATGTTCGCGCTGACAAAATTGATTCTCGAACGTGAGGTGCACTCGATCGATAATAGTGTTTCCACGGGACGAAGACATGTAGAGCGACACGCACTTCGTATTGTAAAACACTTGGGGCTAATGCATCCTCGGCACCTTTCTCAGAACCGCGAAGATCGAGGAGGATCGTTATCGAACGTAACAAATTGCTCCTTATTTTCGAGAGGAAGCATGAAATCATTCTTGAAAAACCGATTTCTCATACTTTTGGTCTCGCTTCTCTTTTCCCCTACATGATTCACAAAATCTTTTGGTCGGAAAAAGATTGACCGTCTCCTATTTCGTTGGAAATCACAGGGTGGTAGCGAGGAAATTGTCTCGCGGGAGAAAGTGTCTACGAGGTAAAACTGTCGCGAAGGGCCCCGAGAATCGTTTCCTTTAGCGCAGGAAAGTCCTCCTAAAAATGTAATGGCACGCGTTCCCGTGGAAACGACTCGATAAAATCGAAATCGTAAAACTGCGAAACTTCTTCTTCTGGCGAAATGAACGTTCGCAGCGCGACACGCCGCTGGGCCGAAATTATCTTTTAAACTGTGCCCCGCGCGGAACTCCACTTTGGCCGCGCGCGCCGGCCGTAACTCTCGTTTAAATCGCTTCGATTGCGCTCGCAGCGGCTGCCTTCTCGCGATCGCGGCGCGTCGTTACCTGGCCGCCCCTTCTCCGTAGCCAGAGTAATTTTTATTCGGCCGGGCGAGCCGGTTATCGGGACCGTTATCGAAACGCGTTAAAAAGTTTGCTGTCGCTGGTATTGCTAATAAAACGCGAGCGGAGTATGAGATTGAACGGTCGCGAAGGAAAAGAACGCGGCACAATGAAGTCTAAGCCAGCGACTCTATGGCCACGGACATCGTAACATCAAGATCGCACGTGAGTCCCCCGTGGGAACCCAACTGCTAAGGTAACCTTAAACGAGAATGACCGCGAGGGATGCGGAATCACTGCCGGTCTAGAGCCTAAAAAAATAGGTGATCTTTAGGAATTAATTAAAGGAAATCTACTGTATATAATTTAATGGGATTTTTGGATTGTATTAAGGATGTCTTAAATTATAGAACTATATTTTTTGTTTTATAATTAATCACTGTAGACGGCACGGGGGAGTCGTTAAAGTCAAGACGTCAAAAAAATTGATCCAAATCGGTGGGACCTGTATCTCCAAAAGTTATTATCCGATTCGACTGAAACTTTTCTTATTTTGAAGAATATAATTCTGGCTAGGGGGGAAACCAGAAAAATTTACAAAAATGACATTTTTTTAGAAAACAACAATACTTGAAGTTTGAAATCACTTTCTCCTTATAGTTTTCATCGTTTTAACGCCTTAGAAAATTATAAATGTTCAATTTTTTGTATTTTTTTCTGGTATCCCCCTAGCCAGAAGTATATTCATTAAAATAAAAAAAGTTTCAGAAGAATCGGATAATAACTTTTGGAGATACAGGTCCCACCGTTTTGAGAACTCTGTTTCGAGAAAAACGCGTTTAAAGTTTTACGTGGGCGCCGAGTGGCCGGTTGTTGCCTATGCATTTGCCGCTACTCAAATGCCTATAACTTGGTGAATGTTACGAAGTTCAACAAATCCTTTTAAACACGTATTCCTAAAAAGTTGATCATTCGAAAAATGAAATAAAAAAAAATCGACTTTTAGACCGGAAGGTCCCCTTGAAACATTCCTACGTTCCACGAAAGCGGAGTCTATCACAAACCTTCGCAGCGCTAAATTAAATTCAATCAAGTCGCAGCGACCTACGAATGCAGCTCGCAGATACCGGCAGTCTAGCTCGTTATCTCGGCCGATTGGGGTTGGCGAAAAAAAAAGTGGAAACGCTCGGATGCAACCAATAACCACGATCCCCGGTATCGATAGCTTCGGATCAACAATTAACGCGATAATTGAATTACAGTTAGGCAGTTATCGTTCCCGAGTAATTCCATCGTGAGATAGGAGCGCGCGATGCAAGCGGATGTTGGTTGAGCGCGAGTTCACGGCTCGCCCCGTGATCGAGGAGCCGCGAGGAAGAGGATCCCGCGCGGATTCCTGGGAGTCGGGATCGGTCGAAAGCCGGGCGCAATTAAAGCCCGCTACATTGTTCCTGGGAGAAGAGGAATAAGCCGCGTGGCGAACACGGCGAGGTATCGCGCGTCCTCGCTGCGGCACGGCGTTTCTTCTCGTGGTGGAGGAAGATGGCGGAGGAGTAGGGTAGCCGCGTCCGATCCGCCTCTCTTTCTCCGGTCGTCGTAATAAATTGCAATTAAACGTTGCCGGTTTAGCTTTGGAGGATTTCGCGGACACGCGTCTCGGCCGCCCTCCCCCTGGCCGAGGACCACACAACGTGTCCGATTAAATTGCGCGGCTGGTCGCACGACCGATCGCGAGAGACCTCTTCATTAGAACCATTCAAATTAGCTACATCGGCTGGCGAAAGCAATAACGGCGCGCGACCGTTGGCGATTTTAATTGGTCGGGATTTTTCGGAGCGACGGGGCTCGATGACTCTCGTCTCCCCGATCCTTGTCCCGCGATGTCTGTTATGTTAATTAAAACCGGTTGCGAGGTCTTTGAGGCGAACGACACGCAACAATGCTCGCTTAAAAGCGAACAAATTTAATGGTCCGCGGTGCTCGTGCGTCGCCTGCGTCCCCTCGGGGGTAGCAGAGTCGCCAGCAGCCTCCCTGCGGCTACCTGGTAACCGTCGACATTGTCCGCACCGATGCCTAGCAGCCTGCAACTTAGTCGCAGGCAGGCGAACGTGGCGGAAATATATCGGGCAGGCATTCCATTCGGAGGTAAGATGGAATACTGGTAGCTGGTGCGCGGAATAGTCCTTTAAAGAGCCATAAAAGTTGTACGCGAGGATTTATAACTGGTCCATCGATCAGCGTCGGTAGCCCCGGGGGTTAAGACAATTTCCTCGGGCCAGATGTCTCTGTACCCTCCGCGGACCGTGCCCGCAAAATCGAGCAACACAGGGGGGCACCGAGCAGCGGAAAAGTTTCGACGCTTTAATCTCGGCTGGTCGCGACGCTCGGGCGTAAAACGAAATCGCACGCGCACCTTCGATACCTTTTCGGGAGACCTCTTCATTATGCGATCCCGATGTTTCCGTGCAATTAAGTCGGCGCGCTGGCTGGTAGGCCCGTTAGTCGGCGCATGTTACGACCGCGTAATAAACGTCCCGCGGAAAAGTTATCGCGTCGCTTCGTTTGAATTTGTGATCTTTTGCGGGACGGACCCCCACACGCTGCCTCCCCCTGGCTCCTCGGCTGCTCCCTGTCCACGGTGATGTCAGATAATAAAAAAGCGGCCGAAATCGCGCGTCGGTTAACGACTCGGACCCGCAAGAAGCTCTCGCCGTAACAGCCACTAAAATCCCGGCCCGTCCCGTCCCGTGTAAAGAGCCTACAAGCGCGGCCCGAATGTAACGAAGGGGATGTACGTACGCTGTGTCCCCTGAATTTTACTAGCTGTCCTCGTACCGGCGCCCAAAGTGTTCCGATAACGCGAATGGAATTATAACGTCACGAGAGGGAATATTCTAAAGTGGCCGGGACGTTTCAGCTGACTGCGATGCTCTCTCGCGTTCTACGCCGTATTCTTTTTACATCCTCCGACTCGCGCGGGGGTTAATGGATCTGTACACACGAGACGAGGCGTGGATGTTCCTTTGAACACGAGAAACTGAGACAGCAAAATGCCTTGTGCAGATGGTAGCTATTTGGGGCAGCGAGCTTGGGAAGTGGGCAACCGTTGACGGGGCTGGATCTCTTTCTTTGTATGTTTGCTCGTAGTTCTCGTGTCGTTTCGAAGTTTCAAGTATACGCGCGGTGGCTATTCAAAGTGTCGGGTCTAGGGAGGAGTCCGCTTGGAAAAGCGGGATATCCGATGCGTAGCTCTTGCTCAGGTCCAAGCGGTTGCGCTTCCACGATCCCGTTGACAAGCCGAGCCGCAGGGTATCTAAATCCATTTGCCTCGTACCGAATAATACCATCATCCAGTGACTTGCCATGGTACGTGGAAATATTTCTTCCCATCGTGGGCTCCGTTGAAAGCGGCGTGAACGTGGACGCGGTCGGGGGGCCCCTGTGTGCGTGGCCACGGAACCGAGCAATCGCTGGAATGAGGGGAAGAGAAAAGACGAGCGACGAGTGCATTCCGAGACCCGCGAGAATGAGGCGCGAGCATCGAGCAGGTGGTAAAGGGGAGGCAAAGGACGAGCGTAAGACGGTGGACAGAAGCCTGGTTGAGGAGGGAAGGTCGGCAACCCGGCGTTACCGCTTCACAAAGACAACCGGGCCGAAGGAAGACGGATAAAAGAGGGAGGCAGAAGACTATGGTGGAGGAATGCACGGCGGAGGCAGGCGTACGCTCGAGCTCGCCGCGCGCAACGTCCGACGCCGACGCGGCGCGGCGTCGCGTGTGTAGTGTTTTGCGCTTTTGAAGCTGGGGCTCGCGTCAACCTGTTTCTCGTCCACTCGTCCGCCCTCTTCGCTTCTTCCCGTCACGATTCTTTCCTCGGTTATCCGACCTGCCGGGCTTGAAAAAACATTATTTCGACGGGAAGCAGAGAGAAGGGCCCCGGAGTTGGCGCGCGAGAACCCCGTCCAGAGGAGGATAAAAGGGAGACTTGTTTTTTAACGTTTCACGCGGGATTTAAAAGGGCGCGTTTCGTTCTTTGAGAGCGCGACGCGAGGACGCCACCTCCTCTATTTCGGTGGACTGGAAGGAAAGGGGATCGGGAGGCAATTCGTTCCCGTTGCAGAATCGGGAATCAGTGGATCGAAAAAATGTTTGCTCTTCTTCTGTGGCCGGGGTCCCGCGAGAAAAAGGTAAAAGAAGCCCGTTCGGGATATTTTCGGTCGGCGGTGTAGAACAGGAAGTTCCGATTGGGCGCTCCTGTTTTTCTTTTGCTGTCGGCCCCCGCGTTGTTCGTTTTATCGTCCGTTCGACGGAACACGCGAAATCTCGTTTTAATCGAGTTCAAACAGCCTGGCCGCGGAGGAATCTCTCCCCGTCGGTGCAACAGAATTTTAACGAGCGGACGCTTCCGATAGGCTCTCGCTGGTAATTTGAAAGCGTCGGAAGGAAGGCACGAACCTCGATCGATTGTCGCGGGTGGGGGAAAACTGTGTCAGTTCGGGGGCTCGTGTTCCACGGTGCCGAGCGGAAAATCCTAGCCGAGAGGAGCTTCCTGTACTACGCTGCTCCTCGTACGTAGACGTCCGAAACGGACAATTAATTAGCAACCGGAGTTCGCGCGAACTTAGGGCCACGAAATTATTAACCCGCCTATTATGTCCGGGTCGTGTACCAGCAAACGTTCCTGTATTATACGGCACGATTTATATTATCAGCGGTGGGGTATAATTCAACCGAAACAGAAATATTTAATCTCTCAATAAATTCTTATAATCTGTTCCGTTCCGATTGTCGGAATCCTACTTCAACACAGTCGTAAATTCCGTCTCGCTACAATCAGCAACAACTCACAGAACGGATGATTCCCTTTAAAATTAATAGAGGGATCTGGTTCAATGAAGTACTCAATATTCAATATTAATCACACCTTAACATTTAATATTATCAAACTATGGTAAGACGCACTTTTCAGCCAAATCCGAGAAAATTGACTTTGAAGAATTCAATAAAAAGTGCGATTTTTCAAGCTAGAGATAATTTAAAATAAAATGTGAGTTTTTAATTGAAAATCATATTTAAATATCTGTTAATTCGTACGAATTTGGCAGGTCTTCAAATGAATAAAAAAATTATCAATATTAAGACTGTTTAGTCGTGAGTGCTATGCACTGAATTCAGAATTTTTCACAGTCGATTTTCTCGAATTTTGCTGAAAAGCGCGCCTTATTGTTTTAGGAAATTAATGCCTGAGTGAAGACCTTCACGTACACTAAGTATCAATATTTTCTGAATTTGCCAAACCTGAGGGTCCCCTTGTTAGCCATTTTGATAATGAAAATGGTCAAATGTCGACAATTGCAAGAATGAGAAATTCTATACATTTTTTACATGTTTAACCTACATTAATTATAAAAACCTTAATTTATTTAGAAAACTATAATTTCAAACGTTATTATAAGAATATTATATTTTAATTTATACAGCCTGGATTTTATAAATCATGAAAATGAATATTGTGTCCGGTATCAGGGGGCCGTCCGGTGTATGGGTCCTTTACCCTATACCCTCTAGAAGGCTGGTGGAGTCAGATCGTCACCGTCGGCGACGATCTCAATGCGGTACATAAACAAGGCGAGACTCTCTGGAGTCTCGTCGAATAAACAGAACTATCGATGACTGATACGAGGCGAAACTCTCGGACTCCTTAGCTTATTTAAAACGAGTTGAATAAAATTAAATCATAGTCTACTACACGCGGACACCCCCGTCGCGCCATTGTTCGTTTCGGAACCGAACATAATCTACGCTCATAATGTTTCGCGTTTTCGAAACTATGTTCTCATCTGCTGTTCTCCACAACGGAGACTACTTAGTAGGAGAACGTTGTTCCAACTTCCCTGCGTACTCTTCAACTGCAATCCACTGCAGTGTCCGCTCGATCGGGAATAAACTCGCGCGCAACGACGGGGCCAACTCTTCACCCGCGACGAAAGCACAGTATTTTTACACCGCAGAAGAGGATTTATGGAGATTGCCGAAACCAAGGGATTGGCGACGACGCGATAATGCGCCTCGAATTTTCGCCAATCAGCTTTGTGCGCTTTCCGTCGGCAAGCAGAGCGCAACAAACGAGGCGCGAACGGAGCCAGGCCGCAGTTGTACCCCTTTTTTCCCCACCCCCGGTGCCTCCCTCTCTCGGTTCCCGCTTTTATTTGTCCTCCTTCTTTTTGTACTTCAAACGCAATTAGTGCAGTCAACGTTGGCTGTACGCCGACGGGGGATTATAATGGCACAGCGCGCGCACTCGCGCGGCTAATGAGATCCGGAAAAATCAGGGCTTCGGTTTGCGCTCGCGCCCGGGCGACGCTTGTTAAATGACGCTCGTTTGAAGCCGGTTTCCGTGTTTTCAGCCCGCGATCGCCACCCTCTTTCCCGATTACAAGCGCGTCGGTCAGCACCCCTGCGTTCCAGCTGTGATTTCTTGCCGCGTAGTCGCGCAGCCTCGCCCCTCAGCGAAAAGGGGTTGAAAACGTCCGAGGGTAACCGCGGCGATGATAATTCACTCGCTGACGAAGCAATTACTTAACTGGACAAACGGATTGCCGATGTTTCTTCGTGTAAATGAGATCATCAGATACGAGGGTAGAAATCATATTCGACGTTGTGTGATTCGATGGAGATACCGCGTCTCGCCTTTAAAGGCAGGCGTCTCCGAAACTATTCATCAAAAGTCTAAATCTAATTTAAATTAAAACCGTGATACACGAGAATCTGTAATTGTGTCGATCATATACGACTGGCGTGGCAGTGAAGTGTCACGGTGGCACTCCCCAGTCGCAGCAGCGATTCGTAGAACAGAATGTCGAGCACTGCACCCTGGCGGAGCACAGCCCCCCCCGGAGCATCGTTCGCGTGCACGCACGGTGCATCGTTTCTTCCACCGTCCCCGCATTCGAGCAACCCTTTGGAACGCGTCATTTAGTCGCGCCCGCCTCGCTCGCAGCGTGAGCGCGCATCTGCATACGGTTCGGGTGGCGTTCGTGCAGTTAAATGAGCAGGACCCGCCGCAGGCTGCGGCTTCCGTGTCGGCGAGGAGCGGCTGGGGCGACGGTGATCCGAAACCGCGAAAAGTGCTCGCGCCGAAAAGTTGTTTGCCGAAGCCCGAACACGCGGTAACCCATTTCGGCAAACCGGCCGAGATCGCCGGGCCTGGTCAAAGGACAAATCCATGCGCCACACCAGGAGTGAAAGCACCTTTGTTCTCGCGTATCTTTCCTCTTTGTCGCGTTTCACTGGCTCGTGAATTCCTGTGTTTACACCGTCGCGTCGCGTCGCTCCGTGCACATCGCACAACGGCCAACCCGCGCCATGTATTAATTGTACTGTTCTCTTACGAATTCCGCCGCGGCTAATTCGTTCAAAACTCCGCGGCGAAGCACGACCCGCTCTATGTCCCTGCGGTGCGCCGTCGTTCGCGACCACCCGTTTGCCCACGATGTCGTTTCCATGCCTGCGGAATCGTGTTTTTTTAAACGATTTTAGTCAGCTTCGATCCCCTGTTTGTTTGTTTCTTGTGTGTATGTTTGTTTGGTTCTAATCTAGAGACTCAAGTTTAACCCACTTCCAACTAACCAATAGACTTGTAACTTCACACGCGGATGTAGTTTGTATGGCAATACAAAATTATAAAGAAAACCAGATTATCGAGAAAAACAGATATTTTTCTGTAATTTCACTCTGTAAAATTTTGAGCGGTGGCCGGATCGATGGGGACTTTTGACATATTGTTTAAAACGACCAAATAAAGGCCCATACAAACATTTAGCTTAGTGGGAATTATTCCGTAGATTGGGCAGATTTCTGTCTAATTTCACTGGACTACGTGGGTGGATTAGGAAATAGGTCGACGGAGGAGGAATGTTTGAGCGATCGAGAGAGTCACCTGGTAGCTAGCGTTTCGCGTAGGATCTTCCTAAGCGGGGAAAGACTAAGAGCGGGACGAACGTGAAACGATCGAGTGCCGAACGTCCGGTGGATAATTGAACGGGGGGAGCGAGATCAGGGAGGTTCATGAACGAGGTGGCTTTTACTAACGAACGGCATTTGGTCATCGGCGTGGCTCTCGAGCGAGCACTCGTCCAGTTCGGTTATTTGTTCGGTCGGTTCGAGGGAAAAGGGAAACGAAAAAGTAATGGTGGGCGGCTTGACTGGACCGGACCAGATCTACTCGCCCTCGGCGCGGAAAAAACCACGGAGAGGGATAAATAGTTTATTTGGCTGCGCGGACAATGAAACATAAATTCGTGATGCCGATGGGAGGGTAAAGGGGATGGCCAGACAGCTCGACGATTCATTGTGGTCTATCGTTTAAAAGAGATGAATGAAGATGCTGTCGGAAGGACAGAGGGAGGTGCCTGGCAACAGGGAGAAAGAGTGGAGGAGGGGCGAAACCGAGACGTGAGAGGCATTAAGTAAATAGAACAAAGGTGTTTCGGGTCTAAGAGGCTGAGGGGAGGGAAGAATTAACATCGCGCTGGGATGTAAACGGCCGCGGCGCAGGGTAGCGTTAAATGGGATAAAGGTAAACTGGCGAAATAAAAATAAATTCGCGGATTCAGAGGTGGGACCCGAAGTGAGGGACAGCCTGCTTTGAATGGGGACATGCGTGTGAAAGGGTGTAGGAGGGGAAAGAAGAGCGTCTATTCATGCAGGTGCGTATAGAGGAGGGCAGGAAGATCCGTCGCCACTTCGCGCTCGCGCTATCGTGATTTTTAGCGCCGAAGGGGGAGAAACGGGCGCAGCTGCTCCCGCCGCGGTAACAATACTAATAATAACGATGAATTGAATTTTTTTTAATTAGGTCGTGGTCGCGTCACGGTTCACGCGCGTGCGCCTGCTTGTTTGCTAGGCGTCTTTCGTTACTACGCGGCATGAGAGCTTTTTAATTAAAAGGCACGCCGCCGCGGTGGCAAATTAATTGTGCGCGCGTATTGTTTACTATTCGTTTCCCCGGGCAAGAGATTAATAATTTGCAGCGTGCGCGTGCACCGCGGCCGTCTGCTGAAAATCGTGCGCTGAAATCGTATAAGCACGGCAGAAACGGCACCGAATGCTCGGGTGAGCATTCTAATTTGTCGCGCCTTTGGTCCCGTTCGAACCAGAAACGCCTATTCGCTGCGAATAAATTGCAAGAGAGAAAGCTGAGAATCTGGTGATTAGGATTTATTGTAATTTCCAAGATTGCAGCCCCCGAGGCCATCGATAATTCGTAATTAGAGCGTCGAGCGCAGGGAGGCGTGTACCTTTCACGGGAGATTCGAACGTGGAGCGCGCAAAAACGCGCAGTGCTCGGGCCCCAGCTACTTTTCGAACAATTGACCTCGTTTAAGGGCGCTCGTCGCGCGACAAAGGGCGCTCGATGCTTAAGAAAGGGCGCGCAAAGCTCTCGCGGAGGGTTGCGCAGGTCAAATTGAAGTGGCGGCTGTTCCGTTGCGAAAAAAAAGGCGTCGCATAGAGCGACGTTTTATTTTGTCCCAGCGTCGTTTCTCACCGCCTCTCCTGGCCCTGCAGCGAGAGGCGAAAGACGTCGGTGCTCTCCCACATCTCGTCTTCGAGCCCCCGCAAGCGGTGCGGATTTCTTGGTTCTTACCGGCTGCCAGGTTAAGGTCTCTCGACCCGCGTCGCATTGTGCCTGAAAATGGCGGTCTTGTGGACCAAGGAATAAAGCTGAGGCGGCCGAACGCCGCTCGCCCGGGATGCAATTAACTCGGGACGAGACCGGGGCTTAATCCGCGAAACTCCTCGAGCGTCACGTGCTCTTCGATTGCCCGAGGAAAATCGTAGCTCGATGCATTCTCCTGCCGACGAGGGTTAGGAGGTTTTTCGCGAACTTCCCGTGTTCCGTCGGGGCTCGAATTAGAAGGCACTAAGGTAAATGTCCCAATTAGCGACCCAGTCATAATTATTGACACTTTATCCTTTTTATTTAAATATGAATAGTTTTCGGTTCGGAACGGGCGTTAAAAGTATTGAATTCGATTCGTGAATATTCAAAGTATCTTGCTGATGGTTTCGCTAATGTATATCATAAGATATAATTAAGTAATTAATAAATGTTTTCACGTGTGTCAGCTACAAAGCCGTGAAAAAGTAGTTTCTTGTTACCGAACTTAAGAACGGCCAAATTTTAGGTACTAGGTATTTCTTACACGAGTATATTAATGTAAGAAATCTATATTCAAATAAGCTATAAACGCTTAAAGATCGCAGAATAAGGTCGAGAATCGCTGATTTTCGGAATTTCCGCGATTCTCGACCATACTCTGCGATCTTTAAGCGTTTATAGCTCAGAAACTAATCCTTCTAGTTTCTAAACAAAAATTCAAGTCGTTTGGATTAATTTTACAAAAGTTATGCGATTTTAAAGAGTGTACGATTATGGCTGTGAGCCACTGTATGCCACTATTTGGAACGAAGAGAGAATTGAAAGGTCAAAAATAGGTACACGTGCACCATGTAATATATTTATTATTAATAATTATATTCGAACAATTTCATCATGAAAAAGGGGCCTTTTTCATACTGGAAAAGAACCAGCCATATGACAGGCTATTAATAACTGCAATAAATACTTTTAATATGTAAATATGTTAGAACGTGCGCGTAGATCTTATAGGGTCGCTAATTGGGACATTTACCTTACCCTTCCACTCGGGAAACCAATGATTTATGAAAGTTCTCGCTCCAGATCACGCTGATCAATTTACTGACGGGGCCTGATCGATTTCCAATTCATCATAAACCCTCGTTCCCTCGCGGGATTCCTCCGCGACGCTCCCGAAAGATGCTCCACGCCGCCGGTCGGACGCAAATTGAGTTTAATGGTTAATCAGGGCGGCGTGTCAGCCTGCCAAATTTTTCGACGATAACGAAGGAAGTCCGACCGCGTCGATACCTCCATCGACCTTCGACCCGCGATGTATATATCAGCTGGAAGGGCATTCATCACTCCGGGAGCGGGTGCGCGGCCCCGAGGGGTTGAAATATAACCGGGGCGACCGGGACGCATATTTTTTATTCCTATCGACGTTTAATTAAAAGTTGGCCGCGCCGTGCGTGAGAGAGAAATCATGGGGTGTTTGCGGTGGAGGGAAAATGCCGGGGAGAAGAGCCGTGGATGCGCATCGGTAGCACCTCGTCACGATTTTCATCTCCGCAACCCCTTCCTCGTTTCCTTCCTTCGTCCTCCGCTTTTTCGTTCTCGCAGAGCCACGGAAAGCTCCGTGAAGCGGAATATTTTTCTAGCGGGCAGCGATCTATGGGGGTCCCGGCGGTGCGTGCGTCTAATGACGAGACGGGACCCACCCTTATCGGTCCCTTCCGCCCAATTAAAAGCGAGTTCTTCCGGGAGCCGCGCAAACGATTTGGTCAATGGGCTGGAAAGCGATTTCGGACGAGATCCGGACGAGGACGTTTCGAACATCGTTTAATTCGAGAGTCTTGTCGACGTTCTCTCCCTCTCGTCTCTTCCCTCCTCTCCTTTCCGTCGCGACACTCGATGAGAATCGTTATCTCGAATCTTTTTCCAACGTGCAGCGGGGATGGCAGGTCGCGCTACGTGTCGCGTACCCGAGGAATGGGAATGAAAAAGGAACCAGGGGGCGAAAAGGTAGAAAAGAAAGTCTCGCGACGAGACGATACGTGGCACGGAGAAGTTTTACCTTTCTCGTTCGCACCGGAGCGTAGTGATGCTCGTCAAGAGGTACCAGGCAGCGGCGCGGTGTGTTATTTCATACCCGACGGCAGAGCTTTAGGCAATTTTTGTTACAGCGTAGGTTTCATCGACAATCTTCGACGGCTTCTCCCGGGGTTCCCTTACCTCGATTATATCTGCCAGCAGCCAGGTAGAACGCGATGGAACGTAGACTATGCCCCGAACAATGGAATCCATTCTACCTTTTCCCCTTTTCCCTCTCGCGCGGAACTTCTTTGGCGGGCCGCGTCGAGGGGAATCAAAAGGATCTTTTCCGCGATTGTTTCGTAAAATTGGGCCGACCTTACGAAAAGATGCATCCCAGAAAAAGGGAGAATCAGGGGCTATCCAGTAACCCAATCCAGTGGGAGCCCCGGGATCGAGTTGAGGGTACGGAATCTTCTTTGTCCCCCTCCTCCAAAGCTATAAATCCATCTTACGGTTTCATCAAGCCCCGCCGATCCCTGCGTTCGGAATGATTAACTCCCGCCGCGGGTAAACCGTGACAAAGCGGGGCTACCGCTGATTATAATTCAGAGCAGACGTCGACGGAATTCATGAAAACAGAGGACCTAGGCGAGCGCGGGTAGCACGGCCGAGCAATTTCGGCTCTCCTCCGCTTGGAAACGGTCTCGCGAGGCCTCTCGACCTCCCATTCTCCTCCGCTTTCCGCGCTCTTATTCTCCGCGCACTTGATGGAGGGTGACAAAGGAAAGGAGTCGGCCTTCCACGGTAGGCTTTTATAGCGCCCCGCTGCTGGTGTCATCGTCGTCGTCGGCCCACCGAAAGTGGAAGCGGCGTCGATAGGGGACGGCGACGGCGACGATGGACCCGGTCCCGGCCGATGGGAGTTTATTACGAGGATACAAGGGGGTTGCTTGGGATCTGCTGACTCGTGGCTGCAAGGAGATGAATAAGGGAGAAAACAGCAATGGAAGAACGGGAAGGGGCCGATCGAGTATCGCGTGTTGCGGTGCGGTGCGGCATCACGATCGGAGGCTGTTTCGTGGCGATAGCTGCCCCTGCTCTTATAATAACTTAATACTGCCAGAGATACGTGGATTGAAAATCCGGGTGGATTGTATCGATGTCGTTGCACGTGAGAAACTTGCGCCTACATAAGTAGGTATTGCCCTGGGACTCTTGCACTTAGAAACGATGGAAAGAAGAGATTTCGGACATCGGATGTTTTCAATAGACGTTGCACACTGGAGCCACTTAGCAGGCGCACCTCGTAGGACGCCACTCTGGACCTTTTTTCCGCTCCTCTTCTTCTTACCAAGCGTCCACTCTTGCCTCTCTCCCTCTGCCTCGTCGTCTTCCGACCTCCACCCTCCACTTCGTGGCTACAGCTCACCTGTACTCTCGCCTCGAAACTCCCTACATCTATATAGATACCTATATACACAGAGGCACATATATACGCATCAGCTTCGCTGGCTGTGCCTTATAGAAAAGGGTAATCCCACCATCCACTTTTCGTCCCTCCGGGGATTTCGAGAACGCTTTTCCGCTCGGTCGACCACCACCGCCGACGCCACCGGCACACTCCCCAACCACCGTGGGTATGAATAAATATTAGAATTTTGCGGATAAGCCCCGTTTTACGAGGCGATACTTGTTTCCTCGACGGCGACGCCGGGCAGATCGATTGAACGATCGGTTTCTCCCTCTCTCCCTCTTATTCCCGCCGTCTCTCCTTCCGTCGCCCCGACGGCACGTTCCCCCTATCGACGCGTTATTATATTTCAGTTCACTGGCTGGAATCGTAGCCCCGGATAGTTTTATAAACGTCTTTTCCTCGTTAAATGAATGGAAAAGTATCAATCACCTCCGTGCCCCTCGTCGAAGTCTGCTCGGGTTTTCTCTTTTTTATTACGGGAGTCGTGTCCCCGTGGTTCCCGTTCCACTGTCGCGCTCGGAGTTCGTCTTTCCTATCTAGAGGAATTTTGATTTCACGTCTTTTTTTTATTTTGTAATTATTATTATCTTCTATTTTTTTGTGATTTATTTGATTTCATGTACTTGGCGTATTTTTTTTTTACTTTTTTGAAGTTTTATTTATGGAGATTGTGTTATCGATCGCGCGCGTCCAGATTCATCTGCTTTCGAATATTTTCCATCGAGTTTCGCTGGCCGTACGACGATTTAACCCCTTCTCGCGGCCGTCGTGTTCACTTGGGAAACTCTGCCGCCCGGCTGCATACACGGCCGCGTTAAAGAGGCACGGGGAAGTGGACGCTAGGCAGAAAAGAAAGAAAAGCCCCAGGAACGAGTGGACGGAGGAGGGCGGAGGCGGTGGTGGATAACCAACGGTTGGACAGGTACACGGGGTCAGCAGGAAAAAAAGTGGGTGGATAGGAAAAAGGGAGAAAAAGGTGGGCACCGACAGTGCTGCACTTGACGTATGGTGCACGAGATAAGCGTACAGATTGCGCAAGACTAGACTCCAGTTGCGGCCGCGGATCGAAGGCGAGGAAGGGGGTGAGGTCAAGACACACACCCCCGGGGCTCAGCCCCCGTGTCCAGAACTGTCGGGTAATAATATCGCTCTTTCCCTTATGCGCGTACATCCATTCCTGTAACCTATATCTGGAACAGACGAACCGTGGATAATCGATTCTTCGTGCGCAAGAATTATTGTCGCGTGGGTGTCTGACCGGTGACCCTGCGACGTTTGAATAGTCGACCGATTATTCGAACGCGCCCGAGCGTGCCGGTACAACGACCATTCGCGGTGCGCGACAAGAATGGGACCAAGAGGAGTCGGATTAAATGGCACCGACTAGAAAAACGGGGGTGTCCGAGGCCACTTAATCAACTGAATCTTCGAGTCATCGGGGGTTCCTACCGATGGGATAGAGCGATCTGAAGGATGACAGAGGCTGGTCCTCGGAGACAGGGAGGAACGGAGAGATACGGAGGCCGACGGCTGGAAAGAGACAACGAAAGGGAGAAGGTGTGATGGCTGGTGAAAAGGGATGGTGGCTGGTGGCCGTGGGGGTTGGAGATGCTTGGCATCGCAAAAGGGGATGCCGGAAAGACTAACACGCGCTTCTACACAGAGAAGCCGAAGCAGAAGTGCCGTGTACACGGCCCAGGGACGTAGCCTGCCCGCCAAGGGTCCCAGATGCGAGCAACGAGAATACATAATTACAATGTCCTCGCGCCTGCTTGGGGAGGTTCTCTCGGAGGTTAGCTAACTCCACTCGGTAATCTAGACAATGTTACCCCTGGGAACGGTACCGCGAGCAAACGTATCCGTGGAAAAGCTGAAAGGAGATTGCACGGTATATATACGGTGGCTGGGAGCTGGCTGGCTGCTGTGTTCAACTTCCGCGGCGGGTAGTAGCAGCGGATTTTACCGTGCAGCGCGCCAGTTCGATTAAGGTGTAGGGGATCGATCGGCTCGCCTCAGCGAGCCATAAACTTTACTCGCGTCGTTAGGAACGCGAATGGGTTCGATAATCGTTGCCGAGGTTTATTTTTTGACGATTCGCACGCACAGCGGGCATTACGGGAAAAGAGGGGATTTAAGTGCCAATGTCGCGATAGAAGAGAACTGAGCAGAAGCGCGTTGCGTTACGCAACGATCTTGGGCCGGCATTTTCCAGGAAGATAAGACACGAAACGCTCGAGTTGATTTCGCTAATCTCCAGTAAATCGCGGGGAACGCGATAAAATATGGATGGGGAACGCGGTGTTCCAAGCTGATTCAGGGAATCGAGGAAAGAGTTACGTTCGACCCATTCCGAGATATCTCTTATCGGCGACTTTTTGCCGATGAACAGTCGTTCGCGACGGGATGCGAAAGTGGAGGAATCCCAACTCGAATCTTTTTGCCGGTTCGAGTCGAAATCGAAGGCACTCTGGCCTCTCCCATCTCCCTCTCTAACCCCCTACCGAGAACGTAAACTCTTCGTTCCTCTGTCTGACGGGCGGAGGATTCCACTTGGACCGGGCAGAATTCACTAGACGACCATTAAGTTCAAATTGCGCGGATGAACGCGAAGAGGGAGAGAGAGAGAGAGAAGGAGAAAGACGGACCCGCTCCAGCCGCAATTGCACCGCAGAAAGCTCCTGTCAGAGAGCGAAAGGGTGTGGTTTTATTCGGCGAGCGCGCCCGCTTCTTCCCTTTGTACATGTGCACGACCGAAATCGTTCCTATTCTTTCGCGAAGGACGCCAATGCCCGCAGGAACAGAGAGCGCAGAACGGTTTTCCCCCTCGCCGAGTATAAACGACTTACCGAACTCTAACGTACGACTCGTGACACCGCCCTCGTGAATAGGGCGCCCCCCGTCTGGACGAGGGCATCGAAAGTACCCCTGAAAAATTGCCTCCTCCGTCGAGTTTCCACGAGCATCCCACGGGGGGAACGAACGACCCTTGCGATTTATTTTATCGGGTCGACTCCCAGTGTATCTGTATTCCCTGGCGATGGCTCTGTACCAGGCGGGTATCATCGAGCAGACGCGTCTCTTTGCATGGGCGAAATAAAAATCTGGAATTCTATCGCGGAAGTGCGATGCGTTAATAACATCGGTTACCAGAGAGCGCAGTTTCCAGTTCACCTGGGCGTGTTTCACTTTCGAAAGTTCTTCTTCCTCATCTTCCCCCGCAGTATTTCGATCCCTCAGCTAACTCTAGGATTTCCAATCGCTGTGTACAACGAGCCAAAGCTCGAACACTCAGGCACACGTACGCACACTGCCGTGAAAACGAGCCCAGAATTCCCGCAACTGTAACCAGTGGCCAGCGAAGTTCTCGGTCCTGACCGAGGAAATTCGAATTCCCGGCGGGACAATTAACAAGCTCAGTAACGCTCGCGGTAATCATATATTTGCCGTAAGCCTCAGCGTAACTGTGCTAACGTTGCTGCCGGTGCAACTGCGTTGCCCATTTGCAGAGGTGCCGTGTACGGGGCCTTCGAGAACGACCCCCGGCGTACCTTCGGCAACCTGCCTCGTCCGTGTTCGGCCGTTCTGCATGTGTAATCGGCCGTTCGTGTGAGCGTTTCTTCCTATGTCCACGCGGTTCGTGTTCCTCAGGTCCGCCCGTCTAGCCGGCACGGCGGTACGCACGCGTTTCTGACACGAGTAATGCGCCTTACTTCGTCAGGCGAGGCTGGTGTGTGTCATCCAGGTGGTCGCGACTCCTCCACACAGGTATACTTCCCCGCGTACAAAGCTCCTCTCTAAGCCCGTGCACCACACGAGCGTGTGTCCTTGTGTCTACATCCTTAAGTCATGTTACGCGTCACTCAAGACCACGCTCCACCCTCCTGCTGACCACCACCGACCCTCGCACACTTCCTGTTCGCGTACATGCGGTTCCACGGCACTAGCTACGTGTGGGCGCGGGGACAGAAAGAGCAGAGCGAACCCGGGTGGGAAGCGTGAGTGAGGAACAGAGACAGACAGGACGTGCGGGTATTAAAGCTCGCCATCTGGCTTTCCCGTGACCCGGTTCTCGACTTACCGAGTTTTCGTCGTTAAGCCCGGACTAAGCACGCGACAATCGATACCGCAGCGGTCGAGTTCACTCGGAAAAATCACCCACCCCTCTGGATCCCTGTGATTGTCCTCCCGTGTGTGCGCGAGCGTGTGCGGAGATGCGACAGACTTGCAGAGCGATCCTCTCTCTCTCTTTCTCTCTCTCTCTCTCTTTCTCTCTCTCTCTCTCTCTCTCTGTCTCTGTGTGGAATCACCGATGGGGTTAATACCTCGGACCAGGTAGTAATTAACTTTTTAGTCGGGCTCGCCTCGCAGGAAGCCAGGAAATTAATTGGAGAAGCCGTTGTTGTCAGACGCCAGTTTTTGCGTTAGCTTCAAAAAGTTTCGAGAAGTTTGGTTGCACGACGGCCGGCGAAAATGCATCAGTGAATTCCGCCAGCGGGCATTCGGCGATGTCAATGTTCCTCGGTGGCTCGTCGATCGCGACCGAGCCTCGAAGACTTTTGACGCGGCTCGAACCCGGGATATCGATGTCACCGAGGAGGGCCAGCATTAACGAAACCTGTGGAATATAGCGCTATTATTCAATTTATAATGCCGTCATAATACCCGTAAATAATTATTATTATTATTAAAATGGCACACGCGCCTGCTATCATCCTCAAAGCTCTCCCCCGTGATTCGCATGCACGGGAAACCCTTCCGTCCACTTATCGCAGCCAGCGAAGAAAGTCTCTTTGTAAAATATTCATGCGACCTTGCGGGGGAAAAAAATTATGCGATCCTATCGGGCCCGCGATATGTAAAAAAGATGAAGTTGGACGTGTCGCGTTCAGTGTCGTAGGAACCACACGTGTATCCAGATGATGTCAGTTGATAGCGTTGGCGGCTAGGTCTCCTTCAACTATACAAGGCTTTTTATACTCGAAAGTGGAGGAATTTGATTTTCGCAAATTCGTCGAGGAAGCTTTCAGACAGTAATCATCACAATCCTCGTCGACTCTTCCTACTCCATAGCTTCGCAAATCAAGCGAACTTACTGCTACCCTCTTCGAGCTGAAATTTCAATATTACTAATTACCAGCAAGTGGGGCGCGAAGCCCAATCGCGTGAAACCGTCCCGAAGCGGTAAAAGAAACGTCAGTGGAGGGCAAAGACACACGGAGCGCGTGCACGAAGTGAAGCAAGCTCGCAGTTCGCAACGCGGTGGTTGCACGGCGTGTATGCAAGCAAAGTGAGTTATGGAGTAACGAGCGAGGCTGACGAGCCAAGCCAGCCAGCAAGCCGGGGCTCGGAATACGCGAACGCGCTTTCCACATGCATACAGCCGCGCACTAGCGAGCCGGCTTGCTCGCGGGATCGTGCTCTCTGCGCGTACACGTACGAGCCCCTGCCGCCGGCCCAAGAACTTATCTGTGGAAGCGGGAAACGCAATAGAAGTAATAACATCCCTTATTACGACGTTACACGCGATACAGGATCGCGAGTTCGTGTTTCACGAGCGTACCGCGTCGACCGTGCACCCGTTCCCTGTACTTAGCTCACCTACCTTCGTTTGCGCGCGCACACATGCGCGGGCAGCCCTGCATTTGCATCTCCGAATAACGTACGCGACCGCGCGGCTAGTTATCTATCCATAAATAAGCACGCGTGACAACGGCTAAGTAGCCGTGTGCGTTACGTATTTAATTCCCGCTGCTTCCTTGGCCCCTAGGATATCTTCCTAATGCGGCTTCATACGCGGACGCCGGGTAATTTGCCCCCGCGAGTGTGTGCGCGGGATCCTGACGCGAGGTCCCCGTAATGCTCGGCTCCCGCATACCTTTCACGCCGCGGATGTATGCGAATGCACTCGAGTGCACTCAGTGTTAGCCGAGCAACGCGCAGTCGCTTGCTTCTCGCTTAGCTGGCTCACCTGTCACGGCTGCAAACAGCATGGAGAACAGTTTCATAACGAACAATAAGTCGAACGAATTGTCGGCCTGCGCGAGGGCTCGACTCCGACCGACGACCCAGAAAATCTGCACCCGGCCATGGGAAATTATCGTACAAATGTAGAAACGCGCAACGATTACCGCGGACACGGAGGATTCGTTAGCCAGATTCGGGCAGAAACATTCGGGATGGAATTACTGCAGACAGCGGAACAACGGCCGCGTGCGCGTTAACATTTCTCCAGATTATATTGTACATGACTGCGTACAGCTTTTACGTGTGTATTTCTAGCAGATGGAAGGAATATATTTGGCCGGGTGGCGAGGGCAGCGCGCACACACTCTCGCCCGGGATTAATATAGTATAAAGCAAGCCGCAAATATGTATAAGTACACGGTGGAACGTTTACGTGAAATATTTGCTCGGCGCCGGTGCGTGCGTACCGACCGCGACGCTCGCTGGCAATCGCCGCTGAAGAGGGTTGATGAATTTGTCGGGAAACGGAGGGGGGAGGGTGGTAGCAGGGGCGTCGTGTTCGGGGGTGCGTTCTTCCACACCGGGAGGTCGAGATTTCGCTAGCGGGAAAACGAAGGACTACCGGCTGCTGCTGTGTATATACACACAGCTCCGTGCAACGCGAGGAAAGGGGTGGCTTCCAACCCCCTTCAAAGGGCCCTCCGACGTTTCTGATAAAATCCACCCCGGTTCAGAGAGGGTGGCTCCTGGTGGCTTGCGCTCGTGGAAAATTCTTGCTCTCGCGCGCGGGTGCGGCTGAACAACTGTATCGACGCGTGTAATATCACCGGAGGGTACTAATTAGTTGCGCGCGCGTCGCGGCACCGAGCTCGGAACAACAAGAGTATCGCGTCGGTGTTGGGGTGTGCGGGTGTGTTCGCTAGAGATGATTTTCCGTTTGTTTTTCCTCCCCTGGTTTTTCGTTAAGTGGTCTAGACATCTCGTTATTTCTTCGCGAATTCGTAATAATTTCCTCTCTATCTCGGCTGCCGGCTGCTTTCGCCCAGCATGGCCCCTGCCTCTCGGAAAAATTGTTTCAGCCCGATTGAATCTCGGTGGGACGACGAGGCTGGTCGATTTTCAGTCGATTCCCTGCAACTTCGCTGGAACGGTTCCTTTTATTCGTGCCTCGTAAAAACAGCAGTTCCACGATTCTTACAAGCGCCAAGCACCCACCGCGCCGCTTCGCCCTTCGAGCCGCGGAAATTCTAAGGGCCTACTAGAGGGATAATAAATCAGTGGACGGACGGTTATCCCCTTAGCCTTCGTAATATCGCGATATTTAGGTAGCTCTGAGCATGACAGTTTTATTGTCTATCGGGCGAGAGGTCGGGGAAGAATATTCATTCCGCGGGTAGGGTAGACCGGGAGCGGTAGTAACACTTCGACTTTCGAATACGATTACGCATAAACTATTACAGTTACAACAAAAGTTTTTACAGGAACAAAAATTCTCTCTGCCAGGTTATCATAAGCTTCGATTCGTTTTGGAGTTAAGAAAAAGAATACGCTGGGAGCGTCGCGACCACGGAGCCCCTCGGAATACGAGAATAAGGAGGCATCGAGCAAAGGGGAATAGGGGGTATGGGAGACAGAGAGGAAGCCAGTGGATAAATCAGTCGGAAAGCGCTTCGTTTAGCCGTGATATCGTGGTATCCTCGAGGATCTTGTTGGCGGAAGGGATTCTATTGCGTTCCAACGGCATCGAGCCGAGTAGCGTCAGCAAAGGCGCGCCTCGAATCTCGATCTACTTATTCCATTGAGGGGTGGAGGACACCCCCATCTCCTCGGCGTACTTCCCTGCGTCGCCCTGGAATTTAGAGGCAAATTTCTTTTCCGCCTTCTTCCACTACTTTCCCTCTTGCTCCCTGGAGTTCTCGCATACCCGTTTCCCTCTCTCGGATGTCTGCGATGGTCTCGCTCTATCTTAGCAGCGTTTCCCGTCGCGTTTTATTGCATCGCCGCCTCCCTCGCGATCATCGATATCCGACGCAAACAGCTGTAAACTTCCATCAAGCTTCCTCGCCCCATGCCGAGCTGCATCCGCGTTCCTCCATCCTCCGGGCCAGCAGCCGCTTCCCTTTTTGCACACGCGTCTGAACTTGATCCACGCCGCGTCTTCTCGCGACGAATCCGCCCCGGCGCGCTGTCGCGTCGCGCGGAATTATTTCGAGCACGCCAGATTAGAGTTATTCGGCTGGAAGCGATTGGATGTCGAGCGGTGATCGATGGAAATGGGACGCCTGATTGCTCTCGAATATTCTTCCCGACGAGTCTAGCCGAAGCCGAAACGAGAATTTGGCCCCCTCCTTCGACGAGCCGCCGCTGCAACGACGTCTTGGGAAAATAATTTCCACTTTCACGTGCCAGCGGTAATCGTTCCCGAGTATTAGAATCTCGCACCTACGTTTCGTCCACGACCCAGATACCTTAATTGGCCGGAGCTCTCTTGCCCAGCAGATTCAGGGTAATCAATTCTTTCTCTTCCTAAACGCAGTCTCTCGTGGCGAGGAATGGTAATAGCCATTGGAGAGGATCGGTAATCTCGGCTGATGAAAGAACGGCTCGCGACGCCTTAGCTATTCAAACGCTTTAAGGAAACCTATCAATTATATTAAGTAGCTATAGAGGGACGCCGATACTCTGCGAGATTAGAGCAATGCACGTTATTATTTGAATAATTCGAGGGTATCTGCGGCGCGGTAATGAGGGGTCTGCATCCCGAAGGTCGAGGCGCGTCTCGGTTTCCCGGGAAGTGGATTTCTATGCTGGCGAACGAGTTGGACAAGTTGAACGGAAGCGGAGTACGACGTCGTCCTTCGGAATGCCGGCGTTTCCAACCTCTTCGCGACAAGCCAGTCACGATTGTCGTTTTCTTCAAGCGCTCCGCCGGCAGAAGCTCACGAGGATATGTATTAATAACGCCGCAGCCCGGATTCGTAACCGCGACAGGGGAATAAAGTCGTATAAGGCTGGAGATTGTTTTATGCCAAGGAGCAGGCGTCTAATTAATTGGACTAGTTGCGAGCGGGTAACAAAGGAGAGGGAAGCTTCATCGCGCTGACGCGGTCGACGACACCCGCGGCTTTCATTATTATCGGTGTCGATGAACTTTCTAGACGCGCAATTCTTCGACCGCGGTCCAAATGAAAATTGGAAGGCGAGCCGACGCTGCTTTTTAACACCCGCCTCTTCCCCCGTCGCTCGTCTTTTGACATCGCGATGCTCGCTAGCTCCGCGGCGCCGCGACGACCGTGACAAGGAAAACGGTGTATTTTTAACGAGCAACTCAGCCGTACCAGATGCTCCTCGGATATTCTTCCCCTCGTTGTCATCTCGGCTTTGCGCGTTTCCCTTAGCCAGTTAAGAAACCTCGCGTCATGGAAAATCCGCTGCCTTGGACCTCTCCGCAAGAATTTCCCCTCGTAATTTGTCATTGGGCCAACCTTCGCGTCTCGATCTCCTGGTTTCCGCGTTGAAACGTCTGCCTTGAGGCTTCTACACCCTGCCGCGGTAAATTAGAAGGGCCGAATGAGAAAATCAGAAACGAGAACAGGGAGATGTAGTTAGCTGTACTGGGTACGGCGCAGGAACAGTTGGAAATTCGCAACGCGTGGTTGAAAGGCGTATAAGCCGCGATATATTAGAATTTCCTGGCTTGGAACATGGTTGGTTCGCAAGCTAGACTCTCCGGAGACCGAGTCCGCGGCAACGAAAGGTGAGAGATCCCTTAACGACCTTTCTGCGGCGAGAGTGCTTCGCTGGATCGGGAAATCTTTAAATAAAACACTTTTAGCGGGCCGCTGGTTTGGCATCGATGGCCCTTCGGTGTACTTTAAGCGCTGTTCCTCGGCCTCGAAGAGAAATGAGCCCCATAAAGAAGTCCCTCGGCCGTTTTCACGCGAGAAAGAGAGACTGTCCTCCCTTTTCCCCGGCACACCTTAAATCCCCGTCTTCGATACAGCTGCTGTCGGCCATGGAAATCGATTCGAATCGGAACCGGCTCCTCCACGACTCGGTTGCTTCTTCTTAATTAATTCGGGGGGGGGGAGGGGGGTGGCAGTGGCCGAATCAGTCGCACCTAGCCGCCATTCCGCACCCTCGTCTCCACGGAGTTTTCCTACCCTTGGAGATTTACGGAAGGATTAACCGGAAAGGTAATCTATTAATTCAGCTCGTGGAGGTCTGAGCGGTTGTGTGAGAAATTGAACGTTACTCCATGGGCGCCCAGAGTGGTCGATGCTTTTTGTCACGCGAATGTCCGTGCGTGGAGGTTTGCCTCGCATCCCATTCTGCTTCCTCGGATTACTGACGCACGTGGGAGAGGGGAAAAAGATCGATCTGTTTGTTACGAAACCTTGAGCAAAGGTACCGCGCCACGATCCTTCGCGTTTCATGGAACCAAGGGACGTAGAACTCCTGCCACGCGTTAGGGTAGGGGAAACAGCTGTCAGCTGTTATTAACCTTACCATTTAAAGCTACTTAAAACTTACATAAACGTACCCTAGATGAAAATCGTCCTAGGATCTGCATGTCGCGCGCGCCATCCTTTCAACCAAATCTCGCGAATCAGCCTTCGAAACGATTCCCCCTTCGCGACCCCGTTCACCATCAAAATTTCGAGTGCCTCCTCTCGAGATGATTCCGCTCTCTCTCGGCTTCGGCGTTCATCGAGCCGACATCTAATCCATAAGCAGCCGTGCGTAACGGAGTTGTGGGACGCGATAATAACCTGCGACGCGGCAATTAAATTCCGTGGAATCGTTTAGTGGCCCATAAATCTTTCTTCCGGCGTTATAGAAGGGAAAAGAAGTGGCCGGAAAGGGGTGCGAGCGGGGCAGCCTTAAATCCGTTAATGGGTTTACAAACGTGCGAAGCCCGCGGAGACGGCCGCCAGACCGTCGGAACATATTTCCTTGGGCGTCGAATGATTTGTGGCGGCGAAAATAGGCGGGCATGGAAAAGCGGCGGCGGCCTCATCGGTCCAAACACGTTTCTCGCCTCCCGTCCCGTGTATCGTCGGTGATTTGTCACACGATATAAATCCTGGGGAATTTGGAAGCACTTCGAGAAGCTGCAGTACGTGGACAGTGGATTTAATGTTTCGAGTCTCATCGAGAGATACGGGTAGCTGGATGCTTAACGTTTGGCGCTTCAATGTTATCCAGCGAGACGCTTCCTCGTTTCATTAACCGCTCCCTTCTCAACTTCATGCTTTATACAAGTGGAACATTCGATACTAATGAGTACTAGACAACAGAGCTGCGCGCACTCCTTTGTTCCCAGTGTTATAAGCTGTAAAAGGGTCGGGACAAGGGAATATTGCTGTGATATAAAGAAGGATCGTTATCCCGGAGGGTTCATCAGTCTAGAGTAGCTTTCTGGAATATCGGCATTAAAGTTTACAACTCCTGTTCGCCGGCTCTCTCAGCGAGCACCACTTCCAACAAATTGTTCGTCGACAGGTTATACACACGTCAATTACCTGGTGGCATCGATCGTGGAAAAGGAATGGAAGCACAATTCTGCGATTGTCTGAAAATGGAGGGAAATTACAGTCGCGGGGATAGAGTTGGGGAACGAGAACGGGAGACACTTTATCTGCATTTTGCATCGGCGAGCCGCCATCGACTTCGTACGCGGCCGGGCAATTGACCATTGCTCGCGAGGCGAATCGCAAATGAAAGAGGGTAGGCAAAGGAGACCCGACAATTTCGTTGTTGCCTTTTTCTTCGCTCCACGGAAAACCCATTATCCGCGGCGCCAATCTGCATGCTCGCCCCGGTGCGAAGAAAGCGGCGAGGATGGCTCGCGGTAAAGGTGACCATTCGGTAACCGGGAACGAATCAAAACGGGGCACTCTCGCGGTCGATACCCGATTGCAGCCGGAAATTGCGCCCTCAGCCCTGTCTTGCTGCATCGTACCCGATTCTTCTAATCCCGTTAATCCGGGGATGCTCGTGGATCACCGCGATCCGCGATTAAAGCGGCTCTCGAATGGCCCCCCTGGCTCGGTCTTTATCGCTCCTCGCATCGTTCGCGAACGATCGCGTGTCGGCGAGTTCTTTTCGCGAATCACCCGGACGAAATTCCCCGCTGGTGGTGCCGGCGCAAGCGGGCGGCTGATATCGACGCAAAGCGCGAAGAAAACGAGGGGGTTGCTCGGAGAAAAAGCGCTGAGTAAACGCGACGTGTACGCGGGCTGAGAATGAAAGACGCGTGCACAGTAGGGTGGAACGAAATATTGGTGCAAAATATTTTTTTATTATTCATGACCTCTAATAGTGGGCAAAAGTTGCCTTTCATAAAGTTATTTAAGCTGTGAAAGTTTGATCTTGATCGATAAATTTTTTAAGGTGCCGCAAACCAGTCAAAAGTCACACAATCAGTAAATGTGAATTTTTGAATGGCCAGATAATATACTGAAATTTATATTATAGTGATTGTGTTGTTCTTTTTGTGTTTTATCATAATTTTATCAAAGAGTTTTCTTACAAATGACAACACTTACAAAAAAAAAATGTATATTTTTGTACTTTTATTGTATTATTAAAACACGGATCCAACCAATTGGTGGAGCCATAAAAAGCATCTATCTCTGTGTTTAATTTTAACGTTTTACAATAGTGGTTGCACAAAATAAGATATAATATCAAGGACTTGGAGTTAATTTCATTACTATTAAACACAAGAGCCTTCAGCTTCGAACCTCAATGCTTGAACCTCGAACTTCGAGAGCTCGAGCTTCGTATGATATTAGCCTTAAAGGCTGAGTCATTAAGGTTAAGGCTTAAAGCTTTGAAGATTCGAGCTTTATACAACACTAGTGTGAGCTATGCAAGCTACGACTGAATAAATATCCATTTTATACTTTTCAACCAGCATTATGAATAGTAAAGAAATATTTTGCCCCTATATTTCGTTCCACCCTAGTGCACAGTGCTCACACGTCCATGGCGGAAAATAGCGGGCACGCGTGCGCCCGTCACTTATCAACGCTCGGTAAAACGGGGGGCAAATAAAAAAAAAAAGAGGGTCGGAGAGAGGAGAGAAGTGGCGATAACACGGTGTGCAATTCCTTCTCGGCCGCGTGCACAGATTCTCCGTGCACAGGTCGGGCTCTCTTTCTCTCGCGGCCCTCTCTGGCGCGGAACCGCCGTCCCGCGCATTGTTGATGTTTCAAGATAAATACCAGATACAGACTACAATGCGACCCCCGTCTGTACTTTGTAGGTAATTAATTACCAGCCATTGTCCGTCACCGGCAGTAACGTATACGTTATATCAGCGAGCCGTCAACGGTCGTCGCCGGCGCTATCGCGCCACGAGATTCCATTGTCCTTAACTATTATTCCCGCCGGTGGCAATACCGTACATGGGCCCGATGATAATGCTCGCGACCGGATCGAAATCACCGGGAGCAACATTCCTGCGCCGTTCCGTCCTCCTCTACTTTCTTCGTGCCCCCTGTCGGCGTCGGTGGAATCGCGGGGCCGCGACGCGACGCGACGCCTCCCGTTGCCCCGCGGTCGCTTTCGATAAAATAACTAACGCCGTTGCGCCAGGCACGCCGATGGATTTCCCATTGTATCCGCGTTAGAAGGGGAAATACGAGAAGAAAGGCATCGATCCCGTTGGTATTTCACCCGGGCAGGAATCCTTCGGCGAATTTACGAACGATCTCGGTAGAGAGACAATGGGCGCCTTCCGATTATCTGTTGGCGCAGTGGGGATGCGATTAGCGGGGTTGTTGCAGGAAAGGAGGCTCTTTGCTTTATTGTTACAGAAGTTAACGATTGATTAGTGTAACGAAGGTGTTCTCGTTTACTCTCTTGGGATTCTTACGAGAGCACCGACGGCGAGGATTTCACTGTCGGTGACTAAATCGCAGAAGCGCAATTTCTAGGGGCAATCGTTGGCTCTCGATAAGAAAGGGCCGGAAGCATTAGGGGGAACGTATTCACGGCACTGTCCCGGAAGTGTTCGGTAAGAGGAACATCTGTAACCGCGGCCGAAGGTCGGAAATTCCCGGTGCATTGCCGGCCAATCGTGTGTGCAGCGTGGAAACTCGTCGCCTGCTCGCCTAATGCACGAAGCACGGCCGCAATGCAGCCGTGTTTCGTGCGAGGCGAGTGTGCGGCTGGCACCTTTTCCGCCTCCTTCGTCTCCTACGACTTCCTCGCCCTTTCCTGCCGCCGCCGTTACACCGTTACCGCAACCTCGATGCACGAATGGTCAGATTGAAATCAAAGTCCCTGCGAAACGCCTTGGCGGAAGGTGGATGGCGAGAATGCGCGGTTCCCTTGTTCCATCGGTCGCGGATAAGTCTACGTGCGACTTTGGGTGTTGAGTTCCTCCGTTATCTTCACACGCCGATGATTAGAGTAAATTTCTATGATCAGATTTATATTATTCATATTGAATATAGGGTAAGTCCGGGTGAGATGGTCATATTTTCGTTTGAAGCCTCCTACAGCCAACCTGTTTGAAATAAAGCAACGAAAATGATGTAGAACAAAACTTCAATCCTTTGTCTACATATCCGTTAATATCAATAAACGAAAAATTATTATTTAATACAAAAATTTCACAAATTAAAAAAAGTGTCATTGCCCATCTCTCCCTTGTCCGGGAGAGATAGGCATATATATCTTTCAGGCTAACAAGTTGTGTATCTTACCTAGTTATCACAGATCCTATCTAGTTTTCGTCCACTTTTGTTGATGTCCGCTCAAAACTTCTTTGGGCTTTTGCTGTGAGTCGTCTAACCCGCATGTTTGACACATAGTGCCAAACGCTTTTTTGTTTCAAAATAATTTTCTCCGCATCCTCTGCAATTATTAATGTCAAAGGCAGACTCTTGAACGGAATCACATTTATTGCCAAATTTTATTTTCTTAGGGGTCTTTTGTTGTTTTAATTATTTTTCTGCCTTTGTCCTGTCTCTCATTTTTCGAGTGTTAATATCTGTTTGCGACGTTAATAATTTTCCCGGTTGTTTGACGCGATTCCGAGTGGGGAACTTTTGATCGGCACAGGAACGATATCTTCCAAAACTTGGGTTCGCGTACGTTCTTCATCAATTTCAGCAGCAGGACTCGTTAGTAAATACCATATTAGATTGACCGGGATCATTGCTAGGACCATTCTAGGCTATACCCACAAAAACAAACTTCAAAATATCTGAAATTACATCAAATACAGTTATGCGCATCTCTCCCGAACAAAAATTGACCATCTCTCCCTTAAAGCCCTCATAAGATGATCATTCCCATTTCACTTAGACTAACAAACGGAACCCTGAATACTTTACGGTTAAAAATACTGTGAACAATACACTTTCGAAAATACATCTTGAGAACTAAAAATATTCAGCATAAATAACAGAAGCAAGGCGACCAAAATATAGATCAAACATTTTGAAGCACTAGCTTAAATTTCACAGCGGATTTGCAAGCCTTTAAAAACGTTCTATTCCAACAGTTTTAACTAAGAATGGCTTGTCTATAAGACTTTGTGCCCACGTGGACGCAGCGCATCTGGCGTTTCATTCTAAAAAATACTGTCACTGCCAATCTCTCCCGTATGACCATCTCACTCTGACTTACCCTACTTATATTTGGATTTCCTGCAAGAAACCACCTCCGAAACAAGCGCGAAATGGAAAGGGCAACGTTCGACTAGCTCCTCTTTCCATCTCCGTGGCGAGTTCGTGACCGCGTCGACCGTTGGTGCAACGTTCCGCGGGAACGCCACCGAACGGCAGCAAAGGAGAGGAGAGAGGAGACGTACGTTACCGGCAGCCCTGTTTTACATGGCCGATTGCATCTCCTTTCCATGCGCCACGGCGACACGCGTTCCCGTTCTCCTCGGCTAGCCGCGGCTGTACGGGCGCACGAACGGGGGACGATTTTCTAGCGGCCGCGCGCGATCTTGAAGGGCCCGCCGATCGCATCCCCCGATCTAGCGCGGCACAATTAGGATGCCCTTAAAGGGAGCCCCGCGGAACAGCTACGCGGCGTTATGTACCTACCGGTTTCCGGCACCGTGCACGGATTACGAATGGAATGCGATTCTGTCGGTCGACTGGCCCTCCGTACGGCTCCCGAGCCCGATTCCGCCGATCCCCTGCGCTGTAATATGGTATCTTGACGAGCAATTTCTCCGAGGTTAACGCGAGGAGAAGTTCATCGACTAAGCGCAAATTAATAGACGCTTCCCGAAGGGTGCTTGGTTATCGTGTTGTAAGATATTGCCGCTAACAATTAGATCTCCAGCTAATTGTAGCACAGCTGGGATAACTTTGAAATTGATTCCTTTGAATGAGAAATAGTAGCATGCCGTCGTGTGCAGGTCGTTTATATCAATTAATTCGATGAAACACAGCTAGAACAGTCGTGGAACAGTCGCATGTAACGAGTGACCCTCGAATGTGCACGGGGTGGTTTTTAACGAGTTTAATCGAGTAGCGCGGGCTCGCTGTACCGTAATTGAATTCATAGAAGATAGCGTGTAATTGCAGTAAAATTAATTAATAAATTGCCAGCTGCTCTGAGAAGGTAGGGAAATTTCGGCACGCTGTATCGATCGGCAAATCCTGAATGCATACTTGCGAAACTCCGTTCGCATGAGTAGCGTGCACGCGACACAAGGGCGAACGTAATCGCGCAGCCGCGCTCAATGCGATCGTTTCGGCCGGCCGAAGAGCACGACAATTCCCAAATTGATTCGTCCCTTTCGAGTATTCCAACATCGTTCTCCGTCGAAGCTCTCGCCCGTTAAAGGGTATCGACCTGGTGGCGCGAACGAGTCCCGACGGAGATTCATTAACGCTTCGCCCGTGTCCCGCTTAAGTACTCCAATCGCGAAGCCACTCAGGAACGATTCCACGTACGAAGGGCGAGGGAAAAGGGGGGAGGGAGGAGCGAGGGACAGAGTGGAAGACGGAAGGGCGAACCACTTGGAGGTCTGTGGATCGAGTAGTCCAAGTCTGGCTGGAAACTCCAGCTCTCGGGACGAGAGTATCCCCGAACTACCCCGACGGTGATGAGAGCCGGAGAAGAAGAGCGAGTGGATAGGGACGCGGCCCGAGAGTCCTGATAATTGTGACACTCGCGTCGCGTCGTCTCGATGCGTCCCCGCGTCTTATTAAGTAGTCCTGGGGTCGGAGGAGCGTAGCCTAGCATCGATTTCGTGGCAAGCTTGCCTTCGAGCCCCGCCGGGAATCGGAACGAGCCCACCCGCTACCTCTTACCACAAATCATTTCCTCGCGACACCGGCAACCCCCCATCCTCCACTCGACGCCGACGTCGACATCGACGGGGATTGTGTACAAAGAGCCCCGACGACGCCTTATTCCCCATTCTTCCCCCGTCCCCAGGCATTCGCGGGCACCGTTGACAACCTCGAAGAAAAAGTAGCTTCCAGTGAAATGTTTTGCTCGTGAATCATAATTCCGCGGCACGTCGCGCGGCCTCCTCCCATCGAACACGTTAAAGGGAGGTGGTGGTCCGTGACAGCTGGGGTGGCGGGATCGGTTTCCGAGTCGTTCGTCTGGAAGCTTCGGTTACCCAGCGACTGTCACTCTGTCGAATAACGTTTAACTCGGTTAAAGACGGGGGATCAAGAGAAGCGGCGGGGTACTTTTCCCGTGGAAATCGGGAAACGAGGACTCTACTCCTCGAGGATTCGCCCGGCTGTCAAAGAAGTTTTCGGGTTCGTCGCTGGAATCGAATGTAATATTCAAATATTTAAATGGACGTGTTCCGCTCGAATTGAGCAGACGGCTCCTTTGGAGATGGTGTCTGCGTTACGACGCATAGAGCATGCATCCCCGCATGCTTCGAAATTTCGCAAACGTGATCGATGTCGGTATTACGGTGCACGCCCGCCCGTTTCTCGAGCGACGTCGCAGCCACTCCTTCGCGGCAATACACGGCCCCAGAAGGATCGCCTTGTTCTGAAAATAAGACTGCCCTCCCCTTATTTATTCGCGGAAAAAGGGAGCCGTTGACGTGCACCGACAACTTTCATCCCTCGCAGCGAGCCATAAATATATACACGTGTAGGGGAGAGCGGGGACAAACGTACGGCGTCATGAAAGTAACACACCTTCTCCCCACCTTCCACAAATATTTCCAAAACGTTTGCTTTACACAGTTACTTATGTAAGGCTGAATCTGGGCTCAAATACTAGACCAAGAAACATAGTATCTTAAGGCATAATTTTCATTTTTATATCTATAAAAGATAATTATAGGCTAGGCCGAATGTAAAAAGTGTTACTTTTGCCCCCGCTCTCCCGTATGTACGTTTCCGGTCGCCATGAGAGCGACACAGTGTCTCGTAAATTGACCGTGAGCCAGAGAGGAACAGGAACTATTATAGACGACGGGGGATGGAGAGAGACTGGTACGTTTCTATATTACATTTGCCTGCTCCCTCATCCTTCTTCCCTCCGTAGGTTCCTCTTCCTTCGGCTAGAGCACTCCGGCTCTCGTTTTACAATCGGTACCTGCTGCAGGCCGATACTGCATTTTATTCCACGAGGGTGGCCCGGCCCGAGGGGTGAGCAGGCAATTTTATTGGATGTGACACTAACGCTCTCTTCCCTCCGTGCGAGCCCCTCGAACCTTCGTTTGGCCACCTCTTTCCCTCGCCCTCTTCCCCCCACTTGCTACCCCCTTGATTTCCACTCGGCCCCTCTTTCTCGTTTGCTCTCATTCGGACAGAAAGGGGCTTCAAATGGCTGCAATATCCGCGTGTATTGACTCCTGGAATTGGGAAGACCTTCTCGTGTCCGGGAACTGTCCCGACCTCGTCTCCTCCTGTCCCGTCTGTCGGTAACCAAACGCTACCCTCTTTATTCGCCTCCTCTCCCAGCGCCTACGCTTTTTTCCCCTTTCTTCCTTCTCCACCGTTCCGGCTGGCTTCTCTCGGCCCCGTTCGCCCGACTGCCCGTGGGTAGCTCGTGCGTCATTAGCTCGCCTTTTGCGAGGGATCGGGAGAGGGCGATTACCACCCCTCTACCAGCCTGCTCGAGATTTCGCGCGAGCCCACGGGCCCTGTCAAACCCCGTCGAAAAAGCGATCTCCTTGACTCGCTCCTTCTCCTCGGCTCAGGCCCTCCACCGGACGCAACCTGAACGCGAGAAGAAATTACGATTCCTCCCCTTGTTTGCCTTACCTTCGAGGGGCTTCTTCGCCGAAATAACGTCGTTCCCTCGTCCACGCTGTATCCCGACGCGAAATGGATGTCGAAATCCACCCAAGTACCGTGTCACGATCGCGGCGATCGAATAGGAATTAAGGGTCTAGTAGGAAACCCCAAGGGTTGATCGTGGCCGAGTGTCTGTATCGGAGAGGATGAATTTTTGTCGGTAAATAAAAAGATTCTGGCGTGACGACTGCATCGTTTCTAAAACCGCTCATCAGTAGGGAGACCGGGCAGGTTGTTACAAAGCAGTTTAAATTTTTTTCACGGTTGTGTATGTTGTTTGTTTATAGTCGGTTCACACGTTGTCACTTTATTACAGTTTTTTGTGTTTTCGGTACTAATAGTAACTTTTCTTTTTCTACTTTAATCTTTTCTACTGAACAGACAGATAAATGTATGTAAATTAAAATTACCACGTTTGAATCAGTGTTCCTTTAGCTACAGATTCGTACCAAGAACATAAGAATACACCAAACTGGTATGAACTTGTAGCTTTTTATACACAATGGTGTCAACCGGTGCAAGTTGTTACACAAGACAAGGGGCATGTTGTTACAGAGGGAAAGGGGCATGTTGTTACATTGTATTTAGTAATTAATTTATTAATTTAACTCTTTCAACTGTTAAAAGAAAAAAAACGAAAAGTAAAAATCGAAACCTAAAAAGATTTTATTAAAAAGTTTTAAAAAGGAAACTGATGACATAGAAATTAAAAAAACATACAGTAAAGAAAAGACAGATGAGAAATAAAATCACCACAAATAATAGACACGAGTCCCCGTATGAAACGGACGACGATAATTAATGCAACTGATTTCAGTAGTTTTCTTATTTGTTGTTTCAAAGTCATGGTTTTCGTTTAATTACATGCGATAGTGGTCATCGGTACAGGAAAGAACGTACTTTAAGTGAGAGTCATTGATCGTATTGAATATGGAATGCAAAAAAAATAAAAAACTGAAAATGTAACAACTAGCCCCGGTCCTCCCCTACTTCCTTCTGTTACACAACATCCCTTCTGACAGCTTTACGGTCGCCATATCTTGGGGAAAAAAGGCTTTCGCGGGAGTTTCGCGCGGTTGGACCAGCGCCAGGCGACCTAGTGCCACGCTGCTGGCGAACCGTGATAAATCAACTTGAAGATGCGTCGACGTCGGTACAGAAATAATTGGATGGATCGCCACTCGACACGCTGGTCACTATAAATCATGAATTTTTAACCCGTTCGACGATTTCCGTGGGGCTGAAAAATTTGCTCGACCCAGCCACTTTATGGTACCATCCATTCGTGTTAAATGAACGTTAATATTAAACCGTTTGGCGGAACGTCGTATACTTGACTTTGCCATCGACAAACTTACTTAAGGGGGTAGTGGACTATTTCAGCTTAAAAAAATCAATATTTTTTATTTTACTGCTTCTGAAAGTCTTATCCTTTACGAACATTTGAAACAAATGTTCATGAAAAATTCAAATAATTGTCGAAGTTATAGCAGCGAACGTAACACAGTGTGTACCGCCGAGTAAACGCGCGATAAAGGTAACACACCGAACTTTGCAGCCGGTTTTCTCGAAACACCATTTTCAGAAACGGTGTACATCATAACTCTTGAACGAATGAATATTTTCACTTAAAATTTTAAACGGAGCTGTAGAATTCCATTCTCTATCGTGTAGAAATTCCGCATCAATATTGGATGTTTGTAAAACATTTTATAACCGATTAAAGACTATTTTTCACGTAAAAATGTGGAAAGAAAATTGATTAGTGTGTAACTTCCACATTTTTTGTTCAAATTCATCCGCAAGTTTCCACACTGTAGATATTTGTGTATAGAATAATCACCTCAAAGCATTTTGCTTTCACACGATTGGTTCACCTGAATCGATGTACACCACCTGCAGCGGCGCGCCGTACAGGACTATCTTCAACGATTAATAACTTCGACAATTTTATACATCCGACGATTTTTTTTTATTGTAAATACTCGCAAACATGCCCACAATAGATTGTCAAAAGCACGACTATAACGATTGTTTGGTATCAAAGTAATTTAGCGTCAAACAAACTAAAGATTTTACGTATCCAATAGTCCACTACCCCCTTAAGTAGTCCGCAAACTCTACTGTCGATCCCAGCCGCGCACCGAAACTGGTCCCAAAAAACAACTGGAGCAACAAGACGCGGGTAGTCGCGTCGAACGGATAATGCGCCCCGGATTCTATCGATAGGGGGCGACATTAAGCCGAAGATCGAGACGGCTGTCACGCAGCGCACGGAAGCGTACGTCCGTGTCCAGCGTGATCGGTTATCAGCGTGGCGTGATTTACAGGGTCCCTTTACGCGGCCCGGTCGAAGAACCGTCGCGGTTCCCCCGTTGCTCCGGACGAAAGTCAAAGGAGCACTTAGCCGTCATTGCCGGACAATAAATCAAAGACGAGCGACGTTCGTTGCCTCCGACGTCGCGCGTCCACGGTCTCGCCCGTGTACGCGGCCGCGGGACGGAATGGAATTACCGTTCCCGTGTGGCCGGGACGCACACGTATTACACACACCGGGGTGGAACGGGTGGGACACGAGGACCACGGGGACAAAGTGGCGCGGAGGGGTTCGGGGGAGAATGTCTTCTTGACTGACTGCGCGGTGCTCTTGGCAAAAATACGAACAAGAACGGGGCCTCGGCAGTCATCGTTTAAAGTATTGCCTGCGATTTATCATTGGTCACATTAATGGCCCCGGAATTCCGTGTATTCCATTTGTATCTGTCCCCCTTCCGCCCTCTCGGCCGGCGAGGAGGAACTCTAACCTCGTGCCAAAAGAAACGGACCTCTTCGATCACCCTGCCTCGTGGCAAAGGCGACCAGACGCTGGAGAAGAGAGTCGCGAGGGGTTATTAATTCGAGGAAGCGACGAGGCTGCTCGATGTCCTCTTTCGACGTTTCCCCGTTCCTCCACCCTCGACAAGGAGGCCAGGGAAGGGATGGGGGTTGCCTTTGTCGAAATTTGATTTATACTCATCGCGGGACGGGGAGAAGAATCATGGTGACGAGCGAGGAAACATCGTTGTATCGACTAATTCGGTTTTAGCAAACGAAAGACACGACGACGACGGGGAAAGGGGGGAGGATCGATGCTGAAAGCGGAGCATCGGGTCCCGTTGACCCTCCGACACTGCGAGCCATCAAATTTTCCTGTGGCAATATGATTAATTTACTCCGGCCGCACCGGGGACCGAAATTCCTCGGGACAGCCTGCAACGGCCGGCGTGGCTCCCCTCCCTCGCGTCTAAATTGCATTTGGCACCCAACAGGAGCCGCTATCAGATCGAAGCGAACGTAAACCGGCCTTGCCCGGATTTTCTATCGGCCGATTCGCTGGCGAACTCGGACACGAGCCGGGAAACGAACGTGCGGGAATATACACAACGGGATTCTGATTCTGCTCGAGGTGGAATCGAGCAGCTTCCAGACCATCTGTCCATTTCCTCGGAGAGTGCTCCCGTTCGCCTCGGGGAGCCAGGCCACTGTGCGCCGTACCGGCTGCTACTCCGAATCGCAGCCAGGTCAAACCTCTCCTCTCTTTCTCTCTCTCTCTCTCTCTCTCTCTCTCTCTCTATATATATATATATATATATATATATATATATATATTTCTCCTCCGTTTATCCTCCTTCCATTTTCTTCGTTTTCCTCGCTTTTCTCCTCCCTCCGTTCCTCTCTCTCCTTCTCTGGCCTCCCTGTGCACCATCGACAGGAGACCAGCCATCCAGGCGAAAGATCGGGGGAAAAATTCGGCGATCATTTCGCTCACGGACCACTTTGCCCCTCTGTTTCTGCTCCGCTATTTTTCCTGCTCCTCCACGAACAGGTACCTTCGCCTCTGGCCTCGTATTTCCTCTATTTTCCTGCCCCGCCAGCAGCTCGCATCTTTGGCAGCGTTCGAAACGTCGAAACTGCAGCCTTGCGGCGAATTTTCGCCGTCCTCGCAATCCCATCAGAGTCGCCGTTCCCTGGTGACGTCGCGCGCTCTGCCCGTCTGTCCCGTGCACCGTGGAATCGTCGGTATATCGCAAAACGGCTGGAGTACGGCCGACGGGGAACGGCGTGAAACGAGAACGGAGCGTAATCGGCGTGTTCGAGACGAGATTATCGTAAGCTTTCCCGTCCGATCGTTCCGATCGCCTGTTCCAACCCCCGTCTACGGATGGACTGCTCATTTCACGCGATGAAAGCGGCATTCACCTGAAGGGAATCCGGGCTTGGTCGGGCTTCAAAGAGAGAGGAGAGCCCCGGGGATCGGACGAATTTAACCAGCGGTCGAGGCCGTTGATTCAAATGGGAATCGAAATTGAGTCCTCTGAAAGAAAATTAACGACTCAGAGGCTTCGTCCGTTAAACGGGACGGCGCGCGTGCGGAATCGACGTTTGAAACCCTTTGCCTCGGATCGTTAAGTAACTAATCTCTGTTAACCGAGAGTACGCTAAAGGAATCTCCTCTGCGCAGTTATTTCCTCCGGAAAGCCTTCGGCTGCAGGTGGCACAAGTTAAAATGCACGGAACTGAGTCGAGAAAACCGAAAAAATCGGCAACACGAAACCTTAACGCGAAGGAGCCACGTTGCTCGTCGCAAGGGTGCCGACAAGGAGGAATGAGGAAGTTGTAAAGGAGCGCCGCGAGGTGATCGAACTCTCGCGGCCGAATAATTGCAAAACGCTGCGGTGCATTTCAGTCTTTTAACGATTAATCCGAACGGCAAAAGCTCACAGGGAATAGTCCAGTGAAATTAGGATCTGACTTCGGAATAACTCCCAACAAGCTAAATTTTGGTATCTGCACGTTGATTAGCCCCAAGCTCGCGCAACACTCGCGTAAATGTTCAAATAATTTAGAATTATTTTGTTGTAACTACAGTACAGACGTGACGCTTATAATAATAAGAAAAATACGAAATGAGCAGAAATGGGGACATGAGCAGAAATTGGGACATTCACCTTATTGTTTAAAACGACCAAATAAAGGCCCACACCAAAATTTAGCTTGGTGGGAATTATTCCGTAGATTGGGCAGATTTCCGTCTAATTTCACTGGACTAGGAACAGTCTGTCCTCCAACCGGAGGACACGTTCGGCCCTTGGTCATCCGTGTTCCTTCGACCGTCATCCTGGTTCCCTTGCGTCGCGCGCTTTATCCCACGACGCCTCCCGGCCGCTGCTGCTTTACGGGCAAATAAAGTAGAATGCCGCAAAAAAATGGCGTTGCCTCGCCTCTTTTACGGTACACTCGCGTTCCTGATACACTCCTCGGCTATACGCGACGGTTCTGGCGCTCCTCTGCAGGACACGGGACGTCTCATCTACGTCGGGGGACATCAGGTGGATGACGGGTGCGTGTGCACCCATACAGGCGTCTCCAAGGGGGGGCACGTCAGCGGCAATCGACTTCGAAAACGTGCGGTTTTTCGAGGCGCGCGAGACCGGGGCGGCTACGTGGCGGGCTTAATTTATGCCCCTTAAAAATGCAAATACCGACGATTTGTCTTCGAGAGCCGTTCCCGGTTCGACGTAGCTCGCCGATCATCCTCGGCGGAGAGCTGGCTGGCCTGGAAAAGGTTCGACCTCGGGGAAAGCATCGACAAAGGACCAGGGAATTTCTTTAATTAATCCCCGCCGCCTTGTCGACTTCTTGCCGGGCGAGCAGGTCGATCCCTTTCTCCGAGTGAGTCGCCACCATCTCTCAGTACCCCTTTGAGCTCCCTCTGCCACCTAGGTGGTCCAGACGCGTGCGGCGAGAGCAGAGGGTCATTTTTTAAAGGAGCTTTCGGTTCATGGGGCAGCGATCCGCGCGAGCTTTTATCCTTCATTACGCCCGGTTATTCATCTTCGAGCGTGCCACTGCTGTTCGCAGGAGTCGAGCTTCCCCGGGGCAGGGGGCCACCGACTTGAACGGCGCACGAGTAGAATCCTTTGCATCGCGTGGAATTTTATTGTCGCGAACAGTGAAACGCCTGGCGTTCAGAGAAACGAATGGATCGTGATAAGTGGAAACGTGTTTCAATTCGCGGACAAAGATGGAGGGCGGCCACGCGGACGGGCGACGCTTGCGCCGCGACGTCTGTCTTAATCTGTGGTCACGGTTGGATAATTAATAGCCCGCTTGGCACCTCTTGTGTCAACAGACGACTTCGATTTAATGTATTTCTAATACGCGCGGTCGCTGCCGCGGAGTTCGAGTCACTCGAAACAAAGATTTAAAGGGGGAAGAGGACAAATGGCAGGGAAGAGCATCATTGGGTTAAATTGAGATTAAATATTAACCCTTTAAGTGGAGTGCGACTTTTCGAGAGGGTAACTCTGAATTTTTCTAATTGCTCGCAGAGAAACGGCTCTTCTCTTTCACGCCAACTAACGTGCAGCGAACTTTTCTTTATCTTTTTCTTCTGCAGGGGAGAGCGGGGACAAACGTAACAGTTTTTACATTTAGCCTAGCTGCCAATTACCTCTTACAGATATAAAAACGAAAATTATGCCTTAATATAGAATGCCTTAATATATATATGAATGATCGAAATAACGAAAGCAGCTTGCCCACGGTATACGAATCGTCCTATTGCTCAGCGTAACTTCGTGAAGCAAAAGCAACACTGAACACGCGTAACTATATAAAGCAAACGTTTTGGAAACTTTCGTGGAAGGCGGGAGAAGGCGTGTTACTTTCATGACGCCGTTACGTTTGTCCCCGCCCTCCCCTACGTGAAATTAATCGAAATTGAACTGTGACTCGTAAATTTATGTAACACGAAAGTTACGGCGGGGGAGCGATATTGGACGTCGGGGAACAAGTGAAATGAAGGCGGGCCGGCGGAAGATATTGGTAGAAACATAATTTTTGAGTCCTCCGTCGCGACGGTAACTGTTTAATTATGTAATCGCGAATTTACATAATTGGTCGCGTCGCGCGCCTGCTCCACCCCCCGCCGTCGGGAACTAACCGCGCGCAGAAGAAATACTAAAACAGAATTTTCATTCGACCCTGCGTCAGCCGCCGTTGTTCCGCCACAGTTTTCAGCGTCCTATAGGAAACGTGGCTTCGCACTTTGATCCTGCCAAGGGTTCCTTGCTTTTTACCAACGACGTCATAAATTAGCGTGCACGAGGCAATCCGCGGCGACCAGCGCTGGGCATCTTGTTATCCCCTGAGACAGCAACGCCGCGAAGTAAGCGAAATTACGGACAATTTATAATTGCACGGCGTGCAGCGCGTAAAGGGCTCGAGTGCGGGCGAGGGAAAGCTGGAGGGAAAAAAGGGACCGAGGAGCGGGCGCCAGTTGTTTCCCAACGAGAAGGAAATTACAAGTGTTACCCTCGCGATGTGAACTCAACGGGCATCGAAATTATTCCTCGCTCTCGTAGACGCTCCCCTCGTCTTTTCATTAATTCTCACTGCTCCCTGATCCCCTCTACTGCTCCCTGCGATGCCACTAATTATTTTTTAAAAAAAAAAGAGGAGAGGAAAAGGGGAGAATTTTCATTACTGGATACTTACAGAGTTGCGTAGAATCGTGCTGTATTTAGGACACCTATTAGGTTACGGGTTCTGGGTACACGATCTCTTCTCCCCTGCCATCAGACCGTTTATAAATCCTGCACTTTGACGACGTCAGGTATAGAACAAGATTCGCCGATCCCTCGAAGCAATACCCAAAAGTGTGAACACGGCAATCGTAGGCAGTACCTACCCCTGAGCGAGTCTGAAAAGGCGCTATGCACGAGTCGAGCGAAGTTTAAAGAGACCCCCGAATCGCTTCAGATATTCGACCAATAACGTGCTACGGCTACCGTGTCCGGCCTCGTATTCCTTCAGGCAAAGAAATTGAGGGAGGAATCTTTATCGATGGCCCCAAGTTGTGCTGTACAGCTCGTGTGTACCCCGAGTCCGGTCCTCCCGTTCGATTGAAAAGCAATACAAACGCCTCGGGCTAGCCAGGACGACGCTTCTCCTCTTTCCTCCTCGAATCGGTCGTGCCTGGACGGAGTGACGCGAAAAGGGAAATCCAAAGAAACAGATAGAAGGCAGATCGTGCGCCGACCGCCTCATAAAATGCCGCAATTTCCGGCGGCTATTGCAAACCGAGGGAACGGTCTCGAGTCAACTTAGCCTGCCGCGTATTTTAAAACGCGACACTGTTCCACGCTCCCTTCCGTCTACCTCGCGACTACTTTCAGAACGTTTCAACCCGACTTCCCATGGCCGATTTATCCCTCCTTTCTCCCGCGGCTCGCTGTTGCTCCATGTTTTCCCCTGTAAACGGTTTCCGTCGAAATTTCCTCCGCCTGGAAGATGAACTGCGGCCCTGTTTGGAGAAGCTAGCCCAGAGCAACGCGACCAGCGAACAGGCTTCCCTTTGGTCACGTACTCTCAAGTGGCTACTCATCTTTGGACAGAGTTTTCTTTCCTGCCCGCCGAGACAGCGCGCCCCGGAAATACAAAGCGAAGCTTTCAGCCGGTGTGTTTTTCTTCGTTATTAAGTTGAAGGCGGTGATCTCGAGTTTCCATCCGTGACAGTCAGGAGACCTACACTTAGATACGCTCTTCGAGTTCGTGCGATTTAAACTTCGTCTCAAGCCCCA
Organism: Andrena cerasifolii; assembly: GCF_050908995.1. Classification (NCBI taxonomy): domain Eukaryota; kingdom Metazoa; phylum Arthropoda; class Insecta; order Hymenoptera; family Andrenidae; genus Andrena; species Andrena cerasifolii. Next base: position 12,944,857 of record NC_135122.1, read on the forward strand.
GATATCTGACGTTAATGAAGGGCTGGCCGGGCGAGCCTCTCTTCTCCCAGTTCTTCCACCCTCGCGTCGGGGTCACCCTGCGTCTTCCGTGATTCCGAGAGTTCCTCGATCAACTGTTGGCGGGCTCAGCGTTTTCGGTACTCCAATTAATCGAGGGGGTCACGGATCAGCCCGTCGTTATCTCTCGTTCGATTCCTTACCCATCCGCATCTCGCCATTTTCCTCTCGCTGGTATCCGACGCGAGCCGTCTTCCCCCTTCCACGGAGCGACCGCTGCCGCTCGAAGCGAGCCGGGACTTAATGTCGTAATTAAAATGCACATGGTAAGCTGCCGCCACGGCGTTGTCCCGCGGCTACGACTAAACGACGCGAGCGTTCCCGCGACAGCGCGCGGCGGAGGAGAGGGACCAGGACGCCCTCCAGGTTCGAGGGAGAAGCCGAGAGAGAACCCAGAGGCGACCAGACCCTCGCGACCATCTAATACCCTCCGCTCGTGGGCCGCCCCTCGAGAAATATTATAATGCTCGGGCGTATTTGTCCCCGCGCGTCGTCAGCCCGCGAAATGAAAGGGATCAAACACGCACAGGACGAGCAAGTCCCTGAAAGCCCTGTCAAAGGAGGCCTGTCAAAGGTAAGGGCTGCCCGCCGCGCGCGCATTCTCTCGCCGCTGAAATCGTAACGTGTAATTAAACGATTTCTCCGTGACGATTACACGAGTCGTCGCTGACGGAACGACGAGGGAATTCAACGTGCACTGGAAGGGTCTCGCGGTAACGAGGAGCTCGCGTGAAATATCGTAATGCCCTGACCATTTGTTCGCAGGCTGCGCGACTGTTTCTCGGCGAGGGAAATTCCTGGAGGACTCGCGTCGCGGCCGTCCAACAATGTAAGACCGTTCCCCATCGCGGACGACTATTAGAGAGCCGCGAGGCTGTTTTTAATTTCGCGAAAAGTCGCAGAGTCGCTCGAAGCTCTGCCAGTTCCTCCAAGCGCTTCCGCTTGGAGCTTGACGAGAAGGCGACCCCACGGTAGGAAGCTGTTGTTTGCCCGAAAGTAACAGCCCTGGATTTTCGTGATGGGGAAGTTCTCGCCCCGGGTTCGCTCGCGTGACACACTTTTCCATGCTCCTTGAACACGGGCCTGCGCTTCTGTAGATCGCTGCGCGGATAACGACACTCTCCCGCCGCGCCCGTTCCACGGCTTTCTACGGCCTACGCTTTTGGGAACTCTTTCGCGCTCGTGATACTCGGTCCATTAACCCTTTCGGTACGAGCGCCGGATATATCCGGCATCACTGAACGAGCCATCTTACCGTCGACTTCAGTCAGCATCTCCGGTACCGTAAACTGGGGTGACATTGCCCACTTGTGAACCTCAAATAACTTTTTTGGCACTCCTAGTGCATTAAATTTTTTTTTGAAAAGTACTATTATACGGTAGATGGCGTGTAGATTTAAGGATGTATCGGACGTACAATATTAGACAAAAGTATACGAAACTTGAAACGCAAGAAGATAAAAGATTTTCACTCTTTTCAGTTTTTTTACTATAATTGCAAAACAATTGGATTTTTTTTTACATTTGACGATGTTAATATGATATTGCATTAGTTCATTTGTACCTTCGTGTCAGTTTTATTAAAAAAAACAAATTCCCATACTTTTGACAAGCTTTTGAAATCAGATGTTCCATATTACCTGCCTTTACCCTAAATGAAATTTGAAATACTTGAATGTCTACGTCTTAGGCATAGTAAATCTAGATGTAAGGAACTCGAACGGCAGTTGGAGTCTTATTTTTACTCCTAGGAAGGTATTTTTCACTTTACAAATGCTCTCTAAAGCATTATTTGCTAAACTTTTGGCAGTGAAAATGCCCTGAATTGACAATTTTCTCAAGTTATAATTTATTTCTTTAAAACGGTTTAGTAGTCGTAAGTAGTTTACGGTAGTTTAAAAAAAAAACATTAGAAAAAAGCAGTTTCGCGGAAGTGTACGCCGTAACGAAAGGGTTAATAGCCGAGCTTTATTCCTGAATATATGATAAATCGAATCCAGGATCTGTCTTTCGACTATGGTTCCTCCGCTAATATAATCACGTCTAGTGCCTTTCGTGTTTGACCCCTATCCACTCTATCCAGTCTACATTCGGCAAATTTAACCCCGAGTTCGTGAATGCTAAAAATGAGTAGCATAGCTGTGGCAACGATCAAACGACTCAGATATTTTTATCTTCGCCGCGGTAAATGACATATCCTCCTTATATCGCTTAGTTCTCTGAATTCCCCTTATAAAAGTGACCTCGCTATTTTTTACTGTTAATTTTACTGTTCAACTATGGACAGACATTTGTTCATTACTAGCATGCTCGAAATAGTATCACTGTGACTGGAATAGTAGATATAGTGACAGGCGAGATTAGGCTGGTTCGGAATGTCTTTTGATAGCTCGGGTGAATTGCTCCGCGCCCGGTCCCTTCGCCCTTCGTATTTCCCTTGCGTTGGAGCGCGCGCACGAACGCGCACCGGCTGGCTAGTTGGTGAAAATTGATACTCAATTTAAACTCCTTATATAACAGGATGCACGTACTCGTAGCCCGACTACCCGGTAGGTACGAGTCACGTACGGATATGAAGGTGAAAGGAGACCATGATAGACGAACAGGAAGAGAGCCGAACAAAGACCGTGGCGGCTGTGCGAGCTAGACAGAGACAGGTCCCGTGGATGTGTTGACTCGGGGAGAGGATGAAAACGCAATCGATCTCTCATCTATTGTATTACCCGATCACGTTTTACGCGCGCTCATCTCCATCGATCTTTTATCTCTCTCCCATAGCCATCCGAGCCTTCTCCCCCTGCTTCTATCCCCGACCACTGCATCGATAACCATACGCGGAAGGAGCGAGCAAGAGAGAGAGAGAGAGAGAGAGAGAGAGAGAGAGAGAGAGAGAGCGAGTGCGAGGGGTGACAAGAACGGCCATGGTTCGTGAGACAGCGTGGTGGGTTCCAATGGTCTTTCGCTACGTGACTGGAAATCTTGTCCAATTTACGATTACACATTACGTGACAACAACGGCTACAAATCTAACCGCAGCGGGCGGCCAGGGGTGGGTGGGGTTGACGGGAACGCGAGGATGATTATAACGTCCCCGTGAACGGCGCACGTTCACGCGCTGGAATCGCAAGCAGCGGCCCCGCGATCAAAGCGATTCGCCTTCGGTATCGGCAACTCCCGCGCCTCCGGCGATCTCGAACCAGAGCATTCCTCCTCGAGCTTTTCGTGCTCGAAGGCGACAGACAGGCATGCCTCCTGGTGGTTCATCAAGCTGGATGCTCCTCGTGTTTCCGTGGTTCGTCGAAACCGCTCGCGACGTAAGGATGATAAGAGAGAGAGCAGGGAGCAGCTCGTGCTCGAACCGCCGGTGCTTCGAACGGACTTGCCGTACGTGACTGGAAATCTTGGCCAGTTTACGATTACCCATTACCCCGAGAGGGGACCACAAGCTACGAGCGTGAAATGCACGTTCCAAGCTCTCGACTCGTGCCCGCGACCAAGACCAAGGGAAGCCCCCGTTGTTACGAGACGAAACACCATCGACGAAGAGGAGACGGCCGCCCAGAACTCTCCAGTCGGCGATTTCGATGCCGGAAGTTCCTCCGTGCCCTTCCGTCGCGCGCGCTCTTCCTCCGCGTTCACTTTGAATGCCTGAGTTTCGCCTGAATTGTGGGAACGCCGTGAGGCGCATTAAACGACGACCAGCGTATTTATCGCACCCACGACGACAGTTCCACGGAATTTGATAGTTGGACGGTTTTTACTCTGGTCCCCTGGAGATTCCCCCCCTCGGCCCTTTTAGCGTGACGTTCCACGCTCGCATCTACCGCGGCATTGGGATTCGCGGCTCCGTTGTCCGTGAAATTGAATAAGCTACTCGCTGCTAATGCTTCCTTTGAATAAGCTACTCGCTGCTAATGCTTCCCCTAAAGTTCCTCTTTGACGTAGGCCTTGATCGACGGCGCCGTTTCGCGATCGTGTCCTCGCATTTATGGAGCCCAGCGGGTCCCCGAGGCTATGATATCGCATCAGGGGTCCACGATTTTGGTGGCCTCGCGCGAAGTGCAACAAAATCCGACACGTCGTGAAAAGACGAACAAGGAGGGGAAAAAAGTAACGTCCACTTTGACGATGATGTCGAGTTACAGCGGGGGCTGGAATATTTCACAATTCCGCGCTCGGTTTCGGTGGCTGCCAATAAATTCGCCGGCGCGGGTCACTTTTTTTTTCGTCCCCTTTTTCGACTCCCCCGTTCTCTTTTTTTCGCGAAATTTCACAATCCGCCGGCGGCTGGTACACCGGCCGGGAAATAACTTTTGAGCGAATCAGTCGAAAGGGAGGACACCGCGCGTCTTCTGCAACGTGAAAACCGAGGACTGATTTTTCCGCTGTATTTCCTCTTTCACTTTCGCGCCCGTCAGGGGAGAACGCGCTGCTTCGTTCTGAAATTTCATTCTTTTCCATATGACAAGATTAACGCGGAATGCTTTGCGCGAGGCTCGGACCGTGTTTATTAGGTTTGCAATGGAGACATGAAACGCTGGCCTTCCTTCAAAGGCACTCCCTATTGTCCGCGAATTTGCTGGAAATTCAGTTGCATTCCATTAAAAAAAAAAACAGTCCTCCAACCTACGTATACAGGACGCGGGGATTGCAGATAGTCTCTTCTGCATGGACAATTATCAAAAAGTCCAAACACCGTCGTCCAAAGAACTTACCCTACCCCAAAGAGCGTGATATTCTCCCCTCGAATCTATCGTGCAACGCAACGCGTCAATTCGACCCTTTCATCAGCCACAATACGGTATCACGGCTCACAAAAGGGCCCAAATATTTTCCCCCGATCGAACAACCCGTGCCTTTCACAGGGGCTGGCGCAAATTACCCCAGGTGTCCAACCTTCCACCCGTATCTCGATCCAAGACACGTGAATGTGTCGGACTCGTTCCCGTTTGTCGTCGGGGAGACCGTCTCTGCAAGGGGCTCTAATACCTCGAAACGCTCTGGCGGATCCCGCAGCGGGAAGTTAAGCCTGCGGAGCACGTGGTGCTGTCTTGCGCGCGGGCTGACTCGAAAAGTTAGGGCCAGGCTCGTGTACAAAAGGGAGAGGCGCAGGGGAACAGGAGAGGAAATCCACCCCTCGGATCGGTTCAGTCACCGAGAAGGAATCTACCTGCGCGTGTCGGCCCGGTGCAGCCTGGAAAAATGCGTTTCCCAACGGTTAGGAAATTTATGGCTGCCTCACAATGCGCGACGTCCGACGCGCTCGTTCCCCGACAAAGCTGCTGCGCGTTCCGCTCTTCTTCTTCCCTTTCAATCCGCTGCCCTACCTTGCGTCGCGCTACTTCCCATCGTCCCTTTCACAGCGCCACCCGTCGTTCCAATAATTTCCGCCGTGTGTTTGCGTAAGCACGTTGCACAATGCGGAACAGCCGTGCGTCTCAATTTTCCGCTCGTCCTCTCGCCGCCGAGGCACCGCGGTATCGCGAGAGTGCCTTTCATCGAGACGATATTCCTCGAATTAGCAAGTCAGCTCCCAGTACAATTAACCTCCTCAGAAACGAGGCAGTAAAAGTTACTTCGAACCTCCGTTGCCGTCTAAAATAGCGCGTGCCGTTCTTATTCGATAACGGAAGCAGGAAACTGTGAAAAGGGAGCGGGTAAATTAAATAGAGAACGGTCGGTCTGATATTCAAATGGCACCACCGTGCCGGGAACAGGAGCTCGATTCGATATTTAATTTCCGATCTAGCGCGAAAGAGTTGGAATCCCAGTCCCTTCTGCCTATTTCCTCCGTCATCTGTACCTCCTCTTAACGCGCCTCCCCTCTCTCGTTTGCCTGTGCGCCGCGGTCCGCCTGGCGTCGTAAAGGATCATCGAGCGGCCGATTAAGCGTCGTGTAATCGCGATACCGTTGCCGTTATTGCATCGAGAATTCCAAATTACCGGGCAGATCCTTACGACTCTCTCGAGGAGAGCCGAGGCTCTCTCCCACGAGAGGGTTCGAGCGTGTGCGTGGAGGCCCCGAAAAAACCAGTTCGATTTGGTAGCATCGAACGAACGGATTACCGATGCCCGGCTCCTTAAGCCAGCGCCGCGATTTAAAAGCCTCCCTGTACGTTCCCTCAAAAATAAAATCAAAGCCCCCCCTTTCCGTTTGATCGCTCGCTCGGCTCCCTTTCTCTCTGAAAAGATCGTCCGCCGCCAGTCGCATTTTATTCCGGATCCCGAATGATCGTAAAATCGGCCGGAGTAATACCGAAGTAAATTTTACTGCACTTTAAAGGATCGGGTTTCATCGGACGATCCGGAGGTATCAAGCGTCCTTCCACTCGCCGTTTTGCACGTACGATTCCTTGTCCCTCCTCGTCCTCCCCCGCCATCTTTCGTCACGGACTCGTGTTGGTAAAAATCCTCGCGAAAACTTGCCGAAAACACCTCCGACTCCGATGATCTCGGGTGGTTTGCTCGGACGAGATAGTCGCGATTGAATAGGTTCACGTTGAAAGGGCGAATCGTTGTGTTGAACTCTGCAGGATTTCAATTCCACGGAAGCACGTGCAAGAGTGTAATTAGAATGTAATTAAGGCTAATTAAGATTTTGCGCTTGTTCCTGTTTGTTAGCAGCGTATCGGCCACCGATCAGGCCAGCGCGGTTCGCGGCGCTAATTTTTCTCGACGTCCAAGGAGATCGCTGCCTCCGTGCCTCGGGTTCGCCGGTGCATTTTTGCGAGTTAATCGTCGATCGCCGGGCAACTTCTAATCTCTTTTTAATTGTACCGCGCGCCTGGTACACGTTCCTATCGCTGATAAGGAGCGGTTGATACCGCCCGGGACCTCGTGCGCCGCTGTAATTTATTCCCAGCGATTACTGTCACCGGGATTACAGGAATTTCTCACGATAAATGACTACCTCCGGGTCCACTTTCTTCTGTCTCCGCCCGTGCCCATTGATCGCGATACATCCAGTCATTTTAGAACGCCGTTTGTTCGAGGATACTTATATCGGCCAGTCTGCGGGCGCAGATGGGAACTGAGGCAGTAATTTCGCGGAGAATTGGGTCACAAAGTTGCGCCACGATCGGGTTTTAAATACGAAAACGGGTAACGATTATAGAAGCGCTCAACTGTTCCACCATTCGGTTAACTGGTTGCAATTAACTCGAATTCGTTTAGATGGTTCCAGCGGATTTCCACATTGGTTATCCAGGCTGTTAGCAATTCGCAATAATGACAGATTACCGGATGAATCTCATTTAACATCTGCAATTGCATTAGGAAGCAAAAAAATATCGTTCTAGGAAGCTAAGTGTCGACCACATTATTCTTTCAAGAACTATGATTACAATCGAATTATTCGCCTCCATTAGAACAAGCTGCTAACGTCCCTCCACTTGGACTGTCTCTCATAAATTTCTCGTACCACTTTACCCTGCATCGTCGCTTCAGAAAACCCTCCTCCAGCGAATGTAGCCCAGTTTGGACGAGTGTCCAAGTGTCTTTGGACACTCGGCCCATCCCGATTTGGTTGCCAAGTAACAATTAGAGTTTCGCGGTCGTGGGTCGCAGTTATTGCACTTAACGAAGCGGCGGGACAAGGGTTTCGCCGCCGCGAAGCCATGTCCTGACCCTTTCTTGCAGGAATACGGAGAACGAGCGGGAACCGCGACGAGAAGAGGGGCGGAGAGGAGAGGTGGTCGTAAAGTTCGTTCCCGAAGAGCACCCTCGAGTAAATGGAACAAACACGCCGCGTACTCGTCCGCGGTTGGTTAGGGATTATGATTCGGATCCAGCTGAGTAAATAGCGGTCATTATATTATCCAAGAGACCGTGCGAGTTTCGTGTGCACGTGTACACGTGTGCGGACGGGTAGGTATCGTGCTGGAATTAATACCGGCAACAGTCCCAACGCTCGCAACACCAGCCATAAGGATCCTGGTGACGCGTGACAGTGAGCGTACGGAGGGTAACTCTCGTGGGGAAGAATCAGGTGATAAGTTCGCTGGTATCTATGTATTTAGTGGGATTTGAGGTATTTAGCCCGCAGGACGGCTATCCGAAACAATTGAGCTATTCGGATACTAATAGACAGGTTCTGTTTCCCTAAGCTCGATGACCCAGATAACTACCCCTAACGCAATTAATTCGGGGTACAGGAGGCTCGTAAGGGTGGCTAGATATTACTGATAGTTCTCCAATTCGCCCGCAGAACTCGCTCCACGCTGACCCTCCTTCCAAACATATCGTACTATCTCCCATCCCCCGCAGGCGCACTCAAACACACGTTTCCATGAAACTAAACAGCGCCTCTCAAAGCCGAGCCAGTCTGCGGCCACTTTGGGCCGAAAGAAATTCCAAGATAAACTTTCTCCCGTGGAGAACGCACTCGAGATCTTCTCCCTCGGACCACCCAGCACGAAATTTCACGACACCGGGCAATTGACGAGCGTAGTAGCTGCTGTGCATGTGTCGGTGCAGGTTCCTGGAGAAGAGGGTCGAAGAATTCGCGACGTCGGCGACAGTAGCTTCCCGTCAGGACGTCGACGGGCATGCTTCTCTGCTTCGTCCGGTGTCTTCGCATTTTTCCTTCGTCCTCGCTGCATCTTCGCTCCCCACCCCCGCAGCCCTTTACAGTTGTTAAGCTGGTAGCAGCCAAGTCTGGGATTATTGTAGACCCGATCTCGGAAGTAGTTAAAACTTGGAGCTCGATCCTGTCACCAGTGTAGCGTCTGCCGACGACGTTACCTTAATATTCTATATCCGGTGATGTCTGCGAGGTAATTGACTTGCGACAGAAAAATGGGGAAATAGGAAGAAAAAGCAGGAAGAGGGAGGAACGAACGACCGATCTCGAGGCATCTCGTCTTTGTTTCATCGATCAAAGGCAGGTCGCGAGCTCTTCCCTGTGCATTCCCGTGAATTGTACGTTGCTATACAAGGGAATGCTCGCGGATTGAAAATTCTTTAATCAAACGCGTGGCCCGCTAATTCTGCAACACCCAGCTGAATGGCACGCGGAACGGTCTGTATAACTGTTCCGCTATACATACACTTTGGAGACTAGACGAAGGTATAACGGAACACTAATTTTAAAAATAAAAAATTTGCTTAACTAAAAAAATAGTATCCGAATTAAAATTTACAAGCAAAAATCTGTTGAAATTTCGAGACTCCGGTTTGCTACGCTAATTTTTTTATTTTTATATAGAAATAAAGTTTAAAACAGTCTAGTGCCTCTCTCACACTTGCCGAAAATGTAATAATTTCCTACCGTACGAGAAGCGATGATAAAATTATTTTTTTAAATTTTTATGACCATGCTTAATAAATGTTTCTAATTGTACTGTTATCCCAAAATATTATTAATAATTGTCGTTTCCTTAAATTACTTTTTACGCTATGAATAAATTTAGTTAACTTATTTTTATTGAATCGTTCCACTACTGGGACGTGTTCCGCCACTGGTACTTTTACCTTATTTGTTAACGAGAAAAGATACGAGGGCAATCCTCCTTCACCTTAACTACCAGTTAACGATGAAAATGAGGCATTCCGGAGGAAGGCTGAAAAGTCAAGCTTTCTTGAGACTGAGGACTACGTCGCGGGAATATCTGCCGCTGGGAGATCGCGTGAATTATAACGGGATTAAAAAGGAGCTGCTCGAGTGGCCTGATTGAATTGCAACCGACACAGGATGGGCTTGATAACGCTTGATGAATAAGTTATTCATATTTCGAAGGGTGGGGCGAGGTGGCGGGCGAAGGAAGAAGAGGGGGTTGGACGCATAAAATTATAATAAATTTCCCACTTTATGTAAAATTTAATCTCGTCTGATCGCCGGTTGTATTATCGTTTTATGAATAGCCGCAGCGTTGTATTTAGAAGGGCGCCGCGGTGGATAATGCCTGGACACGGTGCACGCGTAACTATGAATAATCAGCGGGATTACTGGGCCAGCTTTTTCCGCGGCGTAATAAAAAGTTTCTCAATTTCGCGTCATTAAAGCTTTCTAACGAAATGAGAGAGGGCGCATGTCTGTGCGCATGGACAAAAAGCGATGGTGCCATCTGAAATTCAACAGCGAGCCGCGCGCCACGGGATTCGACGTTTTCGAGCAGCGACGGCATAAAACAAATGCAGCCAGCTTTCCATGTCGAGAAGTGGGGAATAAAAGCGGCGCGTCGCGAGTGAGGAAGAGGAATTTTCAATTTCTTCGACGAAAGGGGCGAACTGGCGAGGATTTGTCAATCGATTGAAGAGGTCGAATGGAAAACACGAGCACGTCGAACAAATTGGTGAACTTGTACCGCGACAATTACAGGGGAGCTGTCGGCGACGATTGCTTCGTTACTAACATCATTAGGGAGTCGTGGAGCAGCCGGAAGCACGGTTAAAAGTCGGCCATCGCTCATCGACGAATTGTGACGAGTTTTCACAATTCGCAACGGGCTTCCGTCAACGTCACTCGAGTCGTTTCTTGCGGCAACGATTGGACGGCGAACGAATTATCACGCCCGACGTCTGGGACAAGCTGTAATGGGTTTCGACGATTGCTGACGTCTCGTGGTCCCGTGAAACGATGTTCCCTCGAGAAGAAGGGGGGACAGACCAAATTAATTAAACGCTGACGAGGTACTGTCGCGTTGAAACGTTTTAAATCTTCAGCGCCTGATAATGGTGGCTCCTATTTTGCGCTTTCCATTCGTAAAGCTCTAAAAGGATGTTCCTCTGCTAAAGAGTCGAACCGCGGTCCTGCGAGCCCCGTAGGCTGCCCAGCCCGAAGACACGAAAGAAGCAGAAAAATATGCGATGCGGGGAGGTATGACAGAGTCAGCGAGCAAATCGTAACGGAATTCCTTTGAGCGCTGAAAGGAACGCGGTGTTACACCAGGCGGAGCCGCCTCTTAACCTTCCCCACGGGTTCGTTGCAACGACAGTCGGCCTCCGCTGCGGAAATGAAGTTTTTATCGTGAGGTATCTCTGTGAGTCTCCGCAGCAACAGACGTGTTCCAAGGAAAGAGGAGATGGCCGACCACTCGCGTCACCTATCGTGTCGCGATCGTTCCGCCCGTGTCCACGCCGTCAACAAAGTGAAGGCGCGCGTATCCATATGCAACGGCGTGCAACAGTGTGCAACAATGCAGCCCCGTGCACTGGGGTATTAAACGGCACACCGGTGAATACTGCATTTATAGCAGGAGGTGGAGTAGCGCGCCTTCGAATCGTTTGACAGGAGGCGGACGGTGGGTAACACGTCGCGCAAATCCTTTAACCAGATCGCGTTGAAAAGAATTCGAGGATCGAAAGAATTCGACGGCGACACGTGTCTCGTCGCGTATCGTGTATTATCCCTTTCAACTTATCGAATAAATGGCGACGAGGTGACGGAAGGTGGAGACGCGACGTTGCAGTTTGTACTGTTGCATCGAGAGGGAGGAATTTTAATAAAGCTAAGTTGCAGTTCAGGTGGATACGATTTTTGTGGCAAACATAAGAGGCTGAGATTAAATAACAGAAATTAATACCAAATCCGCGGAACGACGGAGACTTTGATTGAAGTGGAGGAACGAGTGGGGGTTGGGTTTTGGAGGCAAACATGTGGCAGATACAGGCCGCAGGGTACGCAAGACATTACGTATTAGAGGATTCTCGGCATCTCTGTGCGCAATGGTCCGTGACCGTGGGGTCGCCGCTTCGTGGCTCGTCGACACAGAACCCTCTGTCTTCGTCCACCCCGTTACTTTTTCCCCGGCTGGTTTCTGGGAGCAGCGCCTCGACCCTTTGGCTCCGTTGGCTACGAGTCTTCGCCCGGGAAAGAAGAGCGAGCGTGCTCTCGAGAGCCGGGAGAGAAAAGGGCTGAAAGATAAAAGAGAGAGGATCCTTTCGTGGTGCCGCGTTGCGCAAAACGTGCAAGCGACCCAGCCGCCCCCCGTGTGCCTCGTGCCCTCCTCCTTCTTTCCGAAGGGGTTGACGAGGCTTTGACGATCGGCCAGCGACGCGACGCGCCCCCTTTGACAATGCTGTCGGCTCTGTCGTGTTGCGTTTAGCCGGCCGCCTTTTGTCGGTTTTTAGACGCGATGCTTACATAATTTTCTGCCACATAGCGCGGCCAGAACGGGGGACGGGATCGTGCCCCCTCTGCAGGACTGATCAGGGGATAAATGAAGCGTCACTGCCGCGCCACGTTGGAGAGGGTTATAAAAGAGTTTATAAATGGACGGACGGGGCAGGTCGACGAACTCCCACTCTTATTATTTATATTTTCCATCGGACTTTGGGAGTCGGCGCTTGACCAGCCCACGTGGAAAGAGAATTCTCCCGCGAGAATATTAATAACACCACCGCGGAGGGGAGAACGCTCCGCGTGGTACTCGGTAGCGCTTCGGTAACGCGGTGAAGCGATTTCGCGGGGACAGGAGATGCGCCGCCGATCAGGATGCAAACGAAGCGTTCTAAACGGCAGAGGAGCTTGTAAAATCTTCCGGCGTAGTAAGGGAGGAAGATAGGAAGGTCGGCGAACTCGATGGATTCTTCGTACTTTCCACGGACCCCGTTAATCTCGACGTAGCAAATTCACCGTGCGTGATGGAATTACAGGCTTGACTGATGCTTCGCACCGACACAATGATTCGCCGTGAATCCTGTAGGTACTCTCGCTGAAATTATTCGGAGGAAACGCACTCGTGGTCTTCTCCTAGAACCCTTTTGCCTTCTTTTCCCCACATGATACGCGAGCGCATATCTCCGATCGCAGGGCTCAGAAAGAAAGGGGTAGCGGAGCAAAGTTGCCCTGTTCACGCGTGGGTTCAATTAAAGGGTCGACAATAGGTCCGCGACCCGGTGAAACCTGGCTGCAGGTTGCGTGGAAAAGGGAGCACAGCGAGGTGGTTACGGGGCAGAATTTCCACGGAAAACGGAAGGAAATTCAGTGGTGGAGGTTGGCGGCGGTAGCGGCGCGAAATGTATGGGCGTAGCCCTCCGTAATATCGTGCGCGGTCCGCGCCGAGCGGACTCTCTCGCCCTGGCTATTTGTCATCGGCGTGTATATCATGGACGGCCCTTTCTATCTGCACCGGCTAACTCCCCCAAACCCGCCTCTCCACCCCGTTCGACCTCCGCGAAGATTTGCATTACAAATATGCGCCGACCGGAATGCATGTACGTCAATATGATGGCTCTCCATCTCTCTTCTGCTCGCCAGCCAGCTCCTACTCTGGGCTCTCTCGATCGTTCTTCGTTGTACAGGCAACGGTATATATCGATATATACCGGAAACCGGGCAGACAATCGTCTGCGCGCGAGAGGGTGCATAAAGGGTGCGTGCATGCCTCTGCGAACAGAGGGATGTTGATAATTTCTTTCCTCTTTTTTTTTTGGAGATGGATGGAATCGTGCTCCCCCCCGTTGGGGGAGTGCTCTTTTGTTTTGGAGCGAAGCTTCTCGAATGAATGTAACTGGGTCGACGGATGTAAAGCTCCGCGGAAGCTCCTCAGATTTATCGCATATCAATTTGGTAGATCGAGCTGCCCGATGCTGGGCGACCGTAAAACTGATGGCGCAACTGCTCGGCCGATCTGCTCGAAAACATCGTCGTTTACGCTGCTAATCGGCCGGAATCTGTTATCGGTTACGGTGGAATCTGGAATGGCAATAAATTCTTCTATCTGCCCGTCCATCTTGCTTTTCTTTTTGCCACGGAGATCCAGGCGGAGGGGCTGGAAGGTCTTCCACCTCTCACGGGCCCGCTGGATCCTTATCGAATTTGGAAGCGTGCCACAGGACCGCCGCGTGCCGTTTCCCCGACCCGTGAAGAGTACACACCTTTGCAAATCGCTTTACCGAAAAGTTCGTCGACGTCTAAATGTCTATACAACGAAATACGCTGACTACGCTCGTCTGCAGAGTCACCGGGATCCCCGTGAGACGCCTCCAAGATTTGTGTTCGATCCCACGGGAGCGCGGCTCCCGCAGACGAGCTTCGTTCGAGCTCGCCCGATTCCTCCGCCTTGAGAGCCTGTACAGAATTCGTAGCCCGACGATGCGCGACGCTTGGAACGAGCTCGATTGGAAAACGGGATATTCGCGGTGTGGATCGAGCACCGTTCGACCGCGATTAAAAATCAATCACCGTTAAACGTCGAATTAATTATAGGCGTAATTGACGTTCCTGGCTTCCAGCGAAATTATCCGTTGTTTATTTCGTTCGCTTATCGATCGAAAGGCAACGAGTCGTCTGCCTCTAAACTCTAACGGATTGCGCGGGGCGATCGAGAGGCTGGGGGAAATGTAGAGGTAAAGACTCTGCTACCACGATCTGCTCCGTAGATCGGTATCCACGGGCATACAAACGTTCCCGGTAACTCTCTCATCTGCCTCTCGATAAAGTCCGCTCCTTACCTTGGCGAGAGCTGGATGGTCGGCCTCTCGCCGTAGTCGCCCTGGCACACGCGAGGAAAGGACAGAATGCATTCCATTACCGTTATCGAGAAGGGGCTCTCCTCGGCTCGCTTCGTGGCATTACTGAACCGCGTGCTCGCGAGCTTTGAACTTGTGCGATTCGACCGGCATCTCTCCCAGCTCGCACGAAAATATATTGCCCGGTGGTACGACACCACGCGATAAGTTACTTTATTCGTGACCACGCGAATGAGTCGCACAAGCTCCTTTCAATTGGCACTGGATGCATCTGGATTTAAAAAGTGTCCTGTGCTTTGACCTCGAGGTGGACTTCTAATTCAAAGTTTTGATTCGCGGGATGGCTTGTGGGAGGAAATTGAGAAAAAGAAGTCCTGCGGCGGAGAAGTTCCGAGCTCTGTAGGGTAATTGTGGGACAGTTGCCGCACCTTATGCAAAATTGTCACCGTGTCTAAATTTTGCAATGAAAATTCGTTCCAAGGATACATATTATTAGTTGAACATCTTGTCCTACTACTAGCATTAAAAAAAATCAAAATTTTAATATTTGTCACGCTTAAAAAATTGAAACTAAAAAAATGTTTGATTTTCCATTTAAACTTGTCAATTTTAAATTTTTATTTAAAAAAAATAGTAAAAGCAAAGTAAAATGAAAAATCTTTTTAATTTATACAGTTATAAAATACAATACAATTGGAAAAATAAATAGGTGCAGATATTATTTCTGCTTTTCTAAATTTAATTGTCTTTTCTTCTTCGTTTCACATTCATTACACATAAAATTAAAATAAAATGTGAAAAAAGTAAAAAAAAAACACAAATATGTTTGGATTATCAGATTTGTCACCTGCACCAGTTGAAAAAATGTCGTTTTGAGATAATCGGGTTTAAAGTTTTAAAACAAATTAAAAAAAAATCTTAATTTTTTTGTATAATAAAAGAGTAGATTAATAAATACCAAAAATATTTATTGCATTACATGTTGTATCTACGGAGAAAAATAATCTTTAAAAAGAGCTTAATTTTTCAACCTGTCAGAGTAGACTGACCCCTTAACAGCATCATTTAGTCGACTTAGCTACCTTCCGATACAGTGCAAATCTATCCCGAATGCCCAGAAGAGACGTTGAACTTTCGTATTTCCAAGTGCTATGTCGAATATGACCTATTCTGGCCGAGAAATAATCCATAGAGTTCCTTTAACGTATTACAGAAGTTATATCACGAAAAACTATGAATTTTTAACTACTACGATAGCAAAAATAAACTCGACGTATAACTATTGAGGCAAAGTGCGGTCGGCTTACCCCGAAAAATAGCAAAATCTTTAAAAGTAATAACGGAAACACGTTCTCGCTTATTAATCTAACCTAAACGAACAGCCTAAAGCAAATAAAATCGACAGTGTTGTATTTCATTACCGATAACCCTGAAATACCGAAGTTGCGGCGTCTCTCCCAGCGCATCTCTCCCGCAATTACCCTACCTCGTACGCTACACATTTTATCAATCGCACTCTAGAGGCAATTTCTAAGATCACACGCGATCGCGGTACACAGGATCAATAAACCCTAACCCATCGAATCCTGTCCGTCTTCAGCGTCCATCAATCCCGGTCGACCGTGGAAGCGAAATTACACGGAGGGGGCGCCAGCGTGTCTGCCGGCTCGCGTATCTAGGCCTCGTAACCGGCGCAGATAACCATCTGAATGACAATTGCTGGCGGCGCGGCATTAATTGCTGTCCGCGTAACAAGCCCGCGTAACCGTGGCAGCATCAATTCTTGTCACGCGACCGGGCGATCGTTGCTCCGCGGGTCGCTCTCACGAGGACTCCGCTCGTTCCTCCGGCAGGGATCGCCTTCCGCGTCGTCCGGGAACCAGCGAGTCAACCCTTAACGCGGGCACGCCGCGTTCACGCAGAGAGACGGGACTATCGATCGCGCGCACGCGAAACGGGGGAATTAGCGAGCGATGTTAATACCGAATCGGAACGAAACCGCGCGGTTCCTTTGATCAGCCGGAGTAGGAAGTGGCTTGAGCTCCCCTGTATCAGCCCGGTGGCCGAGGCATCGATCAAAGACAGAACGTTGACGGAACGTTCCAGCGGACAGATTCGAGCGTGCACAGAGCGCACACGTACACAGAGAGGCGCAGACGTTCCGCGGCTGCCTCCGCAACAAGGCAGAGTCGCAATATCCGGCGAACGTAGGAAGGATCCCCCGTGCTTTCTCTTACCGGCGGGGGTTATTATCGTGCACACCGTGGAGACGTGCCAGCAACAACGCTATCCATGACAAGCCTCGAGACAAAAGGAACCTTTCATCGTCGAAAGAGAGGATCTTATACCTTCCTGGACCCCTCTGTCTCGTCGCCACCCCCGTCTTCCTGTGTAATCGTTCCGCCGGCAAGGATGATCGCGTGTCTCGCGTTTTGGGGGGTTGGCGGGGGCAGGAACGATCAAACGACGCTCGTTGTTCGCGTTAGTGGAATTGCTTCTTTTCGTAATTACAGGGATCGAGGGTCCGGTGTACCCGATACTTCGAAACGCTTGCGATTGAGGTACGTCTGCTACGTCAGTGAAAGTTGCTCGACTGTAAATCGATTCGATCCATCGTTCCACCGTTCGATGGAAAACAGCAACACTAGGTATTCCGCGCAGCAATCTGCCCGGTTGAACAAGTCCGCAAAAATCTGAAGTGCAGCGTACAGCCTCGGTAACCGTTCAAGCCGGGGTTAAAATTATTCCTCGACCAGCCACGAATCACTTGCTGCGGCAGTTATTCTCCGAAAGTGGCGTGTCCCAGCCCCGCGGACTCTGTCCCCTTCTGTCTCTCTCGTCTCGTTCCAGAACTGTTTGCGGTCCCGTTGGACTTTTCATCCATTAGTCTCGGCCCGTCTGGGCACGCGTGCACTCGAAACGGTTGATTCAGGAAGAGCAGGACCAAAGAGACAGGTGGCTCGAACGTATTTATACGGCTTGGTCGCGTGAAACACCCGTGAACGACGCTGCGCGCACGCCTGCCGCCGCTTTTGCGTGCAGACTGCAAGCGCGCGTCTCTAGGGAATTCGCAGCCAGTGCCAAACAGCGTGTTTCTGGCGTCTAGCGCGTTCATTCATTCCGCTGGCCGGGCCCACCTATGAATAGACGCTATTTAAAGGACACACCCGGGAGTGCAATGGCTCGCGCTTCGAAACGACACGGAATTCCCGCCGTCCGAGACGGAAAACGCGGCCGCGAGCGGCTCTTTTCTCGAATTCGCGGCTAGCCCGCCTCGCCTCGCCGCGCAATGCCCATGAGAAATCGTTCCTCCGCTCGTTCGCGCCCCCTTCGCCCGCCGCCGACATTGTCGTCGTGGCGGATTTCGTGTATTCTTTGGATCGAGATGATTTACGAGGCTCGGCTTGGCTTTTCAGCCGCTCGGGCCCCGCTAACGGAGCTTTCGTTGACGCTTTAACGCGTGTAATGGAGGAAGCAGACGCTGCAAATATTTCGTGCATTTTAATTGAGTATACCAGAAATTGGAATTCCCAGGTGCTGCCACGAAAAATCTATGTGTCTGCGGTGTGCCCTGCGTTTCTTGTTTTACGATTGGAAAATATAGGACCGGAGGAATGTGGCTCGCTTATGACGCTGTCCTGCTTTTTGCACGGTCATGAATCTTGTACGCAAGTACATAAAATTGGTGTACCCCACGCGTCCTACCTGCATAGCTACTTGCCCCCGTACGCTTTGTATATTTCGTAGTTCGATACGCACACTAGCGATTCCGTTAAACGAAAAAACGATACTTAAGAATGGGTTCTAATGAAACATCGATACGTGGCAATCGGCTATTTTCAAAAAGAATCTGGAAATGAGGAATCGATGATAAGAATTATCAAAAGTAGAATACATTGAATGTGAGATAAAAAGAATTTTTATTGATTCATTATATTGGAAAATATAATATATGATACATATTCTTTACTCTGTTTGTAAGTATATGTTATAAAATCTTTTTCAAAGGTTCTAGTTGTATAAACTCATACACACAAATTCATTTTTTATATACATTTGTAGTTTCTTTAATTTGGGACATCTGAGTTTCATTTTCATTTGTAGAGACTGAAAAATAAAACATTATAAGGAGAAAATTCTTAAAAATAAAACACGCCCAAAATAATCAAGTTATCGGGAATCGATTCATAGAATAATCGATGAAATAATCGGTTCTTCAGAAAAAGAATCGAGTAGAATCGCCCCATCTTAACGCACACCCGTTCCTCATTGAACTCGGTCGCCTCGGCCAGAATTGTTTGGCCGCGAGCGCGAGTAGACAGACCGTCTTCAACGACGCGACGCGTCGTTTCATTCATAAATAGTACGTTGAAATCCATGTTCTTTAACATTCTTTCATAAAGGATCGGCAATTCGTGAATGAATAATTAAATAAGTTATCGTGGTTCCATTCTAGCATGTGCTTATGTCTCTTGGGACTAAAAGAAATATTGTTATCATTAGTAGGATTTCGTACAAACGTTAGATTTCTCTAATTTGCCTTCGAGAGTGGTTCTTCTGAACCCGAGATTACGTAAAGCTAAAATCTTGATGCTGGGACATTACCTGGATAAGGAAGTCTAGCTTCCATACTCCACCTGCCCATATTCTGAGAAGAAAGCCTCGGATTCCATCAAGGTAAGAGGCTTTCCCCTGTCTTCTTATTGAAGAAATTTATATATTTCCACATCTTCTATAATTATAAGATGAATTAAACCTACACGACCACCTTTGGTCCACGTAATCACAGATGCTGCGATTATACGTTCTCTGTTTTTCAGAAATTACATTTAACAGTGTCTTCCATAGCACAAGGAAGCAAAGAAAATTTTGTCCCCCAAGAGCTATCCCTTTGAGCACTCAGGCCTATCTCGTTAATCAATGTACCCAAACGACTGCATATACATCTTTTTGCTCCAACTGTTCTCCTTTTCGTCACTCCGCGTCTGCTCGTTCCCCATCTTCCTTTTGCCCTTCTATTCTTGAATGGCGAGTCTTCGCGCGAGTTTCGACCTTCCTCTTTAGCATCGCGACGCGACGTGGCTCCCAGCTACCCGCTGGAGGAGCCTGCGGTCGAATCGAGCTCGATGCCGCGTCTGAAAACTTTCACCAACAAAGCCTATTGTGCCGGGAAACGAGATAATACATCGCGTCGACGGACGCGAGGTCCGGGTCCTCCTCGTTCTCTCTTCAACCGCTAAATTATACCTTTCGCAGATGGGCACTCGCACACGGACGTACGAGTGGCCTCTCGCGTACTTCTCGACGCGTGTCCCGGGCCAGTGCAATTAGGGGACGGCTCTCGATGCCAGGCACTAGTTCGCCCGGCGATCTCGAAAGAATCCTCGCCGGGCGTTCTCTATTCACTCGCGAGGGCCAAGTTAATTAAAGCCTGGCCTCGCGACGTGTAATTACTCCGATCATCTCCAACTTCTTCTCCACGAAAACCATAGACATCATCCCAACTGTTCCCCGTGTCTCTGGAATCATAGAATTACAGCTAATCCCGAAAACGGATTTAGCCGTCCTTCGGCCTAAAAATCAACGGATGCACCTGCACCGTTAGCGCTTCTCGTTATCGTAAATAATTTCTCTCCTTTCCTCAATGGAGTCCGTTGTGCAGAACGTACTTTGCCACGAGTAGGACACCGTGTAAAGGCTAAACAGTAGGGTAATTAGATTCGTTCGAATATGGGAATTTCGCAAGGAATAGGGGGACCGTTGCGCACGTAGCGCGTACTTGACTAGTCCAAGTCCTTGGACAGAAGGTTGCACGAAGGTAGCGGTTCTTCCGAATGGGGAACGGTTCGCGGGGTGGCCAGGGGACTCGGTAGCCCCGAGTGCCACGGAAGGAACGTCACGCTGCACTCGGTGTGCATTATCGTGTGCCGTTCGGCGTATAAAATATGGCAGCAGGTCGGGCACGTTTCATTGAGCGGCACGAGAACCGTTCCGATTCTCCGCGCGCGCGCGCGCGCGCTGACTTTCCCGTACGACTCGGAACACGTTGGCGGATCCTCGTCCCGCTACATTAACTCTCGTTATCAATGCGTTACGTGCGACCGGGCCGAATCTGCGCGTCGGTGCTTCTGTATTTCTGTATGCGCGGCTACGTGTGGATCCAGGAGTGTGCGCGTGCTACCGGTGTAGCCAGCTTCCGTGGGATCGTCCCCGTCGCCGTCGTCGTCGTCGTCGGCGTGCATCGATAAATCGAACGCCCGTAAATCTTTCGGTTTCCGTCGTCGTGGCCCCCGGAGCACGTACGATCGATCGCGAGGAGTCACTCGGCTGGTACCCTCTATCGACAGACCTATCGAGGATTAAAGGCCTGACGACAGCTACAACCGACGCTAGTTACCTTCTATTTAACGTGATTTAAGGCGCTAGCTGGCTTTACGTGCGGCTACGTGTCTCTCTCGTGAAGATACGCCGTGGACGACGCCGGAACCGGCGACACGAATGTTTGCTCTCCGCGCGGCGCTGCCCCCGACCCTCCAGCGAAATTGTATCGTTTTCCTGGACGGCCGTTTATCGGGGCTGTATCTGGCGATGGCTAGGACCCATCGCGTCGATCCTGCCGATTCGGGGGCTCCGAGTTTTCTCGGCATCGAAAACCTCGTTGATTCTTACCTCGGAGATACCGGCGGTTGCTCACGTTTGTTCCCTTGAAATCGTCGGATCTCGGTAACTCTATTAGAGGAAGTGCTGTATATTCGGAATACCAGTTTGTTTAAGACGAATAAAATATTACAGCAGAGAACGGGAACAAAACTGCATAATATCATAGGAAAACTAATGAACTTTTATATTTTAAACTCTCAGTAATAATAAAAAACAAAAAGTGATTGAAACTTTTATCTAAATGAAAAGTGACAGGAAGTATCGATTTCGTTAAGGTGCATGTAATTTGGAATACCGCTATTCCAATTTACCTTCACTTTAAAAGCTTAAAACATGTAGATAATAAAATTATTTTCGTTTATGATCTAATCAGGCTAAAAAATCACAATATAGGAACAATCTTAGATAAATAAAATAAAATCGTTTAAAAATCGTTTAATAAATGACGTTTAACAAAATGCTAAGCTTTGGAATATTCCAAATTACCTTCACCTTCGGTATTCCGAGTTAGCAACATGGCATTGAAACCTAAAATTTCATGTCACACTTTGTATTTTCGAAATTATCGCTAAACGGACAGGCAACCATAGAAGGAACGTGCAGATGAGTAGATTAAGTGTTTAACTCTAAAGTCTCGACATATTTTAACCACGATTGGCACGATTGAATACTTGCTGAAAAAAGTTTTGCAGATGGACGTTTTCTTATTCTGCAGAGTAAGTCGACAATGTTAAAATGGCGGTTCATCCACAAATGTCATTAGTTAACAGGTCATTAGCTCCTATTATCTACGGTGTTACAAATTAGATAGCGTTAGTAGTTTATTAGATACTTCGGTACTCCAAATTACCAACAGTATTCCAAATATACTGCACTTCCTCTACTCTCTACCTTCATCTACGGTAATCAGGTAGCTCTATTCAGAAAACAATGGATAATGCCTCGTGACGGTGAGCGATTTTCATAGAAAATTTATGCCCACGCTCGTCCGTCTATAGCCGCGAGGCAACAGCTTGCTACAATCAATGAAGTAATTGTACTTCAGAACGGTTACACCTGGATTATCGTTAAATGTGTGTCCCTTCGCGTGCCGTTAAGCGTCATAGTTAGGGCTTCCTTTCCTTAATTACGCGGTAATTAACCGATGACCTTTTACGGGGGCCGATTGGATACGCGAAGGGATGCCGGGAAGGCTGTAGAAAGAAGGCAGCGGACTCACGGCTGATAAACACGTTGTCGGCTGAATAATGCAGATACGAGGAAGGGGCGTGGGGCGCAGAGTGGAGGTCCGCAATCATCGTTTTAAAAGACGAGCCATTGACTCGGTCCATGCATTGTCTCACTGAATCGTACGTAGGTACACGGTCCTCGCGGCTGCGTATCGGCTCGATGACGCATGCCGCGCAACTTACCTATGCACGCACACGCGTCCACGCGTCACCCACACGTCTTGACGGCACGATGAAGATCGCTAATTAGCGGTGACTTGTGCCCCGTCGCGGTATTGTCTTTCGCCGAACCACCTGCCTGCGCTCCGCAGACGCGTGCTGCAGCTGCGCCGCATCCTCGCGGTGTCCCTGCAATCCGCGAACAACAGGGCGCTAATAAGTTATACATAGACCGGTGATTGACAGGGATTATCTAGAGCAGTGGAAGTATCCTGACACTGAACCGGAAACTCGCTAGTTCACCGACACGTCATTTCCTGCTCGTAATTTCATCTGACGTTGAGTCGCTAAATATTGTAGTTGAATGAAATTAAATTAATGTGGATATCTATATTTAGCAGCATTGAACAGATTTATATTAAACAGTGAAAATTGCTGGAATCAAGTTGCAGGTATTTTTGGGCTATGTTCATGAAGCTGGAATTAATTAAATGCTTTCCACGAATACCGACGAGATAATTTATATCCATTAACATCACTGTGATTGAATTCCGGACTCTTCGATTGCTAACGCGAAATGTTTCCTTTCTGTTCCAGGTATGTAACACAGTCTGCATTATATATTGCACCGCAAGCATCTGTTGGCGTCTACTTTCTAAGCACCCAAGGATTTGGTACGTCGAAAGCCTCACTTGTCTCTGTTTAGCAAATACGTAGGCACATATTGTAGCTAAAAATCGAACGTCTGCTGGGCGTCGCGTTCCCTGGTATACGTGTACGTGCGAGTACACATCAGTCGCTTTGAACTGCATCGTTCAATAGTGACTATTGCGAGCCAATTCTGATTAAAATTGTTTCGCAGCGATCTCGAGCCCTGAGGCTCTAGTATGATTAGAATGCGACGAGCTTTGGGACGATAGCATAGAATTGCGAGAAAATGTTTCAGATTAGCTGAAAAGAGATTTAGATTAATTATGCGCGTAGCCTTCCGATTTCAAGACTACATAACGAGACTCTTCAGTCTTTCTACGTCCCTTCCGAATTTCATCTTCTCTGATCCTGCACCTTGAGACCAAGGTAACCCATTATTTCGTCGCCCTGGATATCTCCCAAACCCGCCATAGTTCGCAGAGAAGATTCAGCCCGATGTTAATGAACCAGATAGCCGGCCGAAGGAAGGTCCGGTCGCAAATAACAGAGGAATGCTACGATAATAACGCACACAGATTCTCAGAATAATAAAGCATCTATCCAACACGGAGAATCCGCCGCCACTCCCTCAGGAGGGCTCCCTCCCTCTGCGGATTCAGGTATATTCATCGAGCGAACCTTTCACCTGGCTGGGGAGATAGAGACGTGTCGGCGCGATCTTCGGAATTAAAGGTCTCCGCGCCGCCGACGATCGTTAAATCCTAGCGCGATTAAGCTTAGACTCACGATACGATACGTAACCTTCGTCGCTGCTCACACACACACTCCACTGGAATGTTTGTCGTCGCCGTTTGGGCACGTGCACATGCCAGGATGGAAGCCGTCCGTTCTGGCACTGTATCATCCTCGACGACGCCGCGGACGCGTAGAAACGAGGAACCTAGGGTCTCCGGCTGGAGCGAGAGGGACCGAGTTTTGGAAGCGTTTCATGGCTGGCGTGAAACGCAGGTGTCAGCTGAAATTGGAGCGTCTTGTACGTGTCTTATTTGGAAGCCACCGGCACGTAGGCGTTTCGGGTGGGGTATACAAACGGTACATAGTATATCGCTGTCGGGGGAAACAAGGATGGCTAGGGAAAAGGTGGACGAGGATAGGTAAGAAGCGGTTGCAGCAACAACGATGGACGTAGCTCCTACGGCGTTGCTTCATCCGTTCCGCGGCGTAGCCAATCAACGAATCCGCCTGTGCTCGCCTCTCGATGGCTGTCCGCCTGTCCGCCTGAAACGGAAGCCATCCGTTTCTACCCGCTTCATTCTGCTCCGGTCTGCTCCTCCTTAGCCGAGCACAGGATGGTTAATGCCGTGATTTTGTCTTCTGTACGGACACGTTCAGTCTAAAGCTTTCATGGTTATCTCCCGTTCCCCGGCGAAAAGGGCTTGTTGTTTTGGCTCCGTGTTCCTTTCACGGCGGACAGAAAGTAGAAGGATCGCTCTCTGATAGCTTTTACAAAGGAAATTCTGAATTTCGCCCCCGTGAAAAGTTTGCCCGAAGGGTGGCGAGACTGCTTGTCGAAGCTCGCGTTTTCGAGTGGAAGTGCATGTAACTGGGTGCCAGGAAATTAAGTAAAGAAGTCGAGAATCGAGGCTATCCGGCTTCGATGAAATAGACCTCATTTGTTTTATCGATGTAGATTAGAAAATTAGTGGCGTCACGCACATGCCGCGTACAGTGGCGCCCGTGTTAAATATTACGAAATTTTTCTCTTCGTGTTCCGTGCTCTATGTGCTTGAACGTTAAATGTAAAAAATTGCAAGTGCTTTCACCATCTCGGAGTAGACTTTCACAGAAATGAATCCAGAATTCAGAGAGCGAAGGATATCAAAGTTTACACGTCAGCCAGCCGTCTTCCTTAGCCTTCCGTCTGACCACAAACCTCCAATTCTACTGCGCTTTCCTCCGACGATTAAAACCTCCTCCATATTTTCTCCGCCCGCGTTCCTGGCGTCGCTAATTGTACTTCCGTATGGTTGCAAGGAATGTTCTCCGTTTGATGAAAAATTTCCTCGAGGAGTAGAAATCAGTCTGCAACACTCGTGTCGCATACATTCCTCAAATCCTACTGCATCTTTCTTTTTACTGTGCCACGTGCAAGTATACTCTTTCAAAATTAATTGTCACGGAAGATACAAGCTGAAATCTTCCAGCAAAAGTCGCACGTTCCGTCCGTACCGTTCGTCTGACCACTGGCGGTCCAATCTACTGCGCTTGGATTTTCGCAACAACTTGCTCTTCTCACGTAGCCCGGCGTCGCTAATTATATTCCCGCACGGATAGGTGGAATGTTCCCCCCTGGAGCTGGAACGAATCCCAGGCATCCGATCGCAGAAAACTCGTGATTCATTCGTTCGAAAACGCAGTCCCCGTTAGATACGCGAGCCCAGGCCATTCGTTTCCCTTGCGCGCACAGGTCGAATTCTTCGGGGAAGCTACAGCAGGTTCACGGATTCGCTGCCGCCGCGACAGCAGAAATGCCGAGAAAGAGAAGAAGAAGGCGGCAAAAAGCCGCGCGGAACCGCTTCCGCGTTCGTACCCCGATCCCGTCCAGCCATATAACCCTGGTAAGGTCTTGCCGTCCGCATGGAAACGGCCGATTACACCTGCTCCCTCTCGACTTAATCCCGAAGGATCGCGGATCGTATTCGAGGAAATTGTCCAAGTGTCTTCGCCGCCACGGAGAATGTACGAGGCAGCAGCGCGGAATATGCCGGTCACGCGCGGCGCGCTCGAATTAGCACGATTCGATTCGTGCGACACCCGGTCGCCGTGGCTTTGCTGAATCCGCGCCCCTCGTCTTCGGCGAGCAGATTTTTTGGCCGGCCCCGCTATCCACGGCTTTTTGGATCGCGTCGATGCTGCTGACGCTGCACCGGATTGTAGTTCGACGGGAGTCTAGCCGCAACGCCAAGTCTTGTCACAGAATCACCGTGGCGCAGTAAAATCTGCATTCTACGGGCGGAGAACCCACTGGAAGTTGGGTCTTCCGCAGAAGTTGCCAACTTTGCGGAGCAGCGTTTTTGTTCCCGGGTAAATGCGCGCGAATTGTATTTCAGAGGAAGCTTATGATGTTGCTAAGCTTCTTGTTTCGCGTAACAATTGCTGCTAGCACATGGCCTCTGTTTTCTATGGTGTTCGTAGAAGTTTCGAAAACCTCGACTTCCGAACGGGCGAACGCCGTCGCGGCGTGCGAGAACGGAATTCAAATGGGCGGAATGTATCGTGGCCAGGGCGGCGGAAAAACGACGGGCGAAAAAGCCAGGCTCTTAACCAGAATTCCCGGGGTCGTAGGACGAGGGAATCGCGTTAGGTGGAAATACGATCGTGAATCGAGGCGGGAACGCTGGTCGGGAGAGATCGCGGAGGTCGCAGACATTGTAGGGGTTTCTCCTGGTGTCGCCGGGAAATGTCGTCTTTAATCGAATCCCATTAAGATTTAAGGGCAAGCCGTGCAATAAATTACGCTACCTCCCAGCGCGGAGAGACGGCTATCGCCTCGATAGGCAAAGGACCATTCGAATGGCTTACGAGTCGTTGGGAGGCAGAATTATTCGACCGGCTCGATTACGGGATTGTCGTAGGTCGTTGTTACATCTCACGAGTCGCCGCGGCCGCCGCACCGCCCCGGGAAACGGAAATACCCCCGTAATCCCGAAGAAAATCGATGCGTCCGATCGCAGACCGAATCGCATACTTTCCACGTCGCTTTCCCGCGGCGATATTCAAACCTCGCAGAGCCCCCGGCATTCTCTCGGTTCCACCGTGACAATAATTTCGCTTTAAATCGAAACAACGATTTACTTTAATAACTCTGTGTGCATCGAGCGTGAATATGCCCCCTGAAAGACAAAGTGGAGCTGCTTTCTTATCTGCGCAGATTGTAGCTTGTGTCCCGAGCGTTTCCTTTCGAATGGGATCGGATCGGGTTGTATCCAACGCGGGAAATCCGCTGGCTCTACGTATTGAGACGCATCGATCGCCTCTCTGCAGCACGATCGCCGGGTCGCGCGACGCGAAACAGACACCGGGGGATTTTTCGAGGATCCCCTCCGTCACCGTGAATCGTCGAATGCCTTATCCATCGCGAGCTCTCCGAGTAAGGGCAACCAAGGCCTCGGAATTGGTTATCGATGCGAGACGCGGCCTCCTCAGCGCCAAACAGAAAAACTCGATTGATCGCGAGGCCGACGGTGTCGCGCGTGCACCGGAAATCCCGCGCGATCCAGGTGACACGAGGCCGTCATTCGCTAAAGGATCAGCCAGCATATAAAAGACTTGGCTCGGACAGACTTGAGACGTCGATCCTGTTATCCGGATCATTTGTCCTTCGTTTCTTGCATCGATCCTCTTCCTGTGCGAAACGTTTCATTCTCTTATGGGCATATGGTTCTTATTAACGTTCAATATTTTTATACTCCCGCCTGGCACCGTAGACAAGAACGAGAAGCACTCGCGTTGACAGACCGTGGCGCATAAACATTTATTTGCGCTATGATCACGCGTAGCCAGTGGTTGGAGAGAACCACGCGGAGAGAAGAACGGCAAATCGAGTTACGATCACCATTATCGCGAAACGCGAAGGTAACGGCAGCGAACTATCGGAAACTGAAATTTCGCAGTCGCCTCGCACCTGCCGGGCGCCCGCCGCGCGAAATTATGCGCGTTGCAAATCGTAGCCTCGCGTGCATCCCGTAGAAACGCGCGGGGCCGATCGATAGTCGATCTCTCGCGGTGTACCGTGTTGCATACCAACGAACCAGAAGAAAATGAGCTTGCCCTCTCTCTTCCGCGCCCGCGCCTCCTCGCGCTCTGCGCCGATACCCGCTGCCTCGGAGACAAACTTCTAACGACGCGTCGTTACATCGCGGGAAATCGCCTTCCACTTAAACTCGCGTTCCCGGTTGACCAGGCGGGCTTGCGCGGATCCTGGTAATTGATAGTTGATCGGCGGAACGCATCGGTGAACACGGGAAATGGAAGGAAGCCGTGGAGTGGCGCTGGGAATTATTGGAAAAACTCGTGTTCGTAAACTCGGATAGCCAGGGCTAGGGCGACGCTACCCGTCGCGGGTGAAACGGCCGTGAGGAAATTTGCATTAAAAAGTTTATTGCCCGGTGGCTTCCCTCGGGCAGGAAATTGTTTACTCGAGATTGTGGTTAGAGGGTCGAACGATGGAATGACGAGAAAGTGCGATCGTAGATCTTGAAGGATTTAAGAGAAGATAGAATATGCGTCTTAGAATCACTCCTTTTAAGAATATCCAAGGTCCCCAGATTTTTTCCCATGGAAATACAGAGCGGGAGAGTTTCAATTAAAGTGTGCAGTGGACACCGGGGCTAGTTGACTAATTTTTATAAATAGACCACTGGTATTTTGTTGACTTGTTGCACCCCAAAAGTTTACAAATTTCATTAGGTATACAGGCTTTTTCATTCTCACTGATAGAACCCGCAAGTTTTTGTCACGGTGACACATTAAATGGCAAGCTGGTCATTCATATGCTTCAATATCGCGAATCGCAGCATAATTTATAACATAATACAACAATTAAAGGGAATTAGTCAACAAACCCCGGTCTCCTCTACCGTATAATTGAAGGATAATTGTTATTTCCACACTATACTCGCTGTGCTCCTTTTCATCGAAGAATACCACGTCTCTTATACCGTTGCGGCGTTCCACGCGCAATATTGAAAGCAAATTGTCCGAGATAATATCGATTAGGGAGGTGTTCCGTCCGCCGCATCTATCACGCAGCGTTATGGAAGAAAGGATGGAAGTTGGTGGAGGGATCGGCCATAACTTTTAACAAATTCAATAATGTCTTCGCGGAAACTTGGGTAGCGATGAAATAACGTCCCGAGTATTACCGTAAAATACTCATCGGGGCACAAATCCTCATCGGCCTGCCATACTCGGCCAACTTCCGCCCTCGTAATGATGTCAGGAATTAGAATTCATACACCGAGCGAAGTTCAACGAAGAATCTCCCTGGAATATAGTAGCCTTTAGCTGCCGAAGGACCTCCCTTCGATCTCTAATATCGTCTGGATCTCCTTCAGGCTGTCCCGTAATTCGTCCGCCGAATTCGCGGGACGACACTTCCACTTGGCAAGTCGTTTCTATCGTGCTCCACCTCGTGGCTTCGACTCCCATGAATCGCGGCCACTCGAACTCCGGGCACGATAAGCCGGGACAAATGTCGAGCGGTCGGGACACGAGATTCCCTTGGTCGCGATTTGCGGTGGACAGGAATCGTCGTGGGCTCTGGAAGGTGCATTCCGAGCAGGTCGTGCTCGCAGCCTCGGCCGCGGCCGGTGCACCGACCCGGGTAATTGATAGTTGATCGGTGCAACGTGTCGGTGAACGGAAAAGGGGGGAAAAAAACGAGCGCTCGTCGGAGGGTGTGTGGAAGAGGAGGGAGCGAAAATGGAAGAAAAAAAAGGCGAAGGGAAAGAAGCAGTTCCGCGGCTGTAGTAAGCAATAAGGCAGATCGCGGTAGCGATACAAGCTGCGTGGTAGTCAACCTGGCGTGTTTTCCCTCTACCTCGTTCTCGCGCCCTTCACCAGCCCTGTCCTTCCTTTTTCTCTCCTCTCTTTCCTTCTCTCTCGTCCCGTCGTCGGCGCGTCGCGGGAACGCGAGATTGCCGCACGTGAATGATAGCGAACGAAGAGTGGCGCTTCCCGTTAAATATGCATCGTTCGAGAGATAAATTGCGCCTTAACCAAGAGCCAGTCGGCCGGGTATTATAATAACCTAATAAAAGTGATTAATACCAGACTGCCGCGATATATTACCCTGCGGCTCCATGGGTAGCCGTCGCGGGGGTGGGCAGGGGGAAGCAGGGAAGCTCAGACGATGGTGTCTTTTACGAGCAGGTTCGACCAAGAAGACGCTCATCTCGGTCAAGGGAAAACGGACAGCTTTTGGCGTTGGTGAAATTTAGTAGAGCGACCTTTCGGGATCCTTTGCGGTTCAACGGTCGATCCTTAGCTCTCCACTTTGAAGACTCGCTTCATTAACGATAAAATCGTCTACCTGCAAATTTGCATTGACAGCGCGTATCCACCTCCGTTGTGCGCGTTATTATTATTATTATTATTATTATTATTATTATTATTATTATTTCGTCTTTATTACTCGCAAAACAAAGGTATAGTACATAAGAAGAAAGTAAAGGCGAGTAAAGGCGAGGCTGCAGTATAAACTGTTAATAGGCCTAACCATAACATAAAACTAAACATTAATTAGTACTACGTAGACTAATACTAAAAATACTTAAAACAAATTCAACAGTGAAATGTAAGATATGAAATATGAAATATGGAATATGAAATATGGGAAAGGGAAGACTTCACAAACTGGGACAACACTAAAAGAGCTGAAGGATGTGTTGTCGGATTACTTGTTTAAAGGGCGGAAAAGAGTCTAACTGTCGGAGAGTAGCAGGAAGGGAGTTATAATAATGAGCCGCGGTATAAGAGAAGGAAGATTCAAACTTGGAGGTACGACGTGCAGGAATAGAGAGAAGAGATTTGGAACGAGTTGAAAGAAAACTAGAGGAGTGATAAGAAAGAAAGGTTTGTGAGTAGGACGTTGTAAATATATGACGGACAACCAGAGGAGAGTATCTTAAACACGAGACAGCACAGGTGGAGTTTCCATCTTTGAGACATACATAACCAGGAGGATTTTACGAAAACCGGAGCGATATGATCAGCTTGAAATTCAGAATCGAGATACTCTGGGCGAAAGAACAGCGCAGCCTCCAACCGCAGCCATGCGTCCCGTCGCGACGGTCTGCCATTCGCCTGGAAAATACTTGCAGCACGGCTAAATGGAATCAAGAAGCGGCTCGAATGGGAGTTTAAATATTCAACGATAGATTCGCGTGGCGCAGCCCGCGCAATAATCTGCCGCGCGATTCCTATGTTAAAATATGTATACCTTCCGGGCGGCCGCATTGAAATTCCCTTTAAACTCTGACATTGTTCCGCGACGCTCGCTTCCTCGCGGCCAGGGGGCTCGTTCGCCGCTTTAATGTTATTCATAGCCGTACGAAGCGTCCGGCAACGCGTGTATGGATCCCCACCCGTTCCCGGAAGACGCGGCCCGCGACCGGCCCGAGCTGACCCCGTTTCCGGCTGCAGATACGCGCGAGGCCCCCTGAAACGTTCGACTGGACGTGGCGTAATTGAGCCGTTGATTGCGCGAGTGGCTCAGAGAGCAACGGGGGCGCTGCGCCGTTTTACGAGCGCCTTTTCGGCGGCTTTCGCGTGCGGCTAACGCCGCTGCAGCCTCTACTTTTCTCGGTGGCGGCGTCGGCGGCAGTTGTTCGCGAAACGAACGATGCACGGGAAAAGTAATTCGCTGAAAAGGCGGATTCTTATTGCGCCGCCTCGGATCGCTGTAATTTCAGTTAAACGGCCGGCTTTACGGCACCCCTACCCACCAGCCGGGCCCTGCTGTAAATCCCGGTAATTCTTATAGTCGCGTAGAGAGCGCGGTGGCGAGCCCAACTACCGGCCGAGCTCGGTTCCTCGAACGGGAATCATGGATGCAAACGCTTTCGGCACGATTCGCCGATTTCCCTCGTTACTCCTGCCGGTTCAATCGCCCGCTGGTAATTGCTGTTTGTTGCAGCAGCTAGGCTGCTCGCCGTGTGCACACAGTTAGAGTGTAAACTGTGCTAAGAGCCCCGATGCAACGTGCGCCATCGACGAGCCTCGCTTCTTTATGGAGTTCGATAATATTCTGCCTCGGACATCGCAGACAGTCGACGTTACAGCTTTAATAAAACTACGTAGGAAAAATTCAGCCCTTTGCAGTCTGCGCTCTGGGAATCTGTCTTCAGCCCCGTGTATCCGTAGACCGCCAGAACGTGCAGGTTCCGCGAGATGATACGCGAGGCTAGGGGGAGGTTAAAGATAGTACGAGACGCAATATCGCCGTCCCCGCCCCTATCCTTTGTTTCTTGGAGAAAAGTTTGGCAGAGAACACTTGTACGCCTGTTGTAACGAAGCGGGCCGCCTCGTCTGCGAAAGCAATAACAATACCACCTACTTGGCCCGCACGATGCTCCCCGTATGTAAACTACGGCGGAACGTGGAGTAAAAGAACGATAAGAGGAGCTCGTGCAACCCCCGGGGTGCAGCCGAGGACAGCGCGGAGAGACGCCACAGAGGGAGAGGGTTGCTGGAACTTTCAGAGCCGGCACTCGAGAATATTTCTAGGTCGGCGTCGTCTACCTATGCGGATATTCGTATTCCACTTGTCCCCCAACCCTTCGTTCCCTCTTCTTTTTATTCCAGCCGCTTCTTTTTTCTTCCCTCTCGCTCTCTCCTAACGCGCGCCGCCTACTCTCTCGTTTATCCGTCTCTCTGTTCTCTATCTTCGACCTTCCACCCCCACGGACGAGCCGCCGCTGCGCTCACGACCGCGTAACCTTTGTGCCTGATTTATAGTTTTTAATTTGAGTCTCATTTCGACCCTGCCCGGCCAGTCGGCTGTGGCAGGAGGAGGGGGCGGTTGCACGGAGGTCCACGGAAAAATTCTGGCCAATCTTTTCGGCCTTAAGTGGCGTCGTCTTTCTCTTTCCGTCCCGGCAGACGCCAGGAGGGGGGAAGAGTCGATCGTGGAAATTCACTTTGGAAGGATCGAGCTATTTCTACGGTCGATTAAGCCTCCACCTCCGCCCACTCCCTCATCGTGTTTTAATTCCTTCCGGCCGTGGATGGACCGTCTTGAGGATGTCCTAGCCCAGGGGGAGGCTCGGATGTAGATCGATTGGGCGAGTGTACCGGGGAGCGCTTAGGGAATTAATGCGTCCGGGGGCGGTGGTGATTGATAACGTCGACGCGGCAACTTTTGATATTAAGTAATGGGAAAACAGTTGTCCGGGGTGGGATGCTGCGCGGATACTCCGATACGCTCCACCAATACGTAGAGTGTTTTATCAAAACGGGAGCGTAACATTCTCGCAGTAGCTACGAAGATGATAGCGTTCGATTAACGACGCACACATCCTGGATATTGCAGGGAGAAACGTCAACCCTCCCCGCCCGTGGGAAACGTGGTACAGAAAGCACAGCGATAGGCATCGATCGCAGCCAGACAGCAAAAACCTTAACGCATCGTCGTAAATAGGTGATCGAAGAGTTTCCCCGGCATAAAATCGATTCTTCCCTCGCTGTTCTTGCGTCACGCAAAAACCAAGTCCTCTGAGAAATCGCGCGGACGAAGCACGACCAGACACATTTCCACATTTCCGGCAGGGCTTTCGTGAACCGTGACCGGGGAACTCTGCTCGCGGGTCCTCCCCGTCACGTCCACGTGACGCCGATTTCCTAGAAGCGGAGGATCGAGCGTGTCCGCAATCGTCGTTCCTCGATGATTGCCGCGATCATCCGTCCGAGGTGGTGCAGGTGTCGCTCAGGTTTCGCACGTTCCAACCGGATATGGGCTGGCATTATCCACGTCGGAGAGGAACGAGAGGGTCGGTATCGTCGCCCCGGCCGCCGTCTGTCGCTCGTTTTTCCTACCATTCCGACTACGCTGGCCGCGCGAAGACGCTGGGAAATGAGCCCGGTAATTCGCGCCCGTTCCTCCTCGCAAAAAGAAAAAGCACCTTATTAGCGTCTACCTTTTCGCGGAACGGAGGCGCGCACCGCGCTCGATTTTCAACCGAGCAACGGAAAAACGTTTTAATTAACAGGCGGTAGGTGCGACTTACGCCGGAACAGCGGTATTTTCGCGTTCGTTAATCCGCCGCGCAGTTTTTGCCCCGCGCCAGGGTGAAGTGGAACGACTTGAACCGTGTCGCGTTTACGCCGGTGTAACGGGAATTTTTTGGTAGAGTTTCAGGAGAATTCTGACGCGGATTGCTCAGTTACTTTCTACGCATAGAATTCGTCGTGGGTGGGTGAAAATTTAGGTCGATTTAAATGAGGATAATTATATTGTTAAGGAGAGTATCGACTTTATTCACCACAAATTACATAAATTATGTGAATAATGGGCGAGGTTCAGCATACCTGCTGTTTTGCAAACTATTTTTGAGTTCTCTTTACAAATTTCCTAAGTGTTCCATATTGGGACCCATTTTTTCGAACGGCCGATTTTCACACTTTTCAGTTTTTTTTTTACTCTACTTGCAAAACAATTGGATTTTTTTACATTTGACGATGTAAATATGATATTGCATTAGTTCATTCGTCCCTTCATGTCAGTTTTATTAAAAAAAAAACAAATTCCCCTACTTTTGGCAAGCTTTTGAAATCAGATGTTCCATATTACCTGGCTTTACCCTATATGAAACTTGAAATACATGAATATCTTCGTGTTACTCATAGTAGTGTAAATCTAGATGTAAGGAACTCAAACGACAGTTGGAGTCTTATTTTCACTCCTAGGAAGATATTTTCACTTCACAAATGCTTTCTCAAGCATTATTTGCTAAACATTTGGAAAATGCCCTGAATTCACAAATTTCTCAAGTTATTTATTTCTTTAAAACGGTGCAGTGAAAACAAATGAAACTTGGCAGATATTTTCATCTACCCGCATACTCCATGTAAAAAAAAATTGAAAACATTGGTACTATTTCTTCAATATTTTCTCAGCTGTTTTGTCTGTAAAGGTCGTCTCTTTCCATAAGAGGACGTGTAAAATCAGTGAAAATTAAAATCGTTATAACTCAGCAATCATTTAGTGAATTCGTTTAAAATTGTTGAAGCACATCAGGAAGATTAAAAAGAACAATCTCACAAGATTTCATGAACTTGGTACCATTTTGAAGATAGATCCAATACACCCTTAAGGCTGATTCAGACACGTCGAGTAATTTAGTCGAGTAGCGAGTAATTTAGTAATTCTTCGGGTGTGAACACTAAAATTTAGTCAACTAGTTTAGTAAAACAATGGTAAATTACTAAATTACTCGCTACTCGCCTAAACTACTCGACGTGTCTGTTCCAGCCTTTACGGATAGTGGACGAGAATAAAAGAACGGGCAGCACATTTAAAAGCGGGGATAGAGGACAGAGAACGAATTTCCAAAGGATGAGAATTATAGTAACAGCAGGATAAATAGGTAAAGTAGTAAGGGGGTGGTAGATCAGAAGCGAATGTAACGACGAAGGCGCAAGAGACGCATCTATCAAGGGGATTACCGATCGCTGCAGTGCCATCGTCGCTCGTGGTCCATCTTCCGAAATGAAACGAGTTCCGGTTTCAGAAGGAATATCCCAGCTGTTCGTCCATCAAGGGACGCGGGAGGTCGCTTTAAAACGTTATTCTCGAATAAATTGGCCGATATCAGAGGGCGCGGTCGCCTCCTCGATATTCCGCTGTCTCCCGACCCCGCGAGCATCGGGAAACCGTCCCGGGGATAATACTTTAAACGCTTCTCTCCGGTTCGAACGTTCGAGATGTCAGAAACTTCCGACAGAGAATTAATCCTCCGTTTCCGCGGGATATTCCGGGGGAATGAAGCCCGGGCAAAGTTCCGCCGTTAGACTGACGTTCGCCGTCTCTCTGTATATACACGGCTCTCTTTCCATCTTCGCTCAGCCTCCAGCCGCCTTTCCATTCTTCCTCGTTTCTTTCGTTTCTCCCGTTTCTTTAGCTTCGCTCGGGCCAACCGGAGAGACCGTTTTTATCGATGGAAAAACCGCGTACCGCCGCGTCTCTGCGAGTTATTTCAACCACGGATTCGAATCTGGAGCGCTACACCGCGACGCTGCCGCGGGAACGAAGAAGATTGATGGGGAAAGCGTTGGGGCTAAGTGCAAAGAATATCGTTTCTGTTTCGTGAGTTTTTCCCCGCGTAACTTTGCCGCGCTCCGCGGAGAGAAAGTATACACGCCGGAGCCTCGGAGAGCCGTTGAAAGCGTTAGCGTTCTAATTTCATATGCGATCCCTTCGAAAGGGGCATTGAGGTTGGGCGCGCACGGGAGGGATTGTTACACCTACGGGTCGTTTCTTTCATTATTTGCCGGGATATTCCGCCGCGGAGTTGGAAATGAAACGACCCCAGTGCGCTGCACATTTTCTCGTATTCACTATCTGCCTTTCCGCTTCCCGGCTAGTAGGTACAATCTTCCCCCGCCGTAATAAGAAAATTAATAATTTTAGACCCGTGAAGCTTTCATAGGGTGGATTCGCACCGCTGATACCGTTCGTGGCATCCGCCTGCGGGCCTTCATCAGCTGCAACGTGTATCCACCCTTTCACTAATATCGCGCTTAGCCACGCTCAGAGATTTCAGCCTCGAACAGTCGCGGAGAGAGGAGCTGAGCTGCTCGTGACGGTCCTTAAAATTCATCGATCTGGTAACGTTTCACCAAAGTCACCGTTGCGCGAGCGACTCGGGGGAAGTGGCTTTCCTAGTAAGAGCACGACGAAGGCCACGGGGCTCGTAGCTACCTCTGTCGCGGGGAAATTTTTCGCCAACAGTCGCGTTCCGCCTAATCGAGCCCGAAATCGGCGAGCCATCGAGTCTGGCGTTGAATAAGGCAAACGAAAGCATCCCCTTAGAATGCCTCGCTCGTGTGGCCGCGCTGTCGATTCGAAGAAAAGAGACTCGGTGAATTTCGTCGTCGCGGCCGCATTTGCGATTCCGCTCCCGCTCCCTTTCGTCGGAAAAAAAAAACGAACGCCGGGAGGAGCGAGAGAGAATGGAGCGGCGGAGAGGGAATCGATAAAGAGGGTAAACCGAAGTGGAGGCGGCCCTTACGAATTCCATCGGCGAGTGTCTCTTTTACGGCTACTTAAGACGCTGGAGGGGGATGCTGGGTCCGGTCGGAGAGGAAGCTTCCAGGTGGTCGAAAGGAGGCGATGGGACGATCACGGGGAGAGAGAGAGAGAGAGAAAAGAGGAACGACCGTGAGAGTGAAGGGTGAAGAGGGTGCAGAGGATCGAGGAAGCAATCTTCGGCCGGGGCACGCGCGTAAAATATCGGCGTACGGGGAAATTACTCCCCGACGTGGAATTTCACCCCCTGACTGCGGAAATATGTTACGTACGGCGTGATTAGTATATTAAAAGTAACGACGGAAGGTTATAACACCGGCATGATTTATTTCGCCCGGGTTATATCGCTCGATGGGTCGAGCTGGCTGGTACCTACGGTTCGATTAATCTTTCGCTGACTTCTCTCCGCGCGCAGACCACGGGCGCTTCTAACTTGATGGTGACAATGTAGATTGTAGAGTGACAAGCACGAATTCAACGGGAAATCGGGGTCGTCGGGGGCGAGATGTCTGACGTGGGCGCGCATACTCGACGAAACTCCTTCACAGCACGAAGACAATTTCGCGCGGTATCGCGAGCCTTCGAGCGAGATCGCACGGCGAGGCTGTTCGTCATCCCGAGGCACCTCCGGCGGGGAAACTGTCTTTTTCCTCGGGAAGGACGTGCGAGGGAGAGTGTGTCGGCTAAGATAGTCAGCGGGGAGAAGTCGGGACGAGCTGACGCACGTCCCACGCGATAATGCCGAGAGAAATTTGGCTGGTGGATCGCGAGGGTCCTGGCGAAAAATGAATACAAGAAGGAGCAATTTGTCGCGTCGCGCGATCGCGCTTCGTGGCCACGTTTCTCAAAACCACCCCAATCTTCCTGCTGAATGGAAGAAGTGAACCTCGGAGTCTCTATAGCGGGTGCTTCGACTGGAGAATACATACTGGCTTTTCGATGTGCTTACGAGCGATACAAAGTACCAGCGCGTTAAGCAAGACGGTTTTAATTGTCAATGAGGAAAAGGGAGAAGTTCGGCGCGCCGAGGGCCCTCGAAAGGCATAGAACGTAAATATCAACTCGTTTGATCTCGGGGGCCCCATGAAAATGACTTGTAATGGCGGGGCCCCGCGTACTTTACAAGCCGCATTCGGAATAAATATTTCGACTTTACGGTCCCGCGAAAGGACGCGCCGCAGTCCCGGTGTTTCACGAGCGGACCACGCTGGAGGCAGATCGACGCCGGACATTAAAGCAGAGAGCTCTCCGCGAAAGCCGTCGGTATAACAAGGGTCCACCGCGTTCCTTTCCTCTCGAATATGTCACGTGCCATTAAACTAATTTTTTTACCGAAACGTTTATTACGAAGAGCTCCGAGTATACGCGTGGCTACGCTCCAATGTGGCCCCCCTCTGCAAGCGTGTGGGCGAGGCCTGAGCATCATCGATGGGACTCGTGCGTTCATTCTTTCTACGTATAACGACATTATACAGCTTATCAGGGGGAGAGTTCATTCTACAAGATTCTACCACTTGTCCATACTAGGGGAGACCGGGGCTAGATGTTGCAGGGGCAGGTTACAAAGCAGTTTAAATTTTTTTCGCTTGCACTATCACTTCGACGATGAAGTGGCTGATGTGTTTCAACCATAGGGGAGAGCGGGAGCAAAAGTAACACTTTTTACACTTGGCCTTGCCTACAAATATCTTTTATAGATATAACATGTCTCGACCTTCAAAATGGCTTGTTTCAAAGTCATGGTATCCATTTAATTACACGCGATAGCGGTCATCGGTAGAGGAAAGAACGTACTTTAAGTGAGAGTCATTGATAGTATTGAATATGGAATGCAAACAAAAAATAAATAAAAAACTGAAAAATGTAACAACTTACCCCGGTCTCCCCTATGCCATTCAAGGGTTCCATCACCCCTCCGAATAGATCACTGATCCTATTGCTGTGTCGCCACATTCGAGACGTGGGACAACTAACCAGCGTCATTGATGAGTCCCATCTCTAATACCGCCCCAGTTCTCTTCTTTTCAGCTTGCTTAGCACTCACAGTAGGACTCCCTCGTGTGCCCCTGCCTCACACCACCGTGATCCCGTTTTTTCACCCACTTCTAAGCATCCTCTTCGCCATCCACTACCATCAACCGAGGAATCAGAGCACGGGGGTAGCTGGAAGAAGTTTATTCGACACCCCGCGTCAGATCCCCGCGAACGGTCGTCATAGCTGTCAGGATCGTGGCGCTGAGCTTATCGAGGACTCGATTATGTACTGCCCTTCTCCGCTTCGTGTCGCCCTTGCGCACGAGTTCGCAACCCCCGGCGAAGGGACTCGCTCTCTCCTCGTAAGACCCTTATCGGCTCGGCCCATGCCTTCGACCGGACGGCGTTAATAATAATCTTTTTCGACCGGCTCCTATCCCCGCGCGTGCCGCGCGGCTTAAGTTGCATATAAATATTTCTGAGAGCGAGGCAGCGAGCGTGAAACGCCAGGGATTACCAGCCTCGGCTCGAGCGGGATAAAAGAGCTCCGCGCATCGGTCTTGGCTGCCGCTTATAAGGCGCCCCTTTGTCGAGTCGTTTATTCCGCGACACGGGGTCCCGCGTATCCACGGCCAACGCACCATGGCTTATTGCGCGTAAGTAATAAGGTGAGAACTGTTGGCCCGTGGCTCGGCCAGCAATCACGGCATTTTATTGCGCGGCAGTGTCTTTTGCGTTGCAAGTTTCCCAGGGTCTTGATCCCGCGGCGATAATTAGTCCCTTTAAACTTTACGTCCGGATCCTTCGGAGGGATGGGAAACGAAGTATAATGGACGCCGAAAATCAAGAGACTGCGCAAGATCGCGTAACGTAAAGGCTTATTGAAATAATTACAAGAGGTACGAAGAGGTTTATTAGTGAATAAACTTGAAAGTTTCGCAAGTCCGCGTCGCTTAAATCGTTGACCAAACCCCGAGATGCATTCGCAATAATTTGTACAGTTCAGGAAGATGAAATTCAAAGTAGATGCAAAGTACTCGGCAGTGTTCGGTGACCTTTGCCGGGACTTCACACACTGCTATTCTAACAGAAGCTTAGAAAACCGAGGGAACTTGAATTCGAAGATCCTCGGTGCCGCGTGCCTATTTAGGCACGGTGTTAGCGATAAATAATTGGATTCCAAGCAGGCGATGCAGCGATTAGCATTTAAAGGTGTTACCTTTAGAGACAGCAGACGGGACGAACGTCGAAAAATCAGACGTAACCGATGTCTAGGGTTCGACGAACAACGCTCCGGACGCGAGACAGAAAACCGGCGCTGTCTCGGGGTGCGCACGGTTGCTCGCTCGCCTCTTTGTCAACTCGTTTATTCCGCAACGCGCCGTTTGCATCGCGTTACTTATGCGCGTGCACCTTATTGTGTGTAAGTAACAAGGTGAGAACGAGCCTAGCGCAGCGGAGATGACGGCAGAGGCGCGGCGGAGGGGGTGGCTGCCGCGATCGCTAGAGAAGCATCACGCGAACATTTATTATCGACTAAGTATCGTAACGGCGCGGCGTTCACGGGGATAAATCTGAACTTTATTCCATTTGTAACGTAACTTTCGCATTTGCAAATCCCTCGCTCGGAATCTCGCGTCCCGAGCATCGTTAGCCCGTGCGCCTCGTCATTTACAACGCTCCGGTCGCGCAGCGCGTAACCGGCGTAATCGCGGGATATTTATGAGCCGCGGTGCCTCTGCCAGCGCGGAAAACTGAAAGAAATATAATCGAAATCGGTGGGTGCGTATCGCGCCACGCTGCGGCGATACCTACCGCAAAAGTTTAGACGCTGCGTTAATCTTTTCGCGCAGAATTTCTCATCTGCCTCGTCCTCGATATAGGGGCAGAAAAAGATTTGAAATAATCCATTACTTTCCTTCTCGTGCGTTTCCCTCTTCCTTTCCCGTTAATTATCCCCCTCCGCGACGCTGTGTCCCGCCACGCCGGCCGCGTTGTTCCCGGTATATATAAATGTACATTTTTACGAGGACATTAAATATGATTATGCCGGTTTTTCTTCGTGGCCACAAACACGTCCTCTGCTCCGTGTCTCCTCTTTTCGACGCTCCTCTCCTTTCTCTCCCGCGGCTCTTTCACTTTTAAAGCAGGGACCCTAAATGTTATAATCTACGTTTTAAAAGTTATGGCATAAGAATTAATGTTTTTCTTTAAATGATTTTCGTTATGAATAACCATTATCGATGACGGATATCGATTTCGGTTACGAATAA
Organism: Andrena cerasifolii; assembly: GCF_050908995.1. Lineage (NCBI taxonomy): Eukaryota > Metazoa > Arthropoda > Insecta > Hymenoptera > Andrenidae > Andrena > Andrena cerasifolii. The sequence goes on from NC_135122.1 coordinate 12,986,079, forward strand.
CCAATATCTATTGCGGAACTTTTATTTTGGTAACGGCGTAACCAATATTATATTGCGAGAATTTTTTTTGGTTACGGTATAACTATTGAACTATAGAATATCTGGAATGCAAACACGGTACGGAAAACCCCGGACTGGCCAGGCCAAACGAGATAGTGGCATTGAATGGGTGTCTATCCTGTATTATACACCATCCTGTAGTAAATGTACTTCTATCCTGTAGTAAATTTAAGTAGAGGCAGGTATAGACGTGTGTGTAAAAGTGAAACAGCATCCCACGCTGTACAACTGTCTCTTTTCAATAGCGCACCGCGGTTCCTAATACCCACAGTTCGCATTCCAGATATTCTATAGTTCAATAGATATACTGTAACCAAAAAAAATTCCCGCAATAGATATTGGTTACATCGTAACCAAAAAAAATTCCCGTAATATATATTGGTTGCACCGTAACCAAAAAAAGTTCCCCGTCAACGATAATGGTCATTCGAAACTAAAAAAAAATCTGGTCATCGATAATGGTTATTCGTAACCGAAAACAATTTCCGGCATCAATAATAGTTAAGATGAATGTCCCTATTTCTGCTCATTTCGTATTTTTCTTGTCATTATAAACGTCACGTTTGTACTATAGTTACAAAAAAATAATTCTAAATTATTTGAGCATTTACGCGAGTGTTACACGAGCTTGGGGCTAATCAAAGTGCAGCATCACTTGATTTTTCGGAAAATTTATGCAGTATTTAATGCAGACTGACTGCTATTTAAATAATAATTAACTTTCTCTCAATGATTTTTTCGAAAAAATTAAAAAAGTAACTGTTATTTCTGGTCTCTGTTTTAAAGTATTTCCTTTGCTGACATCGCCGTGCCTTCAGGTGGGGTCCGGAGGCCGAGATTCAAAGCGAAAAGGCGTCGCAATACCGCGACACGATATCTGACAACGTTAGACGCACCTTTGAGTTCCACGTCCGCCACTGTCGAATCGAATAAACCCCCGGGAGTTTCGAAATCTTTCGCTGAATCGCCTTCGGAAACGTCGCGCAACCGATCAGTGTCCGCGCACCTGCTCATTCTGGTCTCCGTCCCACTGGACGTAGCTTCGCGAGCGGCAACCATAATGCCGTGCATCGGCGTGTCCTCTTCGTCCTGTTCCCTCCGTTGTTTCTCCGGTTCGTCCGGATTCCTAGCAGAGTGCTCGCCCGTGCACGGCGCGACGGCGTTGCACGGTTTACTTAAGGCCCTCCCTATCGAGACGAGTGTTTCTCGGATTAACGTAGACTTTTGTCGTCTTAATTAGCTTACGGGATACGCGGCGGATAGTGGTGGCGCTCATACCGGGCCCGTTGCTCTAAAAGAGCACCACGACTCACGCCGTCTCGAGGTCATCTTCTCGGTAATCTGCGTGCACTCCTAATGAGCCCGGCTATAGGAAAACAGCGCTTATGTTAAACTCGGCTCTGGCACGCCGCATACCCTCCCTTTTCTTCGTCTTCTTCTTCTTCTTCTCCTCATTCTCGTTCCTCTTTTTCTTCTGGACCCAATGCTGCATCTCCTCTTCGACTCCTCGACCTGCTTCTCTCTTTCCCCCGCGTTTCGCCCCTTCGTTCCTTTTTCACGGACGCGTCCATGCGCGGCACAGGTAATCGATTTAAATCGAAGGAACGCGGTTATATATAAAAATCGGGGGGTTGGGGGGGGATTAATTCATGCCGTAACGTTTCGTGGTACGCGATAAATCCGGTGGACTCATCGTGGGACATGGGGATAACCTTGGCATCCCTGGAGCTGAGGGAAAGTATCGCACGCGGGCTTCTAAATGGATAGATAATCGTCGGTCGTTTAATTAATATTGCCGCGCGTTCCGGAATTCGACGTGGCTCGAAAACTCGCGGCTCCAACCCCTTTGATGTCGCGCGATACTTTGGCGAGCCCCACGAGCCACGTTTCACCGCGAGATAACACTTTAATCGGTCGGTGCTTCTTAGCTGGATTTTTAATACTAATAATAATAATAATATTTATTTACGGGTATTACTCTTTGGTACAGACATGAGTAAATGGTATCGAGTGTACAATTAAAAAGAACATAATATAATTTGGGATTAATTATTGATAACTTATATGCTAGGTAGGTATAAGGTCGTCTACTAAGTTAGCTATTGTGCTCTTAAACGTGTATAGGGATCCGGAAAAAAAATCAACCAAAGGTTCAACTTTGTTAGCAGACATACGTAGTCTATTGATAATAATACCCTTACTGAAAGTTGTTCTGTAAGAATTTAGATGGAAAATGGGAACTTCTCAGTATCCTAGGTGCTACATGTAGCTTGTATAGTAACAATATCTTAGTATAATGTATATAATTGTTTAGCACCTTATAAATGAATACCATATCCCATATAACTAAGCTTTAAGATGGGTTCGTAGTCATGACAGGTTCTAGAGACGGTATGTTCGAAAAAAATCATTAAGAAAAAGTTAATTTTTATTCAAATGGAAGGCAATCGGTATTAAATTCTGCAGAAAATTTTCCAAAAATGAAGTGATTAAAAAATATTAAAAAATATTCCGGAATATTAAGTTTTATTCAAATGGAAGGCAATCGTCATTAAATTCTGCAGAAAATTTTCGAAAAATGAAGTGATTAAAAAATATTAAAAAATATTCCGGAATATTTTCGAAAAATGAAGTGATTAAAAAATATTAAAAAATATTCCGGAATATTTTTTAATATTTTTTAATCACTTCATTTTTCGAAAATTTTCTGCAGAATTTAATGACGATTGCCTTTCATTTGAATAAAAATTAACTTTTTCTTAATGATTTTTTTCGAACATACTTGAATAATAACTGTTACTTTGGGTCTCTAACAAGAACGGTGGCACGACAGGTGTATTCCTGAGCGAACATTGACAGCTCATCCTACCCCATCTTCACCTAATAACATTACGTATGCCGTACACTACTAACAAAGAAACGAGCGATAACAGCACTTGTATGCATCAATCTCCCGAAGCTCCAGCGGATATAAAAACTGATTATAACTCCGAGAACTACCTCCCAGGCATACGATCGTACGATCTTTTTTCATCCCCAGGCTGACTAGAATAAGCTTCCAAACTTTAACCACTTATTCCAACGACACTCTGTATATTCTCCACTAAAGCAGCCTTTTATTCGGTCTTGTCGTTGCGAGCAATAATGGTATAACACCGCCGCGCGGGTCTCATTTCGCTCGTCGCCCTGACACCCCCGCCACGCCTCTGAAAACCGAAGTTAGACCCCTGAACACAGCCGAAACTGCGAGAGGGTCGAAGTGCGGGGAAGGCTCGCGCGCCTTCAGGGTTGCCGCGACGCGGCCTGCGCAACCGACGGAGGCGACGAGGAGAGAGGCTATATCGTCGGTCATAAATAACGAAAGTAGCAACGGCAGCCCTCTCCCTCTGGCTGCTCGCTCTCCACGCCAACTGCTTTCCAACCCCTCGTCCGCCAGTGCCGTGGAAACGGGTGAAAAACGGCCTAAGGCCGTCGGGGTTGGACGCCGTTTGCCGGAAATGCCCGCGGCCGAAACATCGTAAGCAGACCGGCGTCCCTGCGAGTGCCACCAGCGGCGTTACTTCCGTCGCTGGCGCTCGCGTGACCGATTTCCTCCGTTTCTTTCGTCCCCTCCGCGACGGGAATCACCGTGACCCGGAAAGTTTAGGCTGGATCGCGGGACGCCGGAGGAGGGTTGTTGAGAAGTGATAGACCGCGCGATTTAGCCGAATCGCGAGGAATCCGATGCTATCGCGTACAAGTTACAAGAATGTTGCCGAGCATTTTGAAGGCGGCCGAGTGTCTCGGCTCCTTCGCGCGCACATCCTTCTTTCCTCTCTTCGTGGTTCCACCCCAGGCCGACTCGTCGTTTAAACCTTCTTTCCCCGGTGTTCCCGGCGAACTTTAACGTAATTAATTATAACCACCCGAAACCCGGGGGCTGGAAATATAAATTGCGCAACTTATAGCGCGGGCTGGTGAATTTACCGAGCGGATGCTTCTTCTACGGCTAGAGGAGGATCTGGAACCCACCCTTGTCTGCGCGCTTTCGCTTCTCCCGCGACTTCCCCGAAATTCCGCAGGAGTCGAGCACAACTGGCACGGTGATACGTTGCTCCTTTTGTACCTTCGTAAGTGTACCGGTCAGTTGTCGGTTGGTCGTGAATATTTCTACGGTTCTGGTAGATCAATTGGCATTAATTGTTCCCCGTTGCGGCCGACCGAACGAAATCGGGTTTCACAATTAGCCCTACTTAGAAATCGAAACAAGGCGATCTCTCGCAGGGAAGGTGGAACGACAGGGTTTCTAGAGCGCGACTAACACCGCGACGGGAGTTAATTAGCCAGGGGGTTATCTCTGAACAGTAGAGGACGCATACCAATCGCACCTTCTTACGAGCGAATTTATCCGGCGGCCCGTTTCCGCGTCCAGCTCAAGGAGTCGTCCTTTTTCCCCCGGTTAAAAAGCCCCGACCGATCGTATAGCAGGTTAATTTCACGTGGACCCTTCCCGCGTGACGTTTCGCGCTAATGGATTTTCACCTCTTCACCCCTGCCACTCGTGCCCGAGCGTGAGCACGCGGGGCCGACTCATCTGGCGTTAATTACACGGAGAATGGCTACGAAACGCTCGGAATGCTCGGATACGTGATAGAATTTATGACGCCTATAGCGTCCCGATACCGACTCTCCGGAGGAGAGTCCCTCTCGATCCTTCCTGCCGCGCGGATCACGCAGCGGTGATTTCTGAAAAATCGGCGCAATTAAACGGGGGACGACTGGTCGGTGATCGGCGCTCGCACGACAATTAGCGAGCCGAACTCCTCTCGGTGTCGTTTTATTCTTCGGAATCGCCGTGTACGCGCGTGGTAAATTCACGCTTCTTACGATGGGGGCCCGATCGGTACGTTTCTTTAATTACGTTGTCGCTGTCGTTTAATGCACGTGGATATGTACTTATCGAACTAATGTCCACCTATTTTCGGTCGTTTGGATGCGAAGGGGCTTTTCGGAGGATGAAATGTACTGGGCGAGATATCGGGAGCCAGAGGTGAACCACTTTATGCACTGCTATGCCTGAGGTGCAATCGATCAAGATACATATCCAGGAACACTGAGGAGCAGACGTTAAAATCAAATGTGGTACACGCCACCTGGATCGATCTTGAGCATCCGAAAAGTGGTGGGGCACGTTGGTCACGAGCAAGGGGACCAGTCCAGTCGACTCGCGATACTTGGACGATTATATACGCGGCGGTCGCATCGTCGACGGGATCGCGGTTCCCTGTGCCGCACAAAGCACACGATGTCGGTTATATTACATGTCGGTATAACGTGCGCGTGATTTATGTCGCATGGCGGCGCGCGGCATTAAATGGATCATCCGACGTCCGACTACGGTATACGTGCCGGCCAGCAGTCACCTACGTAGAAATCCGCGATTTATAACGCAACGGAGCGAAGGGCAACGCGTATATTCGCGTCTCCCCGTTTCTATCCCACTTTCCCTTTCCCCCTTTCGCTTTCTCGCTTTCTCGCATCCAGCAGTTCCGCGGCACCGCGCGCTCCTCGCGTTGCTCCGTCCCCTCTTTTAGACGTACACCCAGGATGGGGGTGTTCGTTGCTCGAGCAGGAAAATAAAATTGTCGACGGAGGCTGTAGGTTCCCTCGAAGCTATTCCATCGAAAAGGACATGTGTTCACAGGTGTTTCGAGTGTATTACCTAGTTTGATAGCGAAAGGATCGTCCCTCTTCTACTTTAACATCGTTCGTCGATAGCGTTGGCTCGCTAAAACGTCACTGCGATAAATTGGACTCCGCGGCAGACAGGCGAACTTCCTAGTTAGGCACTTCGATGGCATGGTCATCGCTGCTCGATTGTACATCAGGATTATCGAGGCTCCAACCGCAGAACTCACTTGCATTGTTTTTCCTTTTAGAAGCATCGCGTCGGCTGTACACGGCGCCAATATCACAGCGTACCGTGTTTGGATCAATGATTCAACGGTGGAAGTGTGCTCAGCCGGAAATTCTTGATCGCGTCGATAAGATGTTTGTCTGTGGCGACGACGGTGTGAACGCGATTGGCTGCGATTTCACGTCGAGGAAGCGACAGGCTAGCGTTAAAGATTCACGACGTCGCGGGTAGCGGACCGGTTGCACCGGGGACGACCTTAACCCTTAAACGCGCGTACTGTTACCGCTCGGGGAAAACTTGAAACGCACTGGAACAGGTTTCCTGGCAAAGAGGCAGAGAGGAGGTGGCTGCAACAGTGTCACGGTACCGAGCAAAGGCGCGGCTAGAAGTTTCATAGACCTCGGACGATTATATTTAGTCGCCTGTGTGACTGACTCCTGGCACGAGAGCTTGGATTTCACCAGGAGACCAACGTAACGGTACGATATTAGGTTTCTAAAAGACACTGCTTGCCGATCAATCCTGCGATCGCGGCAATATAGTGCACGCATCAACGTGTACACTCTATTGCAACTTGGGTAACCTCGCGTAGCATAAGCTACCAGGGACGTAATATCTTCTTCTGAATAGAATCATCCCCCAACGACGGAATTCACCTCGGAGATCTAAGGTACTGAGAACTACTACTGGAACTCGACTCCGAGAGCGATAAACGTTGGAACATCCAGACCTAATAGACCCATCATCGAGACACAAGCATCCGCGGCTAATTAAACGGACGCTAGTGGTCCCTTAAGTATCTATTTCAATTACATTCCGTTTGAATTCGATGAAGCGTCGCTGTTACGGAACCGAGGCCAATACAGGATTACCGAAGGTTTCTCGGCTGAAAAGCAACTAGTTACACGGGGAGCTGGACGCGTGCAGAAGCTGGTATCATAGAGGTCGGTTGACGCGGAGCGATTTAAAGCCAAGTGCAAGGTTCGAGATCGCTGAAAGTCCCGCGGATCTCGAACAGCCCGGAGTCCCCGGATGACTCTAAGTGCCATGTCGCGGTGGTAAAGCAAAAGAGGGGCAGCCGGCAGTCGTAGCAGGCTACAGAGAGAGGAGAGAACCGGTTCCTCGGTTAAGAAGGCTCAGTTTCTCTCTCTCTCTCTCTCTCTCTCTGCACGGCTGCTCTCAGCTCTGCCTGTTCCTGAGCTACCTCGTCCTCCCAGCATCTCCTTTCCTCCCGTCTGGAGCCGCGCTCGATCCGACTCTCCTCTCAACCGGTGAGGTTACTACAGGCCATCGCCTAAACCAAAGTGAACACCCTCTTTGTCTCTCCTTCCATCCTCCTTCCTCCGTCTTCCTTCCACCCTCTTCCTCGTCTCCTCCCGCTTGCCAACGCACCCTGTTGCAAGTATACGTATACGTCGCTGCTGGCTGATCTCTCTCGATCTACGCATCGTTCCCGCTCCCTCCCGTACGCGTTTTCCAACATTTTCTCCAGAGTATTCCGCCGTTATCAATCTCCTGCACGCTGTGTCGCCGCTTTGATCCACTGTTCTAGCTGGTAGAGCCGTTTATCCTCTCGTTTATGCCGCTCCTCCCACCTGGCTGCAGGTTTCCGTCTTTATTCCTCTTACTGGACACAGCTGCCCCTCTCGGCTGGCCACCGAGCAAGATTACGGATCGATCGCGCGTCAACCTGCCTTCCATCGGCTGGCAGCCGATGCACGGCAGAGGCGTCGGATGACTGGATGGATTTCAGCGTCCACGGTTTTGACCGCTGGGAGCTTCTGGATTCACGTGGATCGTTATTGAATCTTAAGATCGTCGAACCGTTTCGAAGCGAATGCTTGGGGCACGTCTGAAATCAACAGCGTTACGAGACGTTTAATCCCGAAAAAACGAGGGAGCTGGTTAGGAATTAATGAAAATTCGGATCATTTCGGGGACTAGTCCCACTCTTCGCGATATTTCGCCTAGAAATGAACGGCGCGCTATATGTACTTTTCCCCGAAGTAGGCTCTATCGCTGTCGAAGATATAGCTGAGCGGGGCCGCGTTCCAATACGTCTAAGGAAGCGGTAAATCGTCGTCGGCGGTCCTTGTTCAGATGGTCGTCAGGACCCTTTACTCCGTCACCCTTCGTCTCCCAGTTTTTCTTCTTCGCCGCTCACGGTCTTTCTTTTCCTCCTAAAAAGGCCGAAGGTACGAAACGAGCCAGCCTTCCTCCCCTCTCTCCTTCTCGCTCTCTTTCTTTCTCTCTGTCGTTATTCTCCGTTCACGTTTCTTCGCTCCGTTCCACCCTGTGTTTCTCACCCCCTTGGGCACGCGGGACAAGACCAGGCCAGCCCAGCCCTTCCCTTGGAAAGCCCGAAGAAAAACGAATCGCAGGCGAAAGTACCGGAGAATCTCGGCGGAATCTTAAGCGGCCCGTAAAATTCATCTCGAATCGCTTAATTCTCTTTTGGTCGGTGCCCGACGTCGAACTTTTCCCTGCTTCTCCGCGAGTTTTTGTCGGGTCACAATTAACGCCGTATCGTTCCGTTCTCAGGGGCGGCGGCCGTTCCCCAACCGTACCGCCGCTCCGCGGCTATTTTTCTCCTCTCCCACATCCCCACCCTCTGTTCGTCGACGAAAGCCCCGCGTTAAGAGGTGGCGCGTTACAAAAGCTCTCTGGACTCCGCGGCTCTTATTGTCTCGATACGTACGACTCCCTTCTCTCTTCTCCCTCGGTTTCCGTCGTGCTCCCCGTCTCTTGTGGCCGAGTAAGATGCCAGAGGTACGCTCTAAGCGCCCCTTTACGCGAGGATATAAATCGTCGAATCCTTAACCGGTTCGAGAAGGGATCCCGCCGTAAGAAACGTCGAAATCCTTCGCTTTCTTTCTTCTTTTGCTTCTCTCGCCCTCGGGACGCGCCAGAGTCCAGGGAAGAAGGACCGGAAAGAGGAGGGCGGCCGTTCGTTGGATGGTCCTCGAAAGTGTCGCGCGACTGGTGCTCTCGCGAATCGTTTAAAAACCCCAAATATCAACCCCACCTGCATTAGAGTACAAATTCAACGCTATCTTCGAGTCGACGAGCTTCCGATCCGCAGAGTAATTAGTAGGATCAATTCTATGCCTCGGAAAGTAATTAATTACGTGGAGGGGAGGGGGCGGGGCACGCGATAGCCAGATGAAGCAACAGCATGTTCCCAGGACGGGCAATAAATCACAGAAGATTCACCTACTTCGACGCGATCTCCGTGTCGCCGAACCACACATTTCCCCGCTAACGGTGCGCGCTCCCGTCGCGGCGCTTTCTCACGTCGCAAAATTTCCATACTAGATACACAATACGCCCATAAATCTCGCCCGGATCGCACGCGACGCGCAGATAGAGCGTGGAGGAAAGAGTTCGCGACCAGCCTCCCGCTCACGCCTCCTCCTCCCCCGGAATTTCGTCGCTCCCATCGATTTTTAGCGTCACGCGAGAATTTTCTCGGATAGGTGGGACGTGCGCGCAAATTATCGCCGCGAATCCCTTCACGGAGGCACTAAGCCGCGATAGAGCACGCCAACGCCTATGGTGCCAGCTACGCGTCCCGGCGTAATATCGATCACCGGCGGACAATTCCTCGCTTCCTTTATCGCTCCAGCTATATTCCCCATCGTTCTCTTAGCACGTCGCACGTGCGCCTGCAAGATCGAGCGGCACTTTTCTTTTCCGCCATCACCCCACGGAGCCGAAATCCCGGCGATTCTTGACGGCTTTCAAAAACACCGATCCCGCCGCGCCGTAACAGCCCCCGCGAAGGGCAAGGAACGTCTAGGACGTCGACGACGCCTCGACGCATGCCGTACGCCGCTGGAACGGTGAACCATTCAATATTTTCAAAAACCAATTTCGCGTTAGACTGTTTGCCGTGGCGTGCCGTCGCCTGGAACGAGCAGAGAGAAAGGGCGTGCGGTGTCGAACGGGTGGATAGGGTCGCCGGCATATCGCGAGCACGTGTGCTTAACCACGTAGAACATATACGGCCGTGTACAAGGGGTGAGTCTGAGTAAACGCCCTGCCAGCGGGGGTGAGCTCCGATATCGATGTCAGACGCGCGAGACGATTTTCGAGCAGATCGTGATAACTGGATAAATATTAACGTCTCTTCTGCCTCCGATATGCTCTTGCCTTGTGACCAATATCATCCCGGGCTTGCATTTACTCTTGCGTTGACATCTGGTTCCTCATCCTCTCCAAAACATATATACAGGAAAGAAAATTTTACAGAGCTGATTTTGGTGGTATTTCTTTTTTCCTCTTTTCTCCTTTTCTCTTTGTCTTTATTGTTTTAATATGCGTCCGTTTTTCTACCTCATTTTTGTAATAAATCGTACCAAAGGGTTGTTTAACCTATCCATTGTAAATTGGGAATCGCGCATCTTTTCGGGCGTTTCTTGGGGCATCGAGGTGATACCATTAACAAGATCGTTTCGCGACGAACCGCGTCCCCAGTGCATTTAAAATCATCACGCTTCGCGATGAATCGACTCGTCCTCGACGCAAGTCGGGCATCGATAAGAGCGACGCTTGAGCCCGTTCCCCCTGGCGTTCCTACCTGAGTAAACGGGTGAAAGGAGAAAGAAACGTTGGCGGTGAGGAGGGAAAGCAGAGTGGCCGAATAAAAGATAATTCAGTGGGCGCGATGACTCGTTATTTCGTCGCTGGTAGCATCGGAAGCGTCACGATCCGCATCAACCCTCGGCCATTTAAAGCGCCGAGGACCCCGGTGGAAATGCGAGTGCGCGCGTGCACGCGGGGTCGTTGTTCGTCGTAAGGGCCGTCGCTGGCGTTAGCGTGCCTGGGGACCGTTGTGGGTGCTCCTCGCCTCTCCCTCCATCCACGTGCCTGCATCCCTCTCCCTTCGCCCCCGCGCCCGTCGAATATTCAATCGGATGCATTACCGAGGCCACGGGGGTGGGTTTCGATGTAATCCTCCGGCGCCAGCGGGTTTTGCCTCTGTGCGTGCCATAGATGCAGCATCTCGTAGGCGAGACCGTGGGGGTGTTCATCCGTGTGCCTCCGCGTCGCTGTGTGCCCGCTGCTGGCTGAATAGAAAGCCCGGTGTCGGTGCATTCATCGAGCGCTGGCTGCTTTTAGCGCGACACTCACGGGCGAGGCAGCGCGAGAAGCCACCGCGAGGCACACTTACGTAATTATTGTCGGCGGTTATACCAGCGCGAAGAAGCTCGCGGAGACGCGGGACGGATGTAATTTCCGCGAAACAAACGAGCACGATCGATCCCTCGGCCAGATACGGATCCAACGACGCTTGACGAACGATGAAAGGGTACTTCTTCGCAACTTGGCTGCCCCCGCGAACAGCGACGTTCGGCGGGATCGTCGAGCCACCCCCGCAGCTGAATGATTGCTCGAGTCGCGACGCGCGGCGGAGATCTGGAGATACTGTTCGACGCTGCCCGGAACTGTGTCAACGATGTTGACCCGTTACCGGACCCGGGATAGACGGCAAAGTTTCATTTCAGGATTAATTCGAAGGGGGTGGTCTTCGGCACGGATCGGTTGGCTTTCCAGCGTAGCGAATGCTGATAATGGTGTCTTTGGGCGACTTTTCAGGCAGCTTATCGGGTAACGATGACCCCGTTGCTGTGAATTTCGCCGACCGGGCCAAGTAGTCACTCAGCCATTTTATTGGACAATTAGAATAGCTATAATATAGGAACGCTGACGTAATTCCGCGCAGCAGGCCTCCCAGCGGTACTTAGGGGCGCTTCCGAGGTGCATTTTGTAGACTATATACGAGAACGAGAGTGCATCCTGCATCCATCGAACGGCTGCTTTTAGTATAGCGTGCAACTAAACCGCCAGGCCATGAATAGTTACGAAACTATTGTCGGTAATTACGATAAGAAGCAGCTATCTTTCCCTGGTAATTCCCGAGACGTTGCCGGGGGAATGCGATAGACCGACCAGCGTTTCAACAATTATTTCGCGTATATGGAAGCTCCTCCGAGGTCTTGCTCTAATTCTTACCTCGCGGGTGGCATACTGGGAGGGTTCCAGCGGGGAGCTGCAGGAAACGTGGAAACAGGAAACGAAAATAAACTGGAGGTCGGATCTCTGGAAAAACGGCCGCGCAGAGTGCATGTAAACTCTCGGTATCAGTCGCTTTTCAGCCTGCATAATTCTCCTGCCGTGAAATGCGCATTATTCAAGCATCCCCACGAACACAATCCTCGCGTGTACGTAAAGAGCGAAGGAATTACTTCTCCTCGGATATCCTAGCTAGCGAAGTGCAACGTTAAGGGAGATATCTTCTCCGCCAGCAATCTTCTTTTACCGTTCGTTCGATAGAACGGCCGAGTTGCCCCTCGCGCTTTATTAAAAAATTAAAGGAGCCGTAATGCGATAGTTACGGACGCGATTCGACGCGAGCAGCTTCTTCCTGGTCGGATCCGCCACGCCGTAACTCGCGTCGCCCTCTTCCTACGCTATGCACGACGATGCAAGCGCATCCTGCGCGGTTCGAATGACCGCTTTTAGTGTCTCGTCCGACGACCGCGAGTCCCGGGTAGGAAACGGGTCCTGCCACCTGAAATTATCCCTCGTAATTACGATAAGACGGCACAGCACGGGCTTTCCGTTATCTTCGTCCAGTGCAAAACCACCGAGCAGCTCTGTCTGTTCGTATTCAACGTTTACGAGGCAATCGTCGCTCGCGCTATGTACACCGTGTTGGATGGGACTGGCAAAAGGATCGGGGCGCATTCGTCTCATCCCTCGGAAATCGGAACGCCTTGCGATCCACGCGACACTGTTTTCAGTCCCTCAGAGGGAGGGTACGCAGGACTTAGGGGTGTCAGGTCGTTGCTAGCGAACTCGGTCGAAATAAGTGTAACCGCGGCGGCGCGTAGTAGATTTCCAGAAGAAAAGGCTCTCCCTGCCGTCATAATTCTCGTGGCAACGGGCAACCCAGCCACGGTGAACAGAATGGAAGAAAAAAGATATCGTAAACCGTATCACTTACAGTCTCGACGGAGGACGCAGTTGCGGGGATTAGGAAACGTTTTCCTCTCGGCAGGCAGCAAGCACTCAGAGGCTTTCGTCCGTTTTCCACGCTGGTGTTTTACGGCTTCGGGGTTCAAACATGTGGAGGAGAAGTTGGGGGAGAGGATAGAGTAAAACATCCTTTGCTGCTGTATACGTGTATCTTAACGCGAGGCGCGCAGAGGGGGATAGAGGAAAGAAGAAAGGAGGATAGCCCTGGGATGGGAAGAACGGACCTAAGCCTCCGAGATACATGTACTTCAGGTATCTCCGGTTCTGAAGAGGAATCCGAAGGCATTAGCCGCTTCGTAAGTAGCCGTTCGCGCGCGTACACCTACCGTGCTCGCTTAGAAATTCCTCGGAATACATGGATTCGACCTGGTTCCGTCTACATCGGGGCTGCTAGACATTGTTCCGCGAAACAGCTGCCGAAGAGCACGGTGTTTGATCGTCGCTGGCGCACCCTTGCTCCCAGGGAACCGCGGAGGCATGTTCGCTGCATCTGGTAGCCCAGAAACATCGGAGTCTGCTCCAGCCTGGCTCGAACCCCTGGAAAATAACGGCCACGCGACGGAAACGGGGAAATGTTTCGCGGCTCTCCTAGAAAAAGCAGGCGACGTGTCGGGAATGAGCGGGCGGGATCGTTAACGCGGCCGTCCACGGGGAAATTTAATATACACGACAGCGTTGGAGTATCGTCGATCCACCAGGAGTGCGTCTTGCTCGCGGACACTCGTCGGCAGCGGCCTCCGCGTATGTACGCTCGCGTCGCCGTATGAAAAGGGGATTCCTATAAAATTAGACTTTCAAACGACGATCGACGCCTGGAGAGACAACACCTACGGCGATTCCCTTCCGTCCTCCCGACTGTCGACGACGAAACCAGCTACTCCCCGCTCCCGTTTCACCCGCAACTTTCGCCACGGACCGCGAAATTAACGGCGCGACCTTTAGAAAATCCGATCCCCGCCAATCAACTACTTTGCATGGAGGAGCGGAGTGATTACCATAATCGTTATCCCGCATACTCCGCCACGCACTGGCCGCGATAAATTAGACAAATTCCAGCTTCGAGGCAGCGTCCACGAGCCGCGTTAAAACTCTGTACAAGCAAGGTAGGAGGGGAGGACGAGGATGGTACGCGAAGGAAGCTTGGGAACGGAGGATATCGGGGGCCCGTGTGTTCGTGCCGCGCCATATTGCTCCACGCCTGCCGAAGATTTATGTTTTAATAATTATTGTGACATTGCCGCTCGCGTGCGTAAGGCCAATCAATGCAGGTGTGTACGAGGGCTGCATGCGGACGCGGACGGACGGTTGAGGCCGACAGATCGACGGACAGGGAGCCACGGGATGCGCGAGGAGTGGTGGTTGGGGCCCGAGGAGAGAGAGAGAGAGAGAGGAGAAGGGGACTGAGTGGACGCGAGAAGGCACCACTGGGCCCCTTTAGAAAGGGGGATGCCCCCCTCAGCCAAGATGGCCTCTTCGCATTCCTCCACCATCGACCTGAGCCGCGGCTCTGCTCTCGCCTCTCTCTGTCTCCTCGCCATTCCACCTCGTGGTGCTCCTCGCCTCGTTCGCTATTACCGATCGACCGCTCTCGCTCGCGAGGAATCACTACACTTTCAATGCAAGTTTAGGGATAGATACGCCGCTGTTTAGGACTTTACCGAAGACTTGTAATGCGGTCACGCGATCAAACTTTTTCAGGCTTCAGAGATCTTGATTTATCCGTAGCTTCCGCGCGCACTCGCATCGTTAGTTACTACAGATATCAAACGATTCTACAATGTCCGCAGCCTCCATGTCTGCGTGCCGTGCATCCAATTAATTCAAGCTCGATAGAAGTTTAGTGTCAGATCCGTACCTCCGACAGTAATGGCCAGCCACATCAAGGTTCTGGCGGAAATGTGCGCGCCCAGCGAATCACCTACGGTATGAAATTTCTATCACAGAACTCCCGGCGATAATTTCAGTCCCAACCATCCTCCCCCCCCGGTACCAATCAAGCCCTCGAACGTTCGTCCGCTCGAAACGTAACCCAGAGTCAGGGAGGAAGGGGAGGCGCCTCTAACAAGATCTCGGTAACCTTTCACGCGCCTCTCCCATCCTCCCGACGGTACAATAATTGAATCCCGCCACGGAGAGGGGGATCCAGTTTGAAAAAATTCTATCGCTCGCGTCCGCGGCGCGCGAACCGTCGAGAGGCCGCTCCTCCGCGGCCGACAGCTTCCAGCCGGCCTGAAATTATCGGTTATCCGTACAGCATCGCCGATTACGTGCCCCGTCGATCATCGAACTTTCCACGCGGAAGTGAAACGGACACCGGCACGGGCTAGCGTCTTCCCGTGCAGATCTCGCGCCAGGCCCCGAGACGCTAGGTCTAATAAAAATCTGCATTAACGTCACGACGCGACTTCAGTTACCTGCGGCTAGCCGCAGGCGACCAGGGGACCGGGGAAGCAGGGCGAGGCACGGCTTCGTTTCTATTGTAACTCACACGGGGCCCGCTCGGGCCAGGCGAGCGCAGACACGCCTCTTAATTAGCGAGAACGCGTCGCGCCGGGGGGCGATTCTGGATGACTTACGTGAAACTGCTGGAAAAGCAACGCCAGCCGCGAACAGGGTTCCTTTTTTATCGTCCAGTAGAAATCCGGCGTGCGTGCCGCGTCAGTCGCTGTAACTTCTCTATTATCTGCCGTTCGCATCGGGCGGGCGTCGGGTAAAATTGAGATGCTCAGCGTCGAGCGATTCCTCAGCGCCGTACGGTTAATATTTCCATTCGTTCCCGAACGCTCCTCGAAGCGCGGCGGTTCGGTGCGCCTTACCTTCCGCGCCTCGTTTTCTGTGAGAAACAATAACGACGGGAGATCGTTTCACCTGCGGGATTTATGAACGACAACGCTCCGGAATGCCGTCACGTGGCTCCCGTAAGCATTCGCGCGACGACGAATGAATCGCCCGGAGGAATTTCGAGTTATGAATCCGTTTAATAGACACTGCCGCCGGTCAGATGAATTTGTGCGATAGGGAGCACAGATTCGGCCCTCAGATAGAGTACGTGGGTTTTGAAACGAGCGAAAGCGACAAGTCGAAGATGACTGCGCCGAGCATCGTGGAATTTAAGGGTGTATTGGACCTATCTTCAAAATGGTACCAAGTTGATGAATTTTGTGAGATTGTTCTTTTTAATCTTACGGATGTGCTCCAAAATTTTTAAACGAATTCACTAAATGATTGCTGAGTTATAACGATTTCAATTTTCACTGATTTCACACGTCCTCTTATGGAAAGAGACGACCTTTACAGATAGAACAACTGAGAAAATGTTGAAGAAATAGCACCACTGTTTTCAAATTTTTTTTACATGTGGTATACGGTTAGATGAAAATATCTGCCAAGTTTCAATTGTTTTCACTACAGCGTTTTAAAGAAATAAATTATAACTTGAGAAAATTGTGAATTCAGGGCATTTTCAGTGGCAAAAGTTTAGCAAATAATGCTTGAGAAAGCATTTGTAAAGTGAAAAATACCTTCCTAAGAGTGAAAATAAGGTGAATGTCCCAATTTCTGCTCATTTAAAAGATTACTCGTCAGAAAGAAGGTGTAAAAAATCTACATGCAGTGCACAATACGGTATCTGCTTTTGTTATTAAATAAGAACTTTTACTGTAAAAATTATCCCAAAATATTATTAATAATTATCGTTTTTCTAAATTACTTTTTACGCTATGAATAAATTTAGTTAACTTATTTTTATTGAATCGCTCCACTACTGGGACGTGTTCCGCCACTGGTACTTTTACCTTACTTACTTTTGCCTAATATTGTACGTCCGATACATCCTTAAAGGACACCGTTCCTGTGATCGTCGATCATCTGCTAACAAGAATGTATCGACCCGTGACAGCGAAGCAGCTTTATTCGAGGCGGTCTAGGAGCGCCTGGTTGAAGAATACCATCGATTTGTCGTAGCCCTTTCGATGCGTTAAGCCGCGTATTCACCTGCGCATTCGCCCCGAATGTGCATTCGGCGCGCACCGATTTTTTGCCCGTTCGGAGCTCAGCGCGCATTCGGCGCGCATTCGGCGCGCGTTCGGGGTTGAGTGAAATTTGCGGCGTCCTTTTCATGGTATTGTTCGGACCCGAATGCGCGCTTTGATGGACCGCCAATAAGCGGATCGGCCCGAATGCGCGCCGCGCCCCGAACACGCGCCGAACACCGGACGAGCAAAAAATCGGTGCGCGCCGAATGCACATTCGGGGCGAATGCGCAGGTGAATACGCGGCTTTACGCGTCGCACGATATTAATTGGAACGTCCGCCACCCGTCGAGGACTTCGATTACGATACCTTTGGAAAATTCAGGTCGCTGCCGGAGTTTTCCAGAATCAAGAAGAAAGTGAGGGGCCGAGGGAAGTTTCACCCCGTGTGATTGGGCTTAACCGATCAGTCGGCGAGAAGAAGAGAGAGGACGAGGCGCAGCAGCCGCGTCCGCGGCAGCTGCATCGAATCCGTGGCTTCTGAAAACTTCGCTGTACCTACCTGCCGATAAAAAAGTTGGCCCCCATAAAGTGGCGTCGATGGAGCGCAGTAAAATTTTCTATAAAATTTGATTCCTCCGGGGCTGTCTCGGCTATTACCGCAAATTCGCCCGAACGAAAAGGAGCGCCGGCTATCCAGCCGTGTACCTATTACTTTTAACGACTCCTTCGCCTCCTCGCTACATCGCCCCGCGTACACCATACATCCGAGGTCATAAATGGCTAATATTACAACTTTTATTACTGTCAAAGTAAATTACATCGGGGCCACAGCCTCCTCGACCTTCGGTCCGCGGGAATTCGGGCCGCGTCCACTCCATCGGCCGCTGCTCTACCTAAGGAGAATTTTTGCACTCGCAAGAGTTTGCATTTTACTTCAAGCGAGAATATCTTAAGTCCGTCAGCTTTTTAGAGAACAATTTCTGCCACAGAATCGCCGAGTTTTGTCTCCTTGGAAGGCAATTCGTCCGAGTAACAGGGTCTACAGGTGGACTTCCTGATCCTCCTCGCTGCAGTGTCGATTCAAATTGTAATCAGTTCGTCAATTTCAACGGCATTCAGTGTCCTCGAGAAATAGGAATCAAGGAAGTGAACGAGCCATTGGCTGGATGTGTAGTTGGTTGAACGACCATTGCCAGATGGTGGCTAGATAAATGAAGACACCTAGGCTCTCCCCCAGAGCCTGGGCTGGGCCTGCCTGGGTTCCGCGAGGGCATCTCCCTGGGATCATCGCGACGCGATCCCGGTGCGTTTCACGCATTCTCGCGTGCGGCCTTCCTCGCTGCTGGCTGCCGTTTCACGTTCTCGCGTTCCCTCTTGCTTTGTACACCGTGGACGAAGGCGCTAATGGCGATCGTCTCGCTTCCTTGCCGGATGGCCGGTTTCTGCTGACTGACGTCCACCCTGCTCCTCTCTCCCTCTTATCCTCTTTACCTCCAGAGCGTGCCCTCTCGCCCCCCCCCCCCCCCCCCGCATTGAGAGCGAGAAGGGTGTTCCTTTCGAAGTACTCTCCGGTCGTTATCTCGACGAAAGCTCCCTTTTTCTCGCCCGGGACCAGAGAAATTCTGCCGTATACCTCGATTGCCGGAGAAAGAAGAAACACAGAGGAACCTGGGCGTTAGAGCTGGGAGCAGGGAACGGGGGAGGTTAAAGGGTAGGAGGAAGGAGGCAGAGAAACGCAGCCGGGAGAGTTCCAGCAACGTGGCTGGAAGAGAAATTGCTTCGTTTCCGAATCCGCTGTGTGTGTTCTGGCTTGATTGGCCTCCGCCGCTGCCACCCGCTCCTCCGGCTACACAGCCACCCCCGTGCGCTCACCTTTGCCACTTTGGCCCGACCGTGCCGCGGGGGGGGAGAGAGGGGAAAGTAATGCGAGACCATTTTCAGCAACGCGTCGTCTCTTTCCCGATTAGTCGACCGTGCGTGGGTCAGGGCGGAGCACCGGAAGTCCCGTTCCAGGGAGGAAAAACTCGGACGCAGGAGTGTTAAGAGGGTGAGAGCGAAGGCAACCACAGCCGCCGGGCGAATTACGAGCGTGTCTCGTTGCGCGAGGGCTCCCGTAGCTCGTAACTTAGATCGTCGAAGGTACGAAGCTGGAATTGTACCAGCGATTTATTCTATTCCTCTGTCACTCAGAATTGCACTGGCTACAAAAATCCGAGAGCTTTCGATCCGACTTACGTCGCTTCTCCCCTGTCGCGATTATCAACTCGCGGTCTTTCTCCCGCCGCTTCCTTTCATTGTTATCACGGGGCCAGGTGTAATTACACGAGCAATCTCGGACGACGATAAACGCGGCAACATCAATTACGACACTTTATCTACGCAATTACCAGCCGGACGATGAAACGTTTCGCGTACACGCCGGCGTCCTCTCTGCAGTTAATTGCGCCGGTTAAACGGCCGGCGATTCTTCGGATTTGAACCAGCTCGCGAAAATACTTTCCCGTCCGCGCGGCCGACCGTCCAGTTAATTTCGAACGAAACAGCTAATTAGATCGATTGATCGTTCCTCCCTCTGTTTCTAGAAGCGTCGCACGCTATCTAATAACACGCCGCCGGCCCGCGCCTCTCCATCCCCTTCCGTTTCCGGTCCCTTCCGCTATCTCTCTCTCTCTCTCTCTCTCTCTCCTCCGCCCGTGCAGCCCTTTGACCGTTTATACTCGCGGGATAATTAGAGATAAACTGAATTTATTCCCCGCGACCTAATTACCCGCGGCCCGTTTAATTAATGGCCAGCCCCGCGAGTCATGACCGCCATTGTTACGCGCCACTTGACAGACTGTGTCCGTAAATGTTCGTCACGCTGTTATTGATACGCGTCTAAATCGCCCGAGCGGGAACTCTTAACCCGTGACAGGTCGATGGCTCCCGCGCGATATCGTCGCTCGTCGATGGCGATTAGCTGGCCTGCTCGATTACGTATTCCCTTGTCTGTAAATATTGGCAGAGTTGGGCGTAATTGGAATTTCACAGCGGACGATAATCGGACGGCCGAGAGCTGGCTTTCCCCCGCGACCACGTTAGATTTATCGTAATCGACCG
The DNA here is from genome assembly GCF_050908995.1 of Andrena cerasifolii. Lineage (NCBI taxonomy): Eukaryota > Metazoa > Arthropoda > Insecta > Hymenoptera > Andrenidae > Andrena > Andrena cerasifolii. The sequence goes on from NC_135122.1 coordinate 13,006,149, forward strand.
CGAAAGGTGCTCCGCAGTGTTTATCTTAACCGACGCTGGCCATTTTTCGTGCGAGTAACGGGCCGAAAATGGCGAGGCTTAATCCCGATGAACAGTGGCGCTATCTTCAATGTACTCATACACGTGCTTTTTGTTGTCTTTCCGTCCGATAGAACCAAAACCAGCGGCGCCACCGCGGTCGAACGACGGCTCGGACGCGCGTAAACACCGGCGTATCTTATGAAAATACACGCGCGGGTGTTTTTCGACATGTCCCCATGCATTATTCATCCGCCGATGCTGGATCAACGATCAAGGCTCATTGCGACAAATTGATTGCTTCCGAAACGTCCGCTGTGACAGTTGAAAGCGGCTCCATCTAGCCCTGACGCGATACCAGTAATTGCAGCGGCTAGTGTCAGCTGCACACAGATATGATTTGTTAGGCGGCACGTAACAATGCGGTTGCAATTCGTGGAATTATCCCCTCTGATTTATTCGACCGGCTCTCTCCCCGCACGGTAATCATGCAGGGTGGGGTGGAAGAAAACGCGCTCCACTTGGCGCGCGTGCAACGATTTCTGACACTGCGAGCTACGGCTTTGGTAAACGGAGCAAAAAGGCGCTCGCCCTTGAACGTGCACCCATTTCCCACCTGTAAAAACAATATTTCCAGCCTCGTAGTCCTTCGCAGTTCCCGTGGTTCCCAAGAATCAAGGGGCGAAGGTCAGCGCGTAGATCTCACGACGACCGCGCGTAGAAGAAGATGAGAAGGACAGATTAACCGGTTGCGTAGGGGAAAACCAGGTTTGGTTAGGTTGGATTAGCCGGGCGACGAATAAATGATAGCGGTAGCGACAGTTGACATATACAGGGTGTCTTTCATGTACTTGGCGTCGAGACGCTACCGCGTCTCTGGATTCCCCGTCCACTTTCCCTCTCTTTCTCGGTCGCGTTTCCCTGCCTCGCTCTGCCTGAAATACCGCAGGGACCATTACGGGTTCACGCATTAAACCATCCTCCCTTTGGGTCATTAGGCCGGCCGCGTGCCAGTTTTCTGGCGAACCGAGGGCGGAAGGAGCCCTTTGATCGGTTAGAGCTTCCGAGAGGCGTCGAAGGGAGACGCTAATGCCGTCGTGTTTCATCTAACCCTCGATCCCATCCAGATCCCGTGATTTGCTGGGACATGCGCTTCCGGGTAAGAACTGCACCCCCTCCAGAGCGCGTATCACCCTCGCTGATAGAGAGGGTTATCGAGTTCGCATGTTTCACGGGGATTTATCGATGCTGGCTATCACGGATAATGAGCCGGCTGACTAAATCTTATCAAATGACTAACGTCCCGCAAATCCTGCCCGTGCGCGTAGCGGGACGCTGGAATTTAATTGTCCAGCAACGCGAAAGCGTAAATCGACGCGAGACGGTGGGAGATCGTTGATTAGCGAGGCAGGACGATTTCGGCGGAGGAACCGGGAGACAAGGGATAAAGGATCGAGAATGAATGTGCGACGGGGAAACGCATGGAAGACACTCGATGCTCTTCAGCTACACAGGAACCCCTGGTCCAACAACCGGGGGCCTGTTGTAATGCTTCATGGGGGCGAGGCTCCATGTCCGAGCAGGAACATCGATATATCAATCCGATGGCCCGTGGATTGTGAATCTCCGGTCCCGCCGCTCCTCCCTTTCGTTTGGGAAATCGAGCACCGTCATAAACTACCTTCGGACCGGTTCGAGGTCAACGCGGTCCGCGTTTCGGGACTCGCGAGGACACTGCCCCCAACGAGGAAAGCCCTTCCTCGATATATCCGCCGGAAAAAAGAATCGCTGGTATCCTCCCGAGAAGTGTCGCGCTCTTTTCGTCGCCTTCTATCGCCGTCACTGCTGCTTTTCATCCAAGTTCGCGGGATGAAACTCTCCCCTCGATCTATTATGCGACGGCAGCGCTGCGAGTAATCCACAGCGACGCAGATGCATTTTAGGCATTTTACGCGAGTGCACTCGACCGGCAACGGCTCTTCACGCTGGCCGCTCGCGCGATCAGCCTGCCGCTGTTTATTTACCGCCGACACCAGCCAATGGAGAGGTTATTAATTATCGTTTGATGCGCGTCAGCACGGAAGAGGTGAACGGCTGCACGCGTGCAATTAGTCCGGCGATGCATCCTGGCGAACGGGTCCACGCGCACAAAAGGCAGCGCCCTTGCCTCGCGCCAGCGGGACGCGGTTTTAGAGCACGCACCAATCTGTCGTCGGATTGCACTGACGTGCGCCAATGTCGCTTGTCAAACTCGCCCGTTCGCGTCGTAAAAATTTGAGCGAGTGATCCACACTTGGAGTAATAGGGGTGGAGATGTTGGAAGGTCATGTGAAACGAATGGGGTATGTTAGCGTTCTTTCGAACTCCGCTAGATAGTCCAGTGAAATTAGACGGAAATCTGCCCAATCTACGAAGAAATTCACACCGAGCTAAATTTTGATATGAGCATTTATTTGGACGTTTTAAACAATATGTCAAAAGTCCCCATCGATCCGACCGCCGCTAAAAATTTTACAGAGGGTTGAAAAAAAAACAACAGTTTTTCGTGAATATCTCCTTATCTAGCAGTTTTGCGACAAAAATAGTTATTATGCAATTTATAGCTTAGGAAATTCTCTACAAAAAAGGTCGTATGAGTTTTTTCGTAGGAGTAATAAGAACGTCAGCATCAATGGATGTAGCACGTGTAGAGTGAATAGAAAGAACAAGAGTAGGTTTATTGTTATGCTTAGGGATGGAGTGCAAAATCACTAACAGTGATTTATCACAGTGATCGCAGAATCACGATCACGGTCGTGATTGAAGTTAAATCACGACCGTGATTGTGATTTTTTTAACTTGAGTGAATTGTTTACTGTGATCGTAATTCTTGATCTTGATTGAATTATTTTTTATAAAATACTTCAATATAGCTTGTGTTACAGTCAAAGCGTGCTAATTCGGCGAATATATATATAATATACGCAGAGATCGATGCATTCAATAGATCAGCACGGATCAACGACAAAGGTGGTTTCGCGGAAAATTCCAGGGGCTACAAAATTTATAAGGGAAATCAGAAAGGAGGTTCCCTCGATCAGCCACAACGGCGTGACTAAGTAGGTCACGCCGCGAATCGAGCTTGCTGTCCGCAGCTTTCCAACCGAATCGCAAATTCAAAGTCCATTTTCAAGTTTTGCGGCCGGCGTTCAGTCCGAAAATTCGATTTCCCCGTCCTGTAACTTCGTGCTCCTCAAACGTCGAAGCCCCGCGCTCTTTCTTTTTTTCAATTGACTGTCGACAGTTTGGGAGCCCGTTCACCAGTGGCCACGGACTTTGACTTTCACGCGAAATAAACCCTCCCTCGATACTCGCTCCTCACGGTGTCCAGGCCAGTGTTCAATTTCCTGCGCCATCGCTCGAGCAGTTAACACACCGTTCGATTTTCCCTTTGCCTCCGCCTTCCGAACGCTGCAGCGAAATTTCTGCGTTTACGCTTGCGAAAGTCTCCTCCGCGCATGGGTGGGGCGCTGCGAGTGATATAATTTTCTGCGCCGAAGGAAAAGGAAGCTATCGATAGGTCAGGCGCGTCTCCATTACCCCGATACATTGAAGATTCTGCCAACAAGGGAGCACTTTACGGTATCGGGGAAGAAGCTCGACAGACAGCCCCTTTTCCCGCGTAATTTAAGTGTTCCCCGACGTTGCACTGCTTTCCGTCACTCGTTCGACTGGCACTCGAGCACATCTCCTCTCTTCTTCGAGTGCCGGAGTCCTTCCCACTCGAGAAGGCCCCGCGTGGTCCTTCGGACCGGAAAGCTCCGGAGTCTGGACCACTCGTCCGTCGTTGGAGAATGATTTTAACCAGAGCTCCTTTGTACTCCTCTCTCGCGGTGATCTACGCGCGATCAGAGGAGGCCGCTTAGTAGACAAAAGGGGGCTGGATTCTCCCGCCACCTTTTCGGCCGGGACGCGCCAAAAAGTGGTCCGAGACACCGCCGCGGAAGAATAGAACGCGAGGAGAAGGAACGAGGCTCGAGGAGGGTGGCGAAGGTGAAAGGGAATGGGAAACGAGGTGAAAAGGGGTAAGGAGAAAGGCGGAAGGGCTTAAATCAATAAATTTCAAAAGCCAAAGCCCGCCGCCTTGCCGTTATAACTCTCGAAGCGGGTACCTTTGCCTCGCGTACATGCCATCAGAGGAGACAAAGAGACTTGCACTCGAGCAGTCAATACTGCAGGGGCCGCCCCTGCTGCAAAGGTTTCAGAGACGAGGAGTTACGAAAAGGGTCCCGAGGTGCACGGAACCGCGACAAAAGAGATTGATGTTATTCGATTTTCGGATTCGAGATAAGTTAAGGAAGAGCCCGTGGTGCCCGCCGGGTCGTATAGATCGTGAAATCGGTTTCGTCTCGACGCCTCCCTCGTCCAGCCGGCTTCTCCCGCGTTTCCGTTCTCCTCGAGCCGCCTGTGCGCCGCGGGGTCTTCTTCGGCTCCGTTTTTCCTCGGCGTGTTACCACTTTTCAGGGGAAGGAAACGCTGTACGAGCTAAGATTGTAATTTCTGATTAACGAGGAGCAGTACGTTGCAGCACTTTCAAAGTCATCTGGAAGAATCAAGCCGCAGCGTTAACTTGCGTAGGATACTCGTCCATCAGCCTCGAAGGTGGACCTCTCCGCGAGACTTATTGTACCTCCAAGGGCACCAAAGACATTAAACAATATCCCCGAGGGCGTATCGCATGGTGCGCCTACATCGAGCTCCGAAGCTCGCGATTCCACGCGCAGCATCGTAAGCTGGCGGTGTAAATTCAAAATTATTAGTTGGCCGCGGGGGAAACGGGCGAATCTGCGCGTTCCTTTTTTTCCCACCTCCGTCCCCTCTTGTCCTGGCGCGGCTGGTCTCTGGTACGCGCGCGTATTTCACTCGTACCGAGCTATTCGTAATTAGAAAGCCATTCAGAGAACTACGCCAGAATCCACTCTACGCTGATGGATACGAGCCATATCTCACACAGATCGACGCTGGTGGTGCGCGCCTTTCATCTCTCCAAGTGCGTTCGGAGAGCGTTGAAAGTGAGGCCTCTCGTTGATTTCTCATTGTGACCGAGTAGTCCGAGCCTAGGCGAAGTCTCGGGACGCTTTGATTAACCTATCGCTTCCATTGGTGGGGTAGTAGGATCTCTCTCTTTTATTTTCCAGCCGGCTGGAAGCATCGTAGCTCGAATTTTGACGCGGTCCACCCCTCGACGGACCGTGTCCCACTTCGTTCCCCTGTTCGGCGGAAAATCTACGCGCCACGGTGGAAGGGACACGTCCGGTCGATCGATACCCACTCGGGTTCGATCGCGCACGCCGCTCACGGACATTCATAATTACGGTTAGAGAATAAAAGAGGGTGAGCCGGAGAGAATCGTGGAATGCGTTTAATAAACGTTGATCGGAGGAAATTGGCGAGGGGCCCAAAGTCGAAACGGCCTCCCCGCGAGCCACCCGCGCGCTACGTGAGTCACTTTCACGCCTTCCCCCGTCCAGGGAATTGCCGCTCCCAATTAATTCGCTAGTCGAAGGAATGTTTCATTAAGGCGTTTATTAATCCCGCCTTATTTCTATTAACACCGCGGACCTTTGGCGCGGGAACGCCGTCTCGTGATCACTGAGAAAGCCCGCGATGTGAGAAGAGAGCGCAGCTTGCTGAGAAACTTCGAAACGCGTCGTTTCAAACATCTCGCTTCAGATAATCAGTTTCACCGCGAGTGTAATAATCGTGGACGCGAAAAAATGCAGGAATTTCGGGAGCACTGTGCTTTAACAAAAAAGTTTTCACAGTTTTTTCTCGAAAGTGTTTTCCTCAATCAGGAAATAATTTGCGTTATTTACTACTTACATATGTGGTGAACTGATTACGTAAAAGTACGTGACAAAATCTTGGACACTTAGGCATCCAGCTTCATCTTAAACAAATCTGAACCTTAGTTACAGTGTGCCCCAGTCCGGGGTAAATTGTAACACATCTGTTTTACTTATTTAAATACAAATACGAACACAAATAAACATTTCTAAAATATATAAATGAAAACACAGATCATTATTAAACATTTGATATACAGGAGTTCAAACAATCATTGCTTATTCAACTGATTCTATCAAAATCTTCTTCGCTCTCTTTACTTTTGCCTTTATACTTTTTTCTTCTACTTTTTGTATTCTCGATTGTTCTGTTGTTCGTCTAGAGCATCTTTTTCTAATGTGTCAGCAAATAGCTTGCTTTATCACCAATTAGAGCGGAGTAAGTAGTAACGTGTTACAATTTACCGCGAGCTTGAATATTTGCGTTTTATCCCAGCAAACGAGAAGCTAAACATCAAATTACTAAAATGCGTACGCATTATAATAAACCAATGTGTACCGATTCGTTTGCGACAAAGACGCAAAAATTCAAACGTTTTCTAATGACGGTTAATTGAAATAAAAGTGCTAAGACAACATTTACTTACGTGCTCTAAATACTAAAATTCTGGGCTACAACCACGAAATGAATACATAACGCTCGTTTGTGTCACTAAAACCGACGGTGCTAATATCGTGAAGCAGCTCTCGCATGCTGTGGCTTACCAGATTTGTCGTTCTCAATAGATTTTACTTATGTTACAATTTACCCCGTGTTACAACCTACCCCGGTCTTCACCTACTTGGGGCTGTCTATCGCGACCCTATTTTCGAGTCTCGTGCATTCTGCAACGGGAATAGCGGGGAAGGAATCGCCGAGTCGACACACTTTGGACAGTCGTGTTCCGCGAGCCTCAGCTCGCCACCTTATGCACCCCCTATTTTTTTTTTTTTTAAGCTTATCGCAGCTCCCGAGGCGTGTTGACTTTAACGCCTGGCCAACGTCGGTTCACTATTGCGGTGCCAGCGTCCGCGCGCACACACCTGTCTCCGTTGGACGACGAAAAAAAAAGGGGTCGTAGGGTTATCTTCGCGCGTAAAGTAAACATGTTTCGAGCGCCGAGACAAGCGAAAAAAAGGTGTGAGAAATTCGATACCCCGGTGGGGTCGTAAAGCGCGCGTCTAGCTCGCTCCAGTTTTCATTCACGTCGGTGAAGGATCCATGGAATGCTAGAAAAGGACGGCAAACACAGCCCCTAGCGTTTCTGTTTCAATCGGCGCCGCCGCGCTACCGAATACGCGGCTGAAACCGAACGGCGCGCGCTGCGGGACTCATTCTTTTTCATACCTGCCCCACTCCTGGCTGCACTTTCCACTGATTTCACGGTATCGGTGGCTGTCCGCCCACGACACGTACGATGTATTCGCTTACCAAGGATATCCCTGGTCTGGAGGCCTGGTTCATGAAATATCTCGCATTTACTGCGCTCGTTCGGCGATCTGAAATTTCATTAGCTCCTGTCAGGTTCGTGCCTGCAAATTTACAAGTGTTGGGTAAGCAGGCCAGTAGATGGACGGAGCCAGTAGATGGACGGAGCCAGTAGATGGACGAATAGTTGGTTAATCGTTAATATTGAAAGAACTAGAGCTTTAATGTATATTATATGCGCTAGTCGTTCGATTCTTAGTAGCCATTGCTCAGCGTATTCGTGCTTTCAAGTTAATAAAAAACGTGTTTGGACGTATTACTAGCCCTACAGTCCATCTACTGGTGATACGGGCTATGAGTAGAATTTTCATCATTTTATGCTTAAATACATTAATTTTTTTACTTACTGCTGTAAGTAAAAATTTTTTCCCTTAAATTTATACATTTTTACGTGCAAAGCTTTTGATTTTTTCTAACATAACAGATATTTCTAAGGAACACCTTGATGTAAACATCGGAATCCGCTAAACCGTCCATCTACTGGCCTGCTTACCTTAACCGACGGAGAGACGCGTCGTATTTCACAAGGCCTTTCCAGCTGTCAGGACAGCCATTCTTCCGAAAGTGAAATAGGAACGGCAAGCGAGGAAACTCGGAACAGCGACGTGTCGTGACTTTCACGCGGGCGCCCCAGCTTCGTTATTCATGCTCGTACCCCGTCCCACATTCTTCCATTCGCGGATCATATATTTTTCATCCGGCGTTTCCTTCGTTGCGCCTCGTATCGCCCTCAGATATCGTCGTTAAATAATCAAGCGAACGATCTGTACGCGCTCTCCTCGTTTGCCTTCGTCTTCTTGCTGTAGGTACGTTGTTTGCTTCCGTTTCTCCTTTTGCCTCGGCTAGTCCGCTCCCCCCCCCTGCTCTTCTTCCATTTCTGCTTTCCGATTAATCTTCTTCCTCTTACACCGCGATTTGTCTTCATCTTATCCGCGGGTTTGTCTTCTCCTTTCTCTGATTCCTTCCACTTGGCTCCTCCAATTTCTCACTCCTCTCGATCTACGATCTTCCTTAACAACTCGCTGCCCTACGATCCGTCTACATTCCGTTCCTTTTCTCGGCCTGCCTTCTTCTACTTGCTTCATCATCCTAGGTCCTCTTCCTCCGCTCGCTCTCTTCCTTCTCTTCGCCTATCTCGGCCTCCCTACTTCTGACCACCCCGCGCGGAATCGACGACACCAGCGGTCCGAGGATTTAACGACCACCGTAAACTCCGCATGATAATTCTTTCTGTCCGCGGGGAGACGCGTATTGCACGGAACACGATGCGTGCACGCGTGCCCGAGGAGCGTGTACACGGTGTCAACATGCTCGGCCCGTCCGACAAATCGGCAGGTGGGTGGATAAGTTGGTGCGTTACGTGGCTCGCGGACCAACTTGGTCATTTACAAGTGCGCAGATCTACGGGGTGGTCATCGTGATCCTGACTCTTTTGCCGCGCCGTGCACCGTGCAAAAGATCGGTAAGGTGAATGTCACAATTTCTGCTGATTCAAGAGGTAACTCGTCATAAAGAAGGTGTACAAAATTTGTTTGGGATCAAAATTTGCAGAGTAATTGATTAATTCTTTAATAATAAATCAACCAATTGAAAAACTGTTTAGCGAGCAAAGCGTCGATTTTGTAGGAGGTTGTAAATCTCCTCGACACAATGTCACTTACTCTTACGACGTCTTGCGGTCATAAGAGCTCACTGGATTCGAAGGTTACTGATAGGTGTGTCGTTCAATAAAATGAGACACCCCGATTAATAAGTAACAATGAATAAGTAACTTTATTATTCTTCAATGAGACAGCCCTGGTGTATGCGGGTACAAAAGATATGATTCGGTGCGAATACGTTCGATTTCTGTTGGCTTCTGCCCCCGGAGGAGCTTGACTTCACGCAGGAAGACTATGGAACCTCCTTCAGAGGGTGTGTCTTGGAAAAAAGAGGTGGTCGAAACTATTAGCTATTGGTGAGACGCGATGTGGAAATGGTTCATGGAAAATGCAACGGAAAGGGAAATCTTAACGAATAATCAGCCCATGAGCCGGTCGCCGCACGGCCATCTGTTTATTATTGCGGCTGTCTGGAGACCCTTGGCCGTGACTCGGGTAGATTGCCTGAATTTTCACGTCAAGTACCGTAACGCTAAAAGTTTACAACCCTCGTATCAAGTCTACGAGGCGCGGACTGACAGACCGAATGTCTAACAGATGTGGCGTCGAAAAGGACAAGGCATCCTTGTGCGTCCTTGGTGGTCTGGTGAAGCTAACGCTCAACATACCGCCCCCTTTTGAACGGTTACGTTTAATAATAAAGAGAGAACAAGAAAAACGCTAAGATACTAAGCATACGCAACTGAATATAAAGGTCACGGTTTGCTGTGTCTTGTACAATGATGACTGCTTCGTTACACGAAATTTGTACATGGATACGTAATTACAGTGTGACGCCCATAATTTACCAAGTAAGCTTATTAGATTAAATACAGAGAGAGAGAGAAAAAAGACTTGTGATTAATGCATACATGCTAACTTATTGTACTTTGCAGTAAGCTACAATAGAACAGATATATATACACATATATATATATATATATATATATATATACATATATATATATAAAAGAAAAAATCCACATAGGATTACCCTCAATCATTACTCCTCCAACAACAACGGAGCTAGTTTCTTAACACTACGCTTGTATATCCCGTTTATAGTTTTTACTGTCACCACACGGACGATACCATCCTCACCAGGATGTAAGGCAATGATGCGTCCCATGGGCCAGTGTAATGGTGGTGAATTGTCCTCCCTCAAAATGACCAGCGTACCTTCGGTTATGGCAGGTACCTGGTCTCCATGCCATTTCTTCCTGACTGACAATGCGTTCAGGTAGTCCTTGTACCATCTATGCCAGAAATGCTGGCGAAGCTGCTGCACATGTTGCCAGGAGGACAGACGACCTGTTTTGATGTCAGTGAGGTCGCACTCGGGAGTGCTTGTTAATGAGTCCCCAATTAGGAAATGACCGGGTGTCAATGGTGTTAAATCATTGGGATCAGTCGATAAAGGAGTTAATGGTCGGGAATTAAGAATGGCCTCTATTTCAGTCAAACAAGTAACTAATTCTTCGAACGTGAGCAACGTGTTGCCTAAAATGCGTATAAGATGGTGCTTTACTGACTTAACTGCCGCTTCCCATAGCCCACCAAAGTGTGGGCTACGGGGAGGAATGAAATGCCAACGGACATGTTGGTCTAATAGAAACTTCTGAACGTGATCATTATGTTCTTCTGACAGAATCATTTTTCGGACCTTTTGCAACTCATGATTAGCACCTACAAAGTTAGTGCCATTGTCGCTGTATATATCTGTACTTCTTCCTCGCCTAGCAAAAAACCGTTTTAAGGCTGCAAGAAACGCGTCGGATGTCAAATCGCCTACCAATTCTATATGAACTGCTCTCGTGCTGAAGCATACGAAAACGGCTACATAAACTTTGATTTTCTTCGTATTTCGATGTTTCTTCTCTTTTATAAAGAGTGGACCGCAATAATCAACACCGGTGATCAAGAATGGTCGCTGGAAGGTGACTCTGTCCTTCGGGAGTTGTCCCATTGGATACTGAAATGTTATAGGTGCCAATTTCTGACAGGTAGTACACCTCTGAATGACGGATTTTACCACGACCATTCCATTCACAGGCCAATATTTTTGTCGTACCGCATGCAGCGTACCCTGCGCCCCAATGTGCCCATGGGCAACGTGCGCTTCTCGTATAAGCAAACTGGTCACATGATGTTTCTGAGGTAACAACACCGGATGTTTTGTTGAATACGGTAAATTTGACTTCTCGAGCCTTCCCCCTACTCTTAAAAGCCCGTTGTCATCAATGAACGGACATAATGCTTTAAACCGAGTGATGTGACTGTGTGCTGAATTGGCCTTGAGATCATGTAATTCCTTTGAAAATACTGCACCCTGCACCATTTTTATTATCCGAACTCGTGCCCGTTGTAATTCGTCCAATGTCATTGGACCTATCTGCTTCGCCTTTGTGTAAGCGTTGTTACAAAATCTCAAGCAGTACGCAACGACCCGAGTTAACATGGCAAATGATGAATACCTTTCTAAAAATTGGACCTCAGAATGGGATGCTACACTCAACACTACTACCTTCCGTTTCTCGGGAAGTTCAATCGGCTGCAAATTGGTCTGCGGCCACGTGTCTTCTGTTTGAGATAACCAATGAGGCCCACTGAACCAAATGTTCGTTGCAAGAAATTCCGGGACACTGGCCCCCCTTGAAAGTATATCCGCGGCATTGTCCTGCGACGGTACGTGAGACCATTGATCTGGGCTCGTGTCTTGCTGTATTTGACTCACGCGATTTGCAACAAACTGCTTGAGCGTGTGTGGTGCAGTATGTATCCAATGCAATGTGATCGTCGAATCCGACCAAAACATTACTTTCTCAAACGACACATCAATTGCTTTAATAACAGTACGATACAGTTTCGCGAGTAACACTGCAGCACACAGCTCCAACCTAGGCAGTGATTGCACCTTTAATGGTGCCACCCTAGATCTTGACGAAACTAGCCGTACCCCCGACTTAGACTTGCCATCCGTTGTCCTAATATATATGCAAGCTCCGTAAGCTCTCTCACTTGCATCACAAAACCCGTGTAACTGGAGGACTCTGTGATTATCGCCTATAACGCGCCGAGGAATGACCAATTCCTCGAGTGATTTTAATTGAGACTCAAAAGTGACCCACGCGCTGTGAATATCCACTGGGACCGACTCATCCCAATCGAGGTGACACTTCCAAAGGGCCTGCATTATAAGTTTTGCTTGCACAATCACCGGACCTACTAATCCGAGTGGGTCAAAAAGCTGTGCGATTCGTGATAGAATAGTCCGCTTTGTAACCCTTTGCAACGGTTCCACATACTTAATTGTATAACCTAAACTATCTGGCTTGGCTTTCCAAAACAACCCCAAAGTTTTCTTGCCATCTGTGGCATCTAAAACCATGTGATCACTATGATCAGTATTCCCTAACGATTCTACTAACTGGGATTCGTTTGACAACCACTGTCGCAGTTGAAAACCCCCCTTTGCTGTGATGCTAATCAAGTCATCCCTTAAAAGCAATGCCTCGTCAAAACTCTGTGCCCCAGTCAAAACATCATCTATGTAAAAATCATTTAATAACACCTTCGCGGCGACTGGATGCGTTTTACCTTCATCGTGCGCGAGTTGGTGCAATGTTCGAACTGCCAAAAACGGAGCTGATGCGGTTCCATATGTCACAGTATTCAGCTGGTACGTTTTAATTGGATTCGTGATATTTTCGCGCCAAAGAATTTTGTGATATTTTCTATCAGCTACGTTCAAATCTACCTGTCTGTACATCTTTGCAATGTCAGCGGTCAGGACGTATTTATGCACTCGAAAACGCGTGACTAAACTAACTAAGTCTTGCTGAATGGTGGGTCCTACCATTAATGTACTGTTTAATGTTACACCCGATGACGACTGTGCAGATGCATCGAACACTACTCGAATTTTAGTCGTGACACTGTCTGTTTTTATGACTGGGTGATGGGGTAAATAACAACCGGCGTTAACATCGTCGACGATTTCAGTCATGTGATTGAGCTGTTCATATTCCCTTAAGAAAGCTACGTATTGTGATTTCCTGTCTAGATTTCTATTCAGAGACCGCTCCAGACTGAGATACCGTTTCATAGCCATGTGATATGTTTCTCCTAACTTGTCTTTGTTATCGTTAAAAGGCAGACTCACTGTGTACCTGCCACTCATAGAATCGCGACTCGTGTGTGAAGCGTAATGCTCCTCACATGCTTGTTCTTCGGGCGAACAAATTTTTCCTGAAGGGCATTCTTCGAGATTCCAAAACTTACTAATATCAGCATGAAGTGTTTCGAAAGTCAAATGGCAATTGACTGGTCGGATTTCCTGGTTTTCTAAGTATTTTCCAACGACAATCCAACCCAATAGCGTTTTCTGCAATTTAGCGTTGGGATCCTTTAATGCGATGCGTCCCACGCTCATGAGATCCCAAAAATATTCTCCCCCGATAATCCCGTCTATCTCGCCAGGCAAGTGAAATGTAGGGTCAGCTAAATGTATTCCAGCAGGAATTTCTAATGCTTCTCTATAAATTACATCCTGTGGCAGTGGTTGTGAAACCTCCTTAGCTACTAGAAAGTTTACATTGAAATTGTATCCCGAGCAACGCGATTTGATTTGTGCTTGTGTTATTTTATTGATCTCAGATGACATTGCGTTTGTCCCACGAAGAGGAACAACAATTGGTTGAGTACGCAACCCAATCCGTTTGCATGCGCGCTCAGATAGGAAATGCGAATCTGCACACGAATCCAATACAACGCGGCAGCTATGGGTTTTCCCGGCCCCGTTTACGATATCAATAATAGCGGTAGCAAAGATTATTTTCGGCCGACCCTTGAATGCGGCACAGGTACTATTTACCTGCACGGCCGGTGGTATGGGCGTCGGCTCCGCATGCAATAGCGTATGGTGTCGGTTATGACACCGACGGCAGGTAGTTGCTTGGCAATTGTTCACCATATGATTTCGGCGTAAACAGTTGAAACACAACTGCTTCTCCTTTACTAATTTCGATCGCTCTGGTACCGAAAGCTTAACGAATTGCTCACAATTCTGAGAAACATGAGATCCTCTACAAAAGTTACAGAATGCTGTTGTCTGCGTGGCCAGTACCGTATTTGACCGTAATTCTCGCGCAGGTGGTTTATTGCGGGTTGACTGAGAATACCGATTACGATTATTGCCCTGCGCTTGAGGTGGTGACGCACCTGAGGTTTCCGGTGAACCTACAGGCTCAATCACCTTGCATCGGTCGTGTAAAAACAGAAACAATTCGTCCATCATTGGAAAGGGAGTGCTTTTATTCTGTTCCTTCCATTTCAACACTGTCTCGTTATCCAATTTGGACGTGAGCAAATGGATAAGCAGTGTATCGACGGTCAGTTGCTCTAATGATTTTAACGAGCGATAATGCGCTTCTACGCGGTTTACAAACACTCTCAATTCGCTGTAGGATGATTTTAATACCGGTGACGTATCGAATAGCGCTTTGATATGATTGGCGACTATGACAGCCGGCTGATTATAGCGCTTCTCTAACAGACCCCACGCGACTGTGTAATTGTTTGCCGAATTCCCTACTGATTCTATAGTTTTGGCGGCTTCGTCCTTTAGGCACGACCGCAAGTACATTAGTTTTTTACAATCGTTGATCTTTGGATTCTCTTGTATTGATGAACGAAACTGATCAGAAAACCCAGGCCACTCTTCGTAGACTCCAGCAAACACGGGCAGATTGATTTTTGGCAAATATATATCGCTATCTATAGACTCGGTGTGCGATTGTGGTGATGCTCGACTGATAGGCGTTTCGACTCCGACCGCACCTCTCACTTCTAATGTTGCTAATGATTGTGCGACAGACTTCACGCGCTCTAATATGTCCAAAGCACGCGCCTTACAAGTACCAAACATGGATTTTATTGAAACTCGTTCACGCATATAATCCCCGGTTTCATCTGCTGCATCTAAATCAATCTGAGTTTTGCAAAAGATCGCGTATTCCGTCTCGATCTCGTTGTATTGCACTTTGATCTCACTACCAGACATTCCGGATTCGTACCCCTCTATTAAAAGCCTAAAGTTCTCCAACTCTAACTTGAAAGCTTCGCGTCTTAACTTCAGAGTTTTAATACGTTCTTCTACAGAAGGAGGCATGTTGTGGTTTCTTTTTTTTTTCTTTTTCGACAATGGAAATACGGATATGAGAGATTAGGATTCGCACACGGATTCAGGGAAGAACTCAAAAAACAAGCGCTCGGACTCACGTTACTGACGTCCCTGGATCCTTCCGATGCAATGCTGGACTTGGCGTTGTATGGGCTGCTGACCGACGCACCGCTGATGGTTACAGCTGATGTCCAAGCCGGTATCTCGTCGCATCCGCCACTGCTATATTTGATGACCCACAATGGATCAGGTAGCGATCCTCCTTCCTAGGTGCTCTGCGACTCTGCTACGGCACGTTGTCGTACCCCTGGATCTCAGCTACTGGACTCCTTAATGTTGAAGTCGCTCTGCGCAACTGGACATCAGATGCTGGCCTCCTTGTTGTTGGCGTGCATGACGCACCAATCACGTTCACAGCACTTGTATATTGTTATTGATGATGCGGATCAGTGCTCCTCTGGCACAGTAAAAGCTCCGGCTCGAAGGACCAAAATGTTTAGCGAGCAAAGCGTCGATTTTGTAGGAGGTTGTAAATCTCCTCGACACAATGTCACTTACTCTTACGACGTCTTGCGGTCATAAGAGCTCACTGGATTCGAAGGTTACTGATAGGTGTGTCGTTCAATAAAATGAGACACCCCGATTAATAAGTAACAATGAATAAGTAACTTTATTATTCTTCAATGAGACAGCCCTGGTGTATGCGGGTACAAAAGATATGATTCGGTGCGAATACGTTCGATTTCTGTTGGCTTCTGCCCCCGGAGGAGCTTGACTTCACGCAGGAAGACTATGGAACCTCCTTCAGAGGGTGTGTCTTGGAAAAAAGAGGTGGTCGAAACTATTAGCTATTGGTGAGACGCGATGTGGAAATGGTTCATGGAAAATGCAACGGAAAGGGAAATCTTAACGAATAATCAGCCCATGAGCCGGTCGCCGCACGGCCATCTGTTTATTATTGCGGCTGTCTGGAGACCCTTGGCCGTGACTCGGGTAGATTGCCTGAATTTTCACGTCAAGTACCGTAACGCTAAAAGTTTACAACCCTCGTATCAAGTCTACGAGGCGCGGACTGACAGACCGAATGTCTAACAGATGTGGCGTCGAAAAGGACAAGGCATCCTTGTGCGTCCTTGGTGGTCTGGTGAAGCTAACGCTCAACAAAAACTATTTAAGAAAGATATTTCAAGATGTGTAACTATTAGTAATTTGTAATTAAATATATAATGCTCTAAATCTAGTCCGTATTTCTGCTCATGAAAAATAGCGATGCATCCCCAAGCTCGTGCAACACTCGCGTAAACGTTTAAATAATTTAGAATTATTTTCTTGCAACTATAGTACAAACGTAACGCATATAATAATAAGAAAAATACGAAATGATCAGAAATGGGGACATGAGCAGAAATTGGGACATTCTCCTTAACCTTAATTACTCTGGGACAGATGTGTGTTCTACTAACTTAGACTAACTTCAGTCTAACTGTAAGAAGCTCTTTCGTCTGTTGGAGTTTTTGACTCGGCACATCATCCTCGCGAAATTTACAACTTTACTGCCCCCGCGTGGACGGAATGCTGCATGTGGAGCATTGGAGCAAGCGGCTAAAATTCACCAACGACGACGGTTCACGGGAAATTTCACCCCGTAACGGTTGGAGCGTGATAAAAATCAGAGCTGCAAAAGGTAACGTGTGACGTTCAATTAACGTCAGTTGGTGCAAACGGACGCGTGCGATGCCGCTTCGAGTGAGGAAAATATTTATCGTGCAATTAATTATCGTTGCTTTCGAGAGCTGCAGCGAGAATCGTTGACATTTTTCAAGTCCGATCGGCAACGAGCGCCGATGCTAACGAACGATTCCGGTCACATTTACGTGCGTTACACATCATTATCCGGCCGCGGTGTATTTCTACCTAATGCATTAATCATTATCGGGATAGACACGAGCACGGCGAGGTATCGATTGCGCCTCTCTTTGACAGCCGTAGGAATATTTGGGGCGTGCAAATGTTAGTTATGCACGCAACATTGCTCACAATTTGATCGCGGTGTGTTCGATCAACAGGCCACGGCATCTTCCGTTTGTGCACGTGCCCGTAATACAGAAACTAGGATCCGCTCCGAATCGAAGATACCACGCGGCTTCATTAAACGGGAGAATTAATATTCGCGCGGTACAGCAGCTAGGTGCGATGGCAAAGATAAACGAAAACCATAAACTTCTATCCTGCCCGACAAAGAAATTCAACGAGCATCAAGTCGAATAATTCATGACTCTCCAACACCTGCTCGAAAGTAACAAGCAAATGTGACCGAAAGTGAAGTTCCCACGAGCCATGAGCTATGGAACAGAGCCCTTTGCTGGTGCCGAATGACAGATCCACCCCTGTCTACCGTCGCATCCGGAATCCCATCAGTGATAGCTATCGATCCGTGCCCTAAGCATAATTCCCCGATTGCATTATCATACGACGGACCGCGATAATCTCGCGGCCCACCAATTTCGCTATTTCGCGCCCTCACCCGCCCACCTTTGCCCCCTTTCCTGGGAGGCTTATCTCTGACGTGGTCCGTACCGCAATGAGAACGGGACTGATTACGCCACTCGAGAGCACATAGCGCCAAGCGATTCGCCGATTCCGCCTGGAAGGGCGACAATTCCGTCGCTGTTTACCGGCCACCCTGTACACAGAAACCGACCGGCCCGATAGTTGCACTGGTATGCACTTAGCCTACAATACGCCAGGGTACATTGTGTCTCCCGCGTAAGCGTTAATACCGGGCACAAGAGCGTCGTAGGAGGCGGTGTGGCCGGAGAGGCAGGGAGGCAGAGGCTGCAGGGAACAGCGCCACAAAGAGGAAGATCGGGGGACACAGACGGAGAGAGAGAGAAAGAGAGAGAGAGAGAGAGGGGGAGCGCGAGAGGAAACAGAGGAGACAGAAGGACCAAGGAGCATGCCAGGACCAAAGAGAAGGCAATACCTAGTGGGTGAGAAGGAGAGACACGTGGATAGAGGGAGAAGCCTAATCCGATACATCTCGGTTGCTTGCCAGAGGATCGCAATGCCCGCGACATTGTTCCTGTTCGCGGTGGCTACGTCGAACGTGTTGTGGGCACCCAGAGCTCCTGCTTCCGTGTGTCCCGCCAAAATCCCGTATCATCTGCACCGACATCGCTGTGTCTACGAATATCGCCCGATTTCCACGTAGAGATTTCCCCATGGCGAGCACCAAGAGGAGCACAAGCCTTCCCATGACGAGTACGCGCGGAGGACTTCGGTACCGTTTGATTTCGAAAAGCTCGCGACTCTTAACACTCGGCGATGGCTCCCGCTCGCCTCGTCCGCCGTCTCGAGTATCGCGAGACGCCGCCCTGCAACGCATAGGCACTGCATTAGCTCCCGCAGCGTGCAGCGGAGGAGGACCACCCCTCCGTCGGCGGACGCTTTCGCGTCAGCTTTCGTCAGCTCCTCTTTTGAAGTATCCGAAGCTTGGCACGAGATACAGAAAGTCGGGAATAAAAATTGACGTGTCTGCGCGCGAAGGGGATGGGCGCCGGTGGGAAGTGGTTACGGTGAAGAGGGTTGAAGGGGCGGCGCGCGAGCACGGGATGGACGGCGGCGCTTTGGATTTGCGGCGGAGAGCTTCGACGAGGCTCTTTCTATCCATTACGATCAGGTGTGGGAAAGGCCGGCGTGAGGCGCGCGCGGTGAAAAGTGTTTTAAAGGGAAACGTCGATGCGGCTGGAGATCGCCGCGCTCTTCTCGCGTGTATGCTTTTTATGCCCATGAAATTTTTATGGTTTTAATGACGCTCTCTCGCGGCCGGCGGGATTTAAACTGCTTTTAAATTCCGTGCGCGCCGGCTTAAGCGGGAAATCTTTTCTTTCTTCGTTCCCTTTCTTCTCGCCACCTCTCCGCGTAATCTCCTCCTGCTTTTTTTTTCGGGGGTAATGGTAACCGCCGAAGCCAGAAACAGATGGAATTGTTTATGGCTTTTAACCGAAGTACGCGAGGAGGTAGGGGACCAGGGAGGACCGAGGTGGAAAGCCTCGCTGTTTACGACGCTGGTGCTTTTTATAAACCCATCGAAGGTATTAACGCGCGACGACTCGGATTTAAGCTTCCTGCTCCTTTGGCCTCTTATTAATCCGCTGAAAAAGGATTCCCTTGGGAAGTTGCTGCACGTCGTTGGTGTTTAAGGTGTTATGGTAGCCACAGGTAGATCCAATTTTAATTAAGGCGGGACCCCATCCAGAAGCCAGTAAAAAGTTTGGGACTTTTTTGTTCGTATGAATAAAAATATTGGGCTTAACCCCAATATAAACCCGCTTAAACTGTAGGCAGAGCGTGGAAAAGACGTTCGTTATATCGTTCCTTTTTGTTTCGGAATGTGCAACCCTCTGTGTATGATGCTCGCCAATCACCAGCCGGGCTCGCGTTCTTTCTTGGGAGAGTTACATTATTCAAGGGCCAGTTTGTTACGGTGCTAGGTGATTTTGTGGGATAAGGGGCGCCTAGTGTAGCAAAGGAAACGATGAACGATTATGGAGAAGCCTCGAACGGCGAGGGTCGATGGAATACAATGTACTGCGCTATCATTGCGCGGTCCTAAGGCTCTGGTATTCAATTATGCAACGAACATCATCCTCGTTCTGTGGTTGGCCGCGCTCCATTTCACTTTCGAGGGGTTTAGACGGGTCCCTCTTGCTCGATACAAGGGTGGAATCACGCACAGATGCCACGCGTTTCTGTTTCCCCGGATTCACGGGCTCGGGGTGCCCACGCCCACCGCGTTCCATCTTATTGTTTAGGATTATTGTACAAAGTTACGCGTACATTTCTTAAAACACCTCTCCGACACTACGAAATTCGATGTATAATCATTAATAATACAGATTATACGATGTCCTTGGTCCGAAGGTCGGGTAGTCCCTTCTGTAACATATTTAGGGTTCCTTCTCCTTTTTTCTTCTTTTTAAGACGCGAGGGGTTGACACGCCAACGGGTCCATCTGCCTGAAATACTTACGCCTCGATACGCCTTCGTTTCTATACATAATGCATTCAGCATATAAGAACGTTCCGCGTGCTCCTATCGAGTAACAGGATTTAGAGCGGTAAAGAGATGAGGGCAGGAGGATAGCGAGAAAGAGGACGAGAACCGATATATCCAACTGCAAATTATTCATGCTGCCCCACGAATCATCGTGGGCCCATTTCGTTCCACCGAAAACGGGATCAAAGATGTCCTGGCTGCTGGCGAATTCGATTAACCCTATTTCGCGAGTGAGCCCAAGAAACCATCCACCGTTATGCTATCTGGCTGTCTATCTACTGTACCAGTTATACCCGTGGCTTTTCCTGCTCGTTCGCAACTGTTTAACGAGGATCAAAGTCCTCCCAGATCCGGTACACAATCTTGCCATTGAAAAGTACTTGATCTCGCAGCAGAACTTGCTTTCCTTTACTTTCCCTTATCATTTGTCAGTGACAATAGTAATATCTCCGAACACTGACTCCTCCAACGCCCCCCAGCTTTCAATTACAGCACCCACCCTCGCCATTAATTGCAAAAATCGACTGACTCCGCCGTCGAGCCGTTCACGTCCCTCTCGAGCTGGCTTTCAGGCTTGATTAAACGGCCCCATAGAAATTCAAAATTCCTCTCGAAGGGATCGCGCGAGGATTTAAGGGTTTCGATCGAGAGCGAGTGCTAGAATCAGTCGGGGGGGCGGTGGTCGGGAGGCGATGCCGGTGCATGCGCCGGTCTTTAACCCAAAAACGTCTGGCGCATTACAGGGCGATAATCGAAAATCAATAAGGTTGATAAAAAGCGTAAGGAAACCGGAGCCAGTGCACACGGGACTTCTTGCATAATAAATCTCTTGCCTCCCACCCCCGGGAGATCGCGTAACCAGACACCGGCCCAGATACGCTCGAAAAGTCGACTGGGAAAACGTATTGATTCGATCGCCAAGCTTGGTTGCCTGTATAACAGCAACAGCACATTGTCCCGCGATGATCGAGTCAGTTTTTTTCTTCAGAGAACTGCGCGCTGTAGTCTTCAACATTGTAAAACATGTCTCGAAACTCGCGACTGATACGGTCAGAAAGGTGTCAGTTAGAATTACCCGAGGAGCTTGGACGGTACCAAGAAGCTGACCAAACTAGGGATGAACAAACACGGAAATCCCAACATCTGGTGATATGTCCGCTATTCCCGCTGCACCGGGCGGAAGATCGAATTGTCGTACAGCGTCCCTTATCCCGAGGCACCTGATGAGCCCGGGATTATTCCAAGCGAAGTGTAGTACATCATAATCCCAAATGGAACAAGTTCCAACGCAGACCTGTCCCGCTGGGCAGGGACGCGTGCTGGCGAACGCGTCTCGATATCGACCGAATCACGTCGATTTGGTTACCGGCGACGTCTTCGATGGACTCCGATCGAGTAACCTTAGACGAGAGAGCGAAGGTGAACCGAGGGCGGATAAGTCTTAACCCATCTTGGATCAGTTCCCTCGAGTCGAGCGGACTTAACCCAGAGCCAGCTAATTGTTAATTCTCCACCTGATGCTCGGTTAATCGAACGACTATGGCGCAATAGGCAGGCTTATTCAAATCGATCGAAGAGCGGTTCCACTGTACTCATTAGCGGATCACGCGAGATATGCCTTTGAGGATCAGAAGGGCAGGTCGTGGCCTTCGAAGTGATCCTCGAAACGCACGTGCGCACATGTCATCGAGTGTAGGCAGCATGTACCCGCGCGTACAGGCTCTCGCCCCCGTATGCATATATCGCGCCCCGTTCGGTCGCTTTCGCCGCAAATATGTCGCAATCTCGGTGCCACAGGACAGGTACATTTGGTGCGCAAACGTGGCCGGGCCAATAATCCGTTTCATCTTGCGGCCAAACGATCGGTCGCCCCTGCTGCGATACGAAAGCTGCACGATCTTGGGCGTGCACGTATGCACCATATACTTCCCTTTCCTCGTGCACGTACGCTTTACTTGCACACGAATAGACCAGCTTCTAGATGATGCGAGTAGATCGATCCTCCCTCCGGTTGCCAGTTTGCGCGGACATTCTTCCGTGGCGCTGTTCTATTTCCCAATCAGTGCGAGCCGTGGAGATCTCTACTCGTTCGATCGAACCAGGGTTAAAATAAGCGCGAACCTGGTTGATACTCTTCTCTGTCTAAAGTGGCCGCGCTGTTCGTGATAAATTATAAAGAGCGACCCTTTTCCGGGAACAGCCGTCGCTATTTATAACGCGAAACGCGGTGCCAGTGTTCCACGATGCTCGGGAGCAATCAATTCTTCCTCCCCCGGTATCGATGCAAAGGGGAAGCCACTCGAACGTTGAAGAAGCGAGAGCAAAGGGTACGTCGCCCCCGATATCGGGCCGCGAGATAATGAAAAGAATACAGGGCCTGGTGGCCTGTGACTTAATGTGCCCGACGGAATAAACGTGGCCCGCGGTATATATCAAGCCGCGGACAGGCGCGGCGTTCCCTGTAAATGATATAAATAAAATCAAGCCCGGGTATACCTACCGTTGGCTATTTATCATCCAGCTAAAATGCCTTAGCCCACCTTGGCCCCGGTTGGCCCCATTAATAACGCGGGGAAAACTCATTTTCGTTTGGCTGAGCGCTGCGTCCTCGGCTTACGCCTTCGACCATCGGCTGGCTGCGAATGGGTGCTTGCTCGTGGGAACAGACCCGGTTGCGGAAGGAATCTCAAGATTCCGCGCGATTTTGTTCGCATTGAATTATAGCGGATATCCCGCGCCGGGCGGGACAGCTCTCGATGGAATGGAGAGTGGATAATCGGCGAGATTGGCGAGCGATAAAGCGACGTTTCTTGATGCTAGAAAATTAGATTTACGTCTCGATGCTGCGGCTGCTCCCTTCGGCTTCGCTGACGTCTAGGATGCAGACGTTGCCTTCCTAATTAATTATCCGAGACGATCGCAGCGCTTAAGAAAGGCCGATCTTCTATCTGGGAATAGAATAGGGGGAGGCGCGACAATGCGTAGAGCCACCTAACCGGGTGTCAATGGAACGCGTTGCCCTCGCAGCCGTTAATATTCGAGCGGCGGGGCAGAAATCTAGTTTTGAAGCGGCTCTTGAATAAATCATGGGACGATCAATCCCTTCTTTTGCTCGCGCGGTGCACCGCAAACTGCATCAATAATGGGCAGCGTATAAACAAGCATGGTAGGCGGATAAACGGAGGAAAAAGAAAACCGGTGGCCCTTTTTACGTGGCTGGTACGTAAACATATATACACTCACGAAAATTCGGCCCGCCCCGCGGCTGGCCGCTCCGGGCCGACGCGTTTAAACAAATATTTTCACTGGAGAAGTGCGGCTGCCGGGAGCCGCCGACGATCTTCTTTAAATATTACTACCAGATAAATATATCCGACAGAGCTGGAACAGGGCTCGACTTGGGAATCAACGTTTCCCGCCTAAGGTGAATATCCCAAATTTCTGCTCATGTCTCCATTTCTGCTCATTTCGTATTTTTCTTATTATTATAAGCGTCACGTTTGTACTGTAGTTACGACAAAATAATTCTAAATTATTCGAACATTTAAATACGGACATTTAAAGCATTATATTTAATTATAAATTACTAGTAGTTAAACATCTTGAAATATGTTTCTTAGATAGTTTTCGACTGGTTGATTTGTTATTAAAGAATTCATCAATTACTCTGCAAATTTTGATCACAAACAAATTTTTTACACCTTCTTTAAATGAGCAGAAATTGGGACATTCACCTTATGCCTACGATCGATCTTCGTCGATTTCGCCGACGTTCCGTTGAGAACCGCTGCGGCATCTCGTATGCCCGTGTGCTATCGAGACGAAAGATCCGAGCGTGATTGAAGACCGATGGGTCCCGGTCATAGGTGCCGGATGAACCTGAAGAAAGATCAGAACGATGTAAATGTATGGTTCTTGGAGATCCGAGTATCCCGTGCCTCATCCTGGCTCTCTGGGAACTATTGAAATTTAACGGGACCTATCTGAATAGTGCACCGGGTACTCCTTGGAGCGGTACAGATTTAGAATGGCAATGTCAGTTACTCTCTTGTTAGTCACTCTCTTGATAACTGCACCAATCGATTCGTTCCACTATTCCCACTTGGAGATACCTCGCGATAAGTCACTCCCCTAACAATGATTTACAGGGCACGCTGCATATTATCATCGCTCCGTAATTCGTCGACGGATTTTTATCGCCGGCCGCGCGAAATTCGATTCGCCGTGGCTGCTGGACGTCCCCGGGCCGTCTTTATTAAAATTCATGCCCAGCGTCGCGTTCCGCGCCCGTCATTAATTACTTCGCCGCGTTAAATCAGACATCCCATTGCCCTGGTTAATAAATAACCGAGGAACAACGGCGGGCAACGCGCCACCCCCCGCAAGAAGTCGCTCGCCGTGAACACGTAGATTTATCGCCGCGAGCAACCTTCGAAAACCTGGCTGGACCCAGGGACGTTCCCCTACCGCGAACATTATTATTCGAACAACAAACGAACTTTCCCGGCGTTGGTCCCGCCGAATATACTGTTCTGTGTTCGAAGAACCATTGACTTCTTCCACTGATTCCCTTGGCCGATAGCTCAGGCGTTCGGGACACATCGCTGTTCGCCCGAAGCACATCAGGCTGGAAAACCGAGGGCTCCAGTTTCTGAAACTCCTCGATTACCAAAGTCGATTCTTCGCGACCGTGTATCTCGGTCGCGCGTGAAATATTCGGTTTATTATTAGCTTTGGGCCACTCGATCGCGATTGCGCCGTTCACCGGGGTAAAGAAAAAGAGGAAGGAGTTAGTTACATGTGGGTCTCCGTACTCTTATGCTCGCGCTATCGAGACGAAGGATCCGAGCGTGATTGAAGACCGATGGCCGGGGCATAGGTGCGCTGCGCGGCTGCGGCGGAGGGGAGGCAGCAAGTAAGAGGCAGAAGAGGAGGCGAGGAAGGGTGGAACGGATGAGAATGCGACCGGTAAATCGTATCGTGATACGACGAATCCTCGCCACGGAACGTGGGCGACTCTCCGCTTCATTTGCGTGCACGCGCTTGTGCGTGTACGCTCGGCCGGCCGCGTGACCGGCGTCAAATCGCGTGAAGGAAAATCTCGTGTTCCCTCGGACCTGACAACGTTCCAGGATCCCAGCAGCCGAGGTGCAAGTTCAGGGATGTGAATTTTAAAGCGATTCTCGCGCTCCCAACAGCCCCGGGGAAGAATCGAGGATAATAGGGGACGAGGGTATTAGCGAAATTCGCGTAGACTCGCATCCTAAAGCCACTTATCACTGTTGCCATAAGAGATGGTAACATAGACGCCAAGTGGACTTGCGCTACTTGGCGTTCGGGTCCTTCAATTATTGATAGTTTCGAGCACCTAATTCGACCTCCGAGTTTCTGCTGCCTCGTGCTCGACATCATTCAGGATATCGATCATCATTCTGGTTGAACGATGCTAGAGTAGAAAATATTCGCTTTAGAAATACTTTTCAGCTGTGCGAAGTCACTCCTCCCGCGTTGCAACCCCTTCCTCATTAACAATCACCTCGCTATTCGAAAACACTGATGCACGTATGAATACAGTTGTTTCGTGAATATGCAACCCCGCGTGCTTACGCTTGCTTCACGAACGTAAACGACCCCACGTTGCCAACGAGCCCTCTGGAAACCAGCGAGATGTCATCTGGCTAAATATTTAGGCGGCGCAGTGAAACGTGCTTCCACAGCGTAACCTCTGCACAGTTTTTCCACGCGGCTCCTCTTCCATGGGTCTCGACGTGACACGCAGTTTCGAAATTTGTTTTCTTTGATAGGGGCAGTTGATAGGCGGGCTTGTTTATTTGAACGGGTTGCGCGCGCGGACTGTCGCCCCCGGT
The DNA here is from genome assembly GCF_050908995.1 of Andrena cerasifolii. Taxonomy (NCBI): domain Eukaryota; kingdom Metazoa; phylum Arthropoda; class Insecta; order Hymenoptera; family Andrenidae; genus Andrena; species Andrena cerasifolii. Next base: position 13,032,266 of record NC_135122.1, read on the forward strand.
TTGTATGTTTGAAGAGGATCCAGGGGTCCGGGGGACGGTGAAAAGTGGGGCCAGTTATTTTTCCCTTTTATTTATACCCTCTCATCTTTGTGTATGTACATTTTCCAACCGGCAACTTTCGTTGCGAAATCCACGAACCAGCCGTTTGTTATATTTCACTTGGCATTCCGACATTCGTTGCACGGATGACAAGCAATATTTCAGCGCGCATTGTGCCCCTTGGATGTTGATTAATTAACACGATTTCTTGTTTCTTTTCAGGTAAGTGCAAGGAGCAGGGAGATTAGAGGAGCACGTGCCACGGTAATGTAACCAGCACGAATGGCGGAAACAATTTAGATAGGTTCACCCGTGTAGGTGTAAAGGGGACGATTAAGTTTCAGCAATCAGAAAGGGACGAAGCATTTGGTGCCGTTCTCAGTTAACATTTAGGGGAAAGGTGGGATAGTTGATCACAGTTTTGCTTCTTTATTAAAATAATAATAATGGTTTACTTTGTTTGTATTTATCTTAGCTCATCGTATCGTACCGTTTTGGTAATAACTTTCTCATTGAATTTCATGGAATTCATCTCTGTACCATGTTTCAAAGTGTGCGGTAATTACACCGTACGTAGGACAGTAAGAGCACAGTAAGAACACGAAGGTTGGAAGAAACTGGTGGCCACGTCTTGCTTCTCGGCGTCGGCGGGCGTAAAACGCGAAACTATGGGACCACGGCGCGCCACAGAAATTTCGTTCGGCCCGTTGTTTCATATCGGCCAGCTCCCGTGATTTATACTTTTAGTTTCTGTTTTATGGTCGTCCAAAGTTTGTTGCTCGTGAAAAATAAAATCCGTGATATATTGCTTAATATGGCCGTTCGTGCTGAAATAATGCTATCGACGTATCGGACGTCCGGACTGTAACTCCCGCTCGGTTTCGTTTAAATGATTCAAAAGTGTTCGAGCCACGGTTAAGCCCGAGAATTATCGACTTTATCGGATCCCTTCGCGGACATGTCTTCGGTGAGCCTTGAAGCAATGGTACCCCACTGACAGTTTCTCAGAACTTTGGTGAAATGAGCGTATTACTTCGGCGAAACCCTTTATCTATGGCTTTAAGATACCGTAACCTTTCGGCATTCTCTTTTTATATCTACAACTTGACAAGTAGGTACCCACTAACTCGCCTTACAAATCCAAAGAACGTTCTCCACATTGTAACTGCTATTTAAAGAATTCCTACATGCGAGGAACATTCGCAGCTATCGTTCGTGCCAGCAGTGCAAGTTTATTTATAAGGCTGAGGGAAAAAACTGAGAACGTCTATTTTTCGTGATTTTGCGACTTATGGCATATTTTATTCGTGGCAAATGGGACTGCAGAAGTGTCGAATCACAAGGAGTTATAAAGTGCAGGTACCCCCGTAAGATAAAGTTAAAATATTTGGCATGGGCTGGTTAAAGACAGGAAATGTCCACTGTGCACTGGAACAAAGTACGGAATGGCCCCACCCTTTTCCTAGGCACAAGTTTCTGTCGTCAAGATAAAGCAAGAAATTGTTTAAGAAAAAAAATTAAATTCATCGAACCTCGTTTCTTTACTGACGGGCTAAACTATTGAAACTTAATTTTCTCGATAAATCTGTTTTGTGACATTCCCTGTTTTCTCCCCCCCCCCTTACCTTTCACTTCTAAAAAATTTAACGAAACTCAAAAGGTGAGCGTAATAAATGACTCCGATCTCGACCCACCATCGAGGGACTTCTTTCGTCATCGAAATACCCTGAACTGTTGCTCGCCTGCTTTGCACGTGCACGTAGAAGTATAAGTGCACGAGTGGTGCGCTCGGACGTGTTATCGACCAGTTATACTGCCTAATGCACGTATCAAGTTCTTCATCCGGCGTGCATCAACCTCGAAGCAGACGGAGGAACGGTCACGTAGATCGTTTCGCGTTTCTTGTCGCCGTTTACCTTGTTATGCCTGGTACCAGTTGCGCTCACGGCGCGGCTTATCGTCATCGCGAAATTGTTGCGCCCGAGACGACGAACATTAATACTCCGATGATAAGCCGAACAAACGATGCCAATTAATCGCGAGACCGCTGACCCCCCGATTCAGGGATTCTCGAGTAACTTATCATTCGTGCCAGACCGAACATGTTGGTCTAATTGGATCACGTACATTCGGAGCGGAAATCGAACGATATTCTCGCAACTTGATCTGCCGCGAAAACCATATTCGTAAACAGGGCCAGCAACCCGACAATGTTATTTCCACACTTTTCACCCCCGCCGGAGGAAGTTCCCTCGATTTCCAGTTGAAGAGAGCCGCGTCTTAATTGCCCCGGCCACGCGAATACCCTATCGCCAGAAGATAGGAGCAAGGAGAAATTGAAAATTGGCCGCAAACCGGCTCGTTAGCGCCGCCAAGCGAATAAATCGCGTCTGGGCGTTCGATCGGAGCATGATTAGCTCGTAACATCGATGATTACGGATCGGCCCCGCTCATTGTCCGGCATTATCGCGCGGCCACGGTTTATTACAGATACGTTTCTCCGTATTACAGTCCCGACAAATTTAGCAGGGCCTCGTTTCGTATAAACGCGCCGCCGTTGCGGCCTGGGGCCATAGTTGCCACTATAATGCACGAGGATAGCGCGGGGGAAATAGTAGCGGCGTAATAGTGGACGCGGTGCCAGATTGCCGGGGAAATTAATTACGTGGCGAGCGTTTAACCGTGGCCCCAATGAGAGGAGCATCCCGGCCGTAAATGCATATTGCCCTGGCGCGTGTACGTGCCTAAGAAGTTATTTAATTCATTAGCTCGGCGAAAGATCGCGGCCAGTGTCGGTGAACCGATGGCTCTACTTTTCAACGAATAGACGACGGGAACTGGGTCAACGGACACCAGGACACGTTGGTATCATAAACCCCAATCTCGCTTATAAACGTATCGACTTGATCGGAACTGTTGCGTCACGGCGCACAGTGGGACGAACTGCTCCTTTTTGTGTCGAAATCGTAGAGCTTTTCATAGGAATAGGATAGAGGGATGAATCATTTTCGAGGTTAAAGATAAGATGTTACGGAATAAGGGAAAAATATTGAGAATGTATGACAAACAAGTTTTGATCTTGAAAATCTACGTCAAACTTGACATTTTCGAGAAAAAAAATCGGGTTTTCCGTTATAACGAGTGGTTGAAGTTTTTTCTTGACTTGTTGTTATACGTCATTTCCTATAGATTTTGACGTACTGAATTCGATTCTGTTCGCAGAATTTGTCTAGGCCTTCAGAGTTCGAAGGAATATGCGATTTAAGGGGTTACGCTCGCAATGGATGTTCGGCAACCCGGAAATTCAGAAAATTATGAACCTCGGAGTGCAAGTAGAGTAGTTCATCCGTGCATCGTATCGTCGAGCTTTAGTCTTCTGTTACCAGGCTACAGGAATCTTGATTGCAACCGTATCCACGGCACAACAAAGCCACCAGCCCTTTATTATTACCACCGTTTCGGCCGTCCACTTAACGAGTCCCACTTCTTTCGACCAACACCTACCGCCGAACAAATTACGCGCGCGTAAAGTACGAAAAACGACGGCGCGGCTAGCTCGCCTGCTGGATGAAAAACTAGTTCCCTATCTCGCCGTCTTATCAGGACTCTATTTGTTTTTCGGGGCGGGCTAATTCGCGGCGCGAAATACGCCGCGCACGCTCGTAAACGGCCGCCTTAATTGCACGTTCGTATAATCCTATCGATCGGCAATTTACAGCGCTGCATCACCGTAAATGGGAAGTTTAAGAGCCTGGATCGTTAAGGCGGCCCGGCCGTGCGACAGGCCGCGGGTACGTTCTACGCGCTTACGCAGCGCGTGAGAAACGAGCCAATAAAAATCCCGCTGAATGCCGGACGAATATGGTACGCGTGCGATAATGACGTCGCTAATTAATGCCGGTTAGCCAGGGTCGCGGGTATAACGAGAACTCAACGGGTCAGCAATGTGCGTCCCAGAGATCGTTTTAATAAAGTCATTAATGCGAGCTTCAAAGCTTTTCCACCGCCATTTCGTAAAACTGCTCGCATATACGCCGCGCGTTAAGAGTATCAAGAGCCATCGAAAACGCTCGCGATCCGGCTGAAATCGACGCATGCGTTTGTGGAGATTGAAGTTGAAAATCATGGTTAAAATTCGTGGCATCGTTGGTATTAGCCTCGATGACTAGATGGCCACTGCAGGGCAGTAAGCTTCTAGTTAAAATTTAAAATACGATAGGTCGTTCTCGGTAGCCTTTCATTTTGCCACAATTTTCATCACCGTCTTCTTCTCGCCGGCTGCACGCTGACCACTTCCAGCTTTGTCCTTCCCTTCACCCTTCATTTTCTTACAGCAAGTTCATTCGTTTACCACGCCTCAGCATCTTTCTTCCTTCCTCTTTTTATCATCCTTCTGTTTCCATCGCAGCCAAGAATAATCGCGTTGCCCCGCAGCAGTCACCCATTCGTTCCGCCGTCCTTTCTCTGCCCTTATTTCACCATTGCTCCCTTAGACACCCGGTTATCCGTGCTCCCCCCGCGATCCGTTGAAAAGTTGTGACGATGCAACGTTTCGTTCGGTGATTCAGGGTGAAGTTGGCTGCTGAAAGGAGACCGGGAGGGCGTGGAATCGTGTTAACGCGGAAAAAGCAGAGCCTCGCCGGGAAGGGTGGTTTTCAGCGCGGCGGACGCGCGTCCCGGCGAGTGGCTTGCGCGCGTGCGAGGCGTGCACACGCGGAGCCATTCGCTGCTGTCGGTTTTCGTGCTTTATCGGCCACTTACGGCGCGCGGCTTTACATTACGCCGCTTTCTTGTATGAGAAACGGGGCCGAGGGTCGCGATTGTCGCGGCAGCCGCTGCGGTATTAGTTTTCCGCGTCAAGAAAACCCGAAGGATATTGCGCCGTAGTCGGCTACTTTACGCCCGGCGCGAGAAATTAGCCGCTACGTGCCGTGAAATAATCGCACGATGGATAAATCACTCGGGAAATATTCGATGGCATGATTTCAGTGAAATTAGGATCTGTCTCCGGAACAAATCCCACCGAGCTAAATTTTGGTATGAGCCTTTATTTGGTCGTTTTCAACAATATGTCAAAAGTCCCCATCGATCCGACCGCCGCTAAAAATTTTACAGAGGGTTGAAAAAAAACTGTTTTTCGCGAATATCTCGTTAACTAGCAGTTTTGTGACAAAAATAGTTATTATACAATTTATAGCTTAGGAAATTCTGTACAAAAAAGGTCGTATTAGTTTTTTTCGTAGGAGTAACCATTTTCATGTCTGTCGGGTTACCAAGTTTCAACCCCCATACATTTGACATGGGAAGATCCCGAACCCTGAAATTCAAAAAATTATGAAACTCTGTAAATATGTAGGGGAAGTCCTCCAGAGTGCAACGCCATTTCGTTTGCTGTCCAAATTCATTCCAAGAGGGTGCAATTGACCCCTGATTTTTTTTTTATTTTGTATTATTACTCGCGAACTGTAGGAGATAGAAAAAAAGTGTTCAGGAAAAAGTTACTTCTTTTAATTAGGACTATCATTTGGTAATTTATAGTTCTTACAATTCTTACGGTTCGCGAGTTATAACACAAAATAAAAAAAAACTGATTTTCCCGCGTAACGGGAGATTAGACGTCGGGTATTGACCTAGCTGAACTGCGTGCTCCATTCCTCTTTAAGCGCCGCTCGTTCTTTTCCAATCCGCGTGGCGCTCGGCTTAGAATTTCATCGAGGATACGCCTCGAGAAATCGGTAAATTTAGAAACGAGGATCTTTCGCGTTGCTTGATAATTAAGAAGAGTTACGGCGCGAGGGAGACGGCGAGGCTGCAATTTGCACGCACTGCGACGTTTCGACCGGAAGCCAAAAACTCGTCCCACCCCCGCCCCTCTTCCCTTCATTCCCACGCTGCTCTGTCGTGGTGTGCCCGGATGCACCTCCTGCCCGTCGGAATTCACCGGAATTCCGCGGAGGCTGCGTCGGACGAGATAAATTTTATTTAACTCCGCCGGCTGATGGGCGCCCCGCAGGAAAAGAACGTGGATAGGGAAGAGAAGAAAGGCGCGGGAGGGAGGAGATCGCCATGTTTTCCACTCTCCTTCGCGGAGATTCGCCGCCGCTGTCGATATGAATCGCGGAAAAGAGGAAGCACGGCCCTCGACTTCGTCGTTCTCTGGCAACCCCTGACACCGCCACCCTTAACTCCCTTCGCCCCTTGGTATTAGAGAATTAAAGTGGCGTCACCGCTTCTTCCTCGGTGCTCGCCCGCGCAGGTGGCCCCCTTTGTCGGTCCACGAACATCGAGCTCCATTCGAGTCATTTGCTGGGCTTCCTCGGGAGTCGAGTGTAGCAATTCGTGAGGATTTCTTCTTAAATCTTCGGAACGGTGTGCTCTGGAAATTGCGACGATCTTTTTACGAGATGTTTAGCCAGCGACGTTGAGTATCGATCGCACCAAGAAGAGGAATTCCTCGAGGACTCGGGCGACGGTACGCTCGTCCGTGACTCCTCTGGTAATTCGACGATGTCTTGGTTCGCGGCTGGAAGCGGCAGATGTTATTAACGAACTCCTGCCCCCCGGTCCCATTGTGGCCCTAGAAACTGGCGGGAATTTACGGTTTCCATATCACACCTGCGGCAACTGGAGCCTCCTCGTTCGCGGACTCTATTGGAATATTAATTGCGTTAAACGGAATGGGAGCGAACCCTCGTTGAAGAATATCTCGATTGCTTTAACCCTCTGAGCACTGGGAATGAATCACGGGCTTGCGTGAAGGGGCAATTAGCAGCTCCTATAATTCTTCCATATTCCGCGATTTAAAGGAGGGAAGATGTCAGCCGATTTCGGAACACAATTCGTCTGCAAGCACTCCACTCCATTCTTAGTAGTCTACCCTGTAAAGGAAGCAGCATTTCGTTCCTTTCCGTGCGACATTCGCGAGCGCCAGTCGAGGCAGGCGCGCCAAAACAGGCCCGAGAAAGCGAACGGACGCTCGTAGTATCTAAGCGAGTTCCTCTATCTCCTCGTGCACGCCTGGCCGCTTGAGCGGAAGGTGCAACGATGCCTCCGAAGCGCGATCCCGAGGACGATAATCGGCTCCGGAGATATGCATAAACGTTTTCCGCTCTGTTTCACTCGCCCATCCACCCTCTCTCCAGTTTGTTCTCAGCTCGAACGAAACTTTGCTCGTCCCCACACCCCCGCGCATCTCTTAATAATCTTTCTCTCGAATCGAAACGGGGGAAGAGGGGCGAGGCTCGTAATCAGGGCTGCGCATTCGTCCCAGCGACACGCACGGCTCCGTCCTTTAATTTCGGTGCAAGGAAAGGGTAACGGTCGCCCTTAGCAGCGATAGAATCGAAAGTTTGAGCCTAGAATATTAAATACCTACCCCGGTATCAATTGGAATGGAAGTTCGATCGCGAATGAACCCGGTAGACCGGGTCGAATCACATTGTGTTTGACGGTAAAAAACTACTAGTCAAACATTAAAAAAAAACAATTTTTTATTATATATTCGTGACCAGTGCACCTTTGGCTTTAAGATTAATAATAGAAAATAAAATCAAACTTAAAAATGTTTCTTCTGCGAACAAAAAACCAAAAAGTGAGAAATATCCGATTCGCCTCGAAACTTGGGGCGAATCGGATAACACATAAATTTCTGGAAAAAAACCCTGAAATTTTCATAAGAAAATCTTTAGAATCACATTACTTTAGGCACATTTCGTGATCCCAGAGTGTATCGTTCAAAAGTTTTTAGGCGACTCTCGACCGTTCCTTCTATTTTTTTTTTCCATTCGCCAATTTGAACACACTTTATTCCCGAAATAATTCGGTATTTCGCCATCGAGCCACACTCCGCTCACCTTTGCGCGCGCGGTCGTCCAATATTTGGAAATTAAATTAATCGCGGTTATTAAATTATTAGAGACGTATCGATCCCCCGCCTGCGCCGCTCGTTAATCATCCGTCCGTCCAATTAGTGGCCGCCGTTCGTCACGGATTCTTCGCCAGCGGGGGTGGAGAAAGCGTCGATACCGCGGAACAACGGAATGAAACCGTGTAAAGCTGCCGCGCGTCAAACGACGATCGGCTATCGATACCTCAAACTATCGTGGCGTAAAAACAGCCGCGGCCTTTTTGTACGAGCAGTAAATATTCTTAAGCCACAATGGCGGGCTACGGACGATTTCGAGCACTTGAACAACGTTATCGAAGCCGGAAACATTTCAGTAGCTTTTCAACCGTAACAATCCCACCACTTCCCTTTAATTCCTCCGCCCGTACGAACGCCTCCGCGAAAACACGAGGATTCGCCGAAAGTGTCCGTCGTCCGCGAAACAAGATAGCAGAAATTCTGGCTTGCAAGCCCCGCGAGTCAAGGTGAGCTAAGGAAAGCTTGGTTCTCGTTATTCTCGGAGGTACAAGCTTCAACTCCTGGCGACTTACAGGGACCGGAGGTTTCGGGACGGCGTTCTCTCTCGAGGACGAGGTTATTCGCCGTGTTAAATGCTCGGCTAAAATTGAGTGGCTCTTCCTCGAGGGCTGGCGAGGAAAGAGGAGACCGAAATACGGGGCGAAGGCACGAGGTAAAGGTTAGGTACTAAAACGAAGGTTCATCTTTGTTAGCGGCTTGCTAGCGGGCTAGATCATAAGGGCGGGCTTTAAAGCGCGGTCATTTCTTAAACTGCGCTCATCGCGAGGAAACTTTCGGTCGAGCCATCCAACCTCCTCATCCTCCCTTCCCTCCCGCGTTCTTGGGGACAGGAATAACGGCGAGACGGAGAAGAAGAACGAGACACGGTGCACCTGAGGGGGCGAAGAGTTAACTCGGGACTATAAAACTTGGTAGACGTTGTTAATGTTTCATTTACATAAATGACAGGCCTGAATCGCGACTTAACGTGATTTTCGCGCGTTCGCGCAAACACCGCCGCTCGGGGGAAAGAAAGTTGCACGGCGGGGACCTCGACGGTTGCCCCTTCTGTGGCATCGGCGGTGTCTCGTTCGATCCTACGTAACCCTTCGTGCGATTTACATCCGAGAGACACGACTCCCGACATCCCTCCCGGTAATCACGGGCCGCGTGAATTATCGTCGAATCCCGCGAGTCTCGGTTGCGACCGAAGAAAGAGATGAAAAACGTCGGCCGAATCCTTTTGCGCGCTTCTTCGAATCGTCCTCCGCTCGAATTTAATCCGGCTGGCTTAATCGCGTGATCTTTTAATTTATGAATATCCCCGATAAGAACTGGCGAGCGGGGGGATTCGCGCGTGATTTACAATCGAATTCGTGTACGGTGATTTGTAAGAAATCGATAATATATGGAAGACACAGAGGAGGGAAGTGGCCGATTCTTACGGGAGCGAGCTCTGGCCGCTGCTTCGGCTCCATTCGCCACGGCGCGTCCTTGCCGAAAGGATCGGAGACCCGAACCTGTCTGGAACACCGGCGGCCACCTGCCACCTGCACGTCCTTGCCCGGCCCAGGCCCTGCCGCTTGGGAAAATACTTCAAAACTTCCAGGGACACGCTCGCCCCGCGTATAATTCTCCGCGAGCTTCCTCGAGCTCATTAATTCGTCTTCGTATTTCGCGCGTCCCTCCTCCTCGCTCGGAACCTCCCCTCGAGTTTCCCTGGCCCTCGGAGATGAGACTCTATGTATCCAGGGTGAAGAAAATTATCTCAAACAGTTTTGTCTTACTGAATTTCTATCTAAAATTTCCCCTCGCTACGGTAAGAAGAAAGCACTAATGCTCTAAAATTTCAAGGAGATGGCGAAACGTTTGCCACCCCGATCAGAGTTTCCCTCGAACGTTCTTACTCGAGCGTCTTGGAGATGGTATCCGTGTAACTTCGATGCTTCTGGCAATGGTGCATCCCAGGTAACGAGCACGCGGGGCCCCCGATTCGGGGATCGTTCACCTCCTTTTCCCGTGGCGATAATCGGCCTTATCTCGCTCGCCGGCATTAAGGAGAGACGGACCAACCAGGCCAGACGAGCAGCGGCATTCTTGGATACCGGGTGGCGCCTAGTCATCCCGCCGGACGAGTTATTATCTCGAGCCGAAATGCCAGCCAGCCTTTCCGGGGGGCTCTCGGTGCTTAACCTGCGTCTCGTCGCGGCGTCCTCGAGCAGAAACGTCCTGGCCCGTAATACCTGTGCACGGCCGCGCGCGCGCGCACGCGCGCTCCAGCACGACAAGTGGAAGTCGCGGTGACGGTGAATAATTGTCCCAGCCGAATATCCGGTATCCAGAGAATGCTCGACTCACCGAGGGCCGCAGGGGCACCGACTAATCGTCGGGATGAATATGTTAAGTTGCGCGAATTTTTCATGCTTATCGGGCCCCCTGATCGGATCGCGGGCCTGCCCAGGAGCAGTCGCGGCCCTCGAATGTGAACGATGATGGGGACGAATTCTGGGAGCCAGTGAATCCTGCAGGTGCTCTTTAACTTCTTCCCGGTACTTGTAACGTAACACCGAGTTCCTAAGATTCCCACCGATAAATACGCGCGGCAAAAATCAGTCTCGTATTCGGAACCGAACCACGGCTCTCCTAAACGTTACCAGACGATTCCCGCCACCCTGTACGCCGAGACGAGGAAATAAAACAATCAAGGGTGCAGGGAATGATCGCAGGTTCGCCCAACAATTTGGGTAAAGAGTACAATGGTTGGCCACTTAACAGTATCGCATAAATATCGAATTATAAATGTGAATTTAGTAAATTTGAAATGGAACTCAATATAAATAAGTAAGAAAAACCCCTATTAATCTAAAAATAAATTGAGTTTATAAAAAAAATTAAGAACGTATAAAAATATACAAAAAAAATTGTTGACTACGAAGAAATATAGTTATTGGCATGGTCATGACAGTAGTTGTCCGATCGGTTCGACAGTGATTGGCCGCTATTTGACACATAATGTAACCTAAAAGAAAATGTTATTTGATGTGATGATAGAAATGGGATTAAAATTATTCAATAAAAATGGATATATCTTATGTATGTATGTGTTTATTAAACACAAATAAATATATTTATTCTTATACATCCTATACTTTATCAGTTATTGTCTCTGACAAGGTATACTTTCTTTGGGCATCTTTCATTGCTAATAATTATTGGTTTCGCTTTTTTATTTTGAATAGTATTCTCCTTGTTACTGATTTTCTATTTTTTTAATGTTTTTCTCTTGCTGCTTTATCCAATTAATTCAACCAAATTTCATTTTTAATTCCAGTTTAATTAAATAAATTTCATCATCAAATTCAATTTGAATACACCAATTAAAATTCAAATCACAAGAAACTTAAAATATAACTATACAGTGTAACATACATAACAGTACTTCTTCTGTTTATTTAATTGTAATGTAATTATGTAAATGTTGAATCTTTTTTAAAAATTACCGTTTCAATACCGCTAATGAATAGGGGGCCAATAACTGTTTTACCGTTATCATGGTTATAAAATAGTTGCCGGCAGCCCGGCCAATTGTTGCTATTCAACATTATTCATATGACAGTTGTTGGCCTCCTGTAATTTTCATAATATATGTATAATTTTAACAAATAAATAATTTTTTTATAAAGTTTCGACCGTTATTTATCAATATATACAGAGTATGAGAGATATAGATATCACAAATACATTCAAATATTCGAAAACTTTCAACTGTACTCTTATGATTTTTTTATTGAATCGCTGTAATTTTCAAGCTGTAAAGCCGAGTCTCCTATCTGCTTTTAAATATAATCACAGTATATAATGAGTGGAAAAATATTGATTACATTCAAAGCAAAAAAGTACAAGGAATATGAATATGTTCATTAAAAAAAAAAGCATAACATTGATATTTCTTTATATTTTTTCATTTCTCAAAATAGGGCCAATCACTGTCAGGTGGCCAACCACTGTACTCTTTACCCCTATAAGGCGATCGTCCTCGGTTACGACTTTGAAGCTGTTGGGAACCACTCCTCCTCTCTTCTTTACCTCGCTCCCGCGCCTGCCCGCCTCTGTCCCCCTTGCTCTCTGTCCTCTGGAGGCCACGGAGGCAGGGCCGCGAGGTCTATATTGCAGTTAATCTATGTTCCGATTGTATCTGTTCATTGGGTTACGAAGTACCCAGGCACGGGCCCTCGGACATTAACTGCCGTTGTTACTGCCTGCAACGATCGCAGATACCGGCAGTTTCACCGCATTCGCCCCCGTGTCGTGTGTGTTTGCATGGGAGCAAGGCTGCGGAGAGCGGCCTGATCGATAGAACGGAATAGAATACCGGGGAAGATCACGACACCGGTGTAAGAAGACGAAAGAATAAGGGGTAGCGCGGCTCGATAACGATGGATTTAACGCCACCCGCCTATCCTGCCGTTCTTTTATCAGCCACCCTTGTACCCAGGCCGCCCCTCCTTTCTCCCCTGCTCCTCCGCTGTTGCTTTTAATCGCGAACGGAGATTAGCGGCGTTTTACTCGGTTAATTAAAACCGCATCGATATGCAAACTGGCGATCCGTGCGCGGTTCCGGCGGACCGCGTGACGCGATTCGAGCAATCTCTTGATTTTTACTCCTCGCAGAGGGCTTCGTGGATTCCTCATTTGCGACTCTAGAGTTGCTGGCAAGGAGGTCGCCCCGAAATTGATACACGTGGGAAGGTATGCCTGGTGTTAGTGGTGCAGGTTTCAAAATTGAATGGGGATACAGCTGCGAGTGGTGTTCAAACTCTGACGCCAAGTTACACAGAACTTCGCTGCGTGTAACTCGTCGATTCTCAGGATTAAGGGTAGGTACACAGTGGAATGAAGGTAGAATTTCATTCACTTAATTGGTAAATAGGTGCGTTTATTTGCGTATCTTGGATGCAGGGATTTTAATTGATGTCGTCGATAGGTGTTTATTTCAATCTATTTAATTTTATTGTCCATAATCCCTATGATCTATTACGGGGGAGATATTGAATAATCGTGTTAGGATCGCAGTCAGAGGCACGCTGAAGGGGATGGCGGGGGACGTGTATCAAAATCCGTGGGTTGTATCTTCGTAGCCGTAATTCCCTGGACGTCTGGGATTCCCCTTGAACTCGAGCTCGTCAGGCTGAAGCAAGACGTACGATTAATTACTGCGCGGCTCGTCCAAATGCGGCGACGGTGACGGTAATAGAAGCGCCGTGGCACTCTGGCATCGGGTCACAGGTACGACTTGTACACCAGTTCCCGAACTTCGAACTAGTCCCGACTCTCGACCTGAAACCGCGTAGTATCGTAGAACGTACGTGCACCAGCGACTCCTGGGATCAGATTAGACGTTATCAGTTCTAGGAATTAACCGTCGCCTCTCTCCACAATTTCTTCCATATTTCGCACTGTCGCACAGTGTAACGAGTATATAAGAAAAGAAAATCAAAAATCAATTTTCCATTAAGATAGTTATTTACATGTAATTGATATGTTAATCATATTTGTACACAAAAAAAATAATTTTTAACATAAAATAATTCATTAAAATATATTTTTGAACATAATTTTTATTAGTTAATCAACAAATATATATTTGTTAAATACATTTAAACACAAAGTTATGATGTTCTTAAAAACTCAAATTTTGCTTTTTGAACACGTGCCGCGACACTGTGCGGCGGCGGAGTGTCCTTAAAAATAAGAAACCCCTTGGTGTGCTTCTAGCGTGATTTCTTTTCAACGTACAGGCATTTAAAAAAAAAGTTTTGCTACGGGGGTAAGGTACTTGATTCACCTTCATCCCTCGGCCTCCCATGGAGCGAAAAACACCGATCTTCTCCAGACACATCGTTCACGTCTGTAATCACGCGAGATGATCCCTTGGACACCTCGATCGCCAACTCTGCGTAGGTCCGCTCGAATTTGAGAGTTGCCAAAGTTGGGGAACGTGGTAACGGTGGCCGTAGCAAGGCGGAAGGGAGATAGAGACGGGGAAGTGGCGGGACGGCGAGGGTAAGTGGGAGAGACGTGGAAATTAGCGGTGAACGCGAAGTGGTGCTTTCCGGCAGTCGTACGGGGAGCCTCATATGGCCGGGTAAGGAGCCGAACGGTTAATTAGAAATTCTCGGTGGTAATCGGCGGCTCTCGGGGTGGACCGCCGATCGATGGTGGTCAACTGGGCTCATTGTCGGGTCTACCAGACACTCCCCCGCTTTCTGTACGCCGTTACAACTGCGTTGCGCGCACACGCGGCCGCGTTTCGCCGCACTCGCGAACTTTTCAACCCCCACGGGTGCCACGTGTGTTGTCCGTTGCCGCTTTATCGAAAATCGACCTGATACCCTCGACGCTCTCTACCCCCCTTCCGCTCCCCACCATCTTTCCCTCGGATTAATGAATACGCCCGATAAAATCACAGCCACCGACCGTTGTTATCAGAGAACTCACCAGGAGCTTGACGGAGAAACGGCCCAGTGTACCAGAGGTGTTATCGAAGGCGAGCGAAAGGGGTAGGAAAAAAAGAAAGGTTTGCTGGCTACGATATCGGCTATCAGAGGACGCTGCTGTGGAATCGCCAGGCTACTGCTGACACACATTCCTCTTGGACAGGCTAATAATTCGGCGCATCTCATGCGGGGGTGGTGCACTGTCAGGATAAGTGTTTGAAATTTTAAGATCATAGAGGGTTTTGAAGATACTTACCTACTCGTGTAAAAGGGGAAAATGGTGGAGTGTAGAGAGAGGATAGGTTTACACTGCTTACAGGAAGAAATTGGAAACTTTAGCTGAAAAGAATTTAGCGCAGAACAGACTTGCGTAAAAAAAGAGTGTTTATTCCAGTCATGTAAAATATTATATTCTTATCCTGTTTAAAGGTTCGCGCATCGCATATACGCGTCTGTATATCCACATTAATTAACCATAGAGGCTAGGTAGGATCCACGACACTTTTTATCGGACCCCTCGCGGATGGCCAATCCGGGACGAGTCCTCCGCGAGCAGAGCCCTTTTTCCTCTTTTTCTACTCCCCTTTTTCCCCTCCGCGAGCGGTCGACTGACCACCTTATCTCTCCCAAAGATTTCTCGGCTTTAATTGCGCTAGTCAGAGTCCCATAGCCCCATCGACGGTGGCGGCGGAGGAGCCGTGGCGCTGTCGTTGCTGGCCTTTCACCTATCTCCTATCGTGCCGCTTGTCTCCTTTTTCATCCGACCGGAGCCCCATCGAGCCCCTGTTTTAGTGCTGTATTTAGATGTTCCTCCGGGTGATCGAAGCTCCGTCGCCCCTCTGTCTCTGGAAACAGAATAGAGTAACTCCGGGTAATATGCCACAGTTAACTTTGAGACGCGATATCTCGCATGTATAAGTAGATACAGGGAAAAAGATAAAACCATATGAAAGTGTAACTAATTCTCTGTATTGACTAATAAGTAGAGATATGTAACTTTTATAGTTCAATGAGAAAGGTACAAATACAAAAGTCCTCGAAAGTGGCATATTACCCAAGTGGTGGGTAAATATGCCACAAGGTCCGAGGTAACATGCCACAAGCTATGAAGCGCGAACTAATCACTCGAATTTTTCAGAATCAACAATATTTTAAAATATTCAAGCTATTAGTAACTAATAACAAATATTTCAACTCAATGAAACGTGAAATATATTTGGAAAAATAGCTATTTCTTACAAATTAAACAGTCTCCAGTCTCTATGCAGTCTCCATGCACCCACTTTATGCAACAAGTAGTTTTTACCCAGTTACAGTTCGAAGGATCATTTAGGATTAGGTCAGTCGAATCGTCATAAGAAATATCTAGATTTTTAAAATTTGTTTTCTATTGTAATACGAGCCTCCTTCACCATTCGAATGGCTTCCTTTAAACTTTCGTCTGACCAAGCAGCACGGTTTGAAGTTCGCACATACTTCTTAGGCATGGTTCTAATGCGAAAAAACAACCCGATGGCATTAAATAGACAGAGTTACAAAAATATGAGTGGTGGCACTTGTGGCATATTATACCGACAAACATGTGGCATATTACTCCACACGACCGTAAAAAGAAAGATTGAAAATCTCTCCACAAAGTGCATAGTTTTAACAGATGTGCGAGGGGTTGTAAAATTCGTTTGTTACTAAACTAAATACTTTATCATATACTATACTTTATCTATTGATTTTCATTTTGTAGAACTGTTCACAAAAATCTGCACTCTAGTTACAGTGTGAAATTAGATCAAGACGATACTTTTATAACTTACCGGGATTTACTGAAAATAAAAGAAGGTAAAAGCCAAAATATATTATCGTCTTAGCAGTTACACTAAATTGAACGAAATTAGTGCAAATGTAACGCCGGCTGTGCATTATTTGAAAAAATATTGAGAAGTGGCATACTACCCCGAGTTACCCTGTCGGGCGGCGTTCAGGCTGGTCAACGAGCAGTCTTTATTAAGGAGTTAAAAGCGAATGTCCGCTACGATCGGAAAGGTGTAACCGGTGCTTTTACCCGTGGCGCGATCAATTATAGGATCTGGCGCCTGGAAAACATCGGGGAATATTCGACGACGTTGACATTAGTGGTGCCGAACACTCGATCCCCCGTTACTCGTCGAACAAGACTGCCAGACGGTCGAGCCTCCCGCGTTTATGTTAATTGGGGAACAGAAGAGACGCGTACATTATGCTAGTCGCGTGTTATGACTCGCGCCACCAGCTTTCCACTCCCCGATCTCCTTCCTTCCTCCCAGTCCCCTTTTTTTCCAGCAGCTTTCATGCCCCAGCCGCTGTTTATACACTGGACACGCTTTTCCACGAAATGGAAGTGCTTATGAATTACGCGCACGCTGGGAATACGAATGCGAACGAAATTTCTGATGGAACCCGCGGAAACGTAGGCGCGGGCGGGAATCTCGTGTGTCCTGAATTTATATGAATTTTATAAAACCGAAAATAAGGGGACCTCTTCGCTGTGACGCGATATTGCGGAAGGGTAGTTCTGGATCGGGACGTAGACACAGCGGGGTAGGATCTTCTTGGGTAACATTGCTCTCCATCGTTATATTGTTTATCCATCCAGCTGAAATTCAACTGCCATTCGACTGCGACGTAAAACCGAAAGAGTCGGCTAATTCGATTTCTCCATAATTCATATCCAGGCGGAGGGCAGATGGCCCGTTCCGAGCAACGAAAACCGAACGCGAATTTATCAGCGGGCAGCAGTTCATTAGCTCGCGAATCATTGAATTTCAGAGACGGGGACTGGTAATAGATATTGTCCACACGGTCGAGGAGGGCCGCGACAAATGAACGAAAAAGTAGCCGCGCATAATTCAGCGGGGGTTCGTCCTTCTTCGTGGCGCGGTGAATCGTCCTCCTCTCGAAGGATTCGCAGACACACGCGCGGCTTTTTCTCTCTCTCTCTCTCTCCCTCTTTCTCTCTGGCTGCGCGGCCTCTCCTCCGCCCACCCCTTCGGGCGTATGCGCGCGGATAGAGGAACCGAGAGGGAAAAAGTGTGAGAACAAGAGACGGAACGTAGATCAGGGACGTCCGAGCTTAATCCACGCTAATTAAATCGCGGACGTAAAAGAGAGGCGCTTTGCCTTGGCGCGTTCGTGACTCGCGAAAATAAAAACAGCGACGCGCGGCCTGAAAGGGGGAGAGCGGACACCCCGTGTCCGAAAGAGGACAGGCCTCGTGCATAAATTATTCCCGAAACTGCACGACGATCGAGCGAGAACCAAGGGGCCCCGATATGAATCGCCGTTAATCGTGCTAATGGAAATTGATTTGTCGACCGTCGACGCACGAACCTTCTGGGTAGGTGGTGTTCGAATTCGCCCTACTTCCACGCCGTTTCCGCTCCCGATTCGCCCGGCGAAGCGACCATCGACAGGTCGACCGGGTCGACACGCTCCGCGATTTCACTTCCAGCGAAGACGGGACGGTGAATAGTTGAATACTAATGACCGGTGAGCTTGTTGACAACTATATAATCTTCTTTAAACACCATCCCAGTATGAGCCGCTGAAGAAAGGCGAATACGGAGCGGCGTGTTTAAATGAAACCGTGGTCATGGGTAGAAAGTTGTTACAACACGCGGGGGACATTTGTCGACGCGTCGTTTAAGACTCGGTCGAGCGGTAGATTGGACTATTTAGCCAGAGATAATGATGTCTGTATTCACGACTGCCTGGTCGCGTGACGATATTCTCTGTGACGCGTTTCACGGTTATCGATTAAACGGAATTGTTATTGCTCCGTGGACCGTAATTGGGCCGCATTCGTTTTCGACCAATTTAACGATAATTAATTGCCGCCCTATGCAAATGAGCCCCCGTGTCCCCGTCCGCGACTTGTTCCCGACGCGTTAATCAGGCCCGGCGGAGAAAAATTTCGCCGCGGCGTCCGAGTCGGAAAGATTAACCGCGCGTTTAGCCGGCGCGCCGGAAACCCCGCGCTTAATCTCGTTCTCCGCGGGCAGACGCTCGCTTTAAAAGCCCCCGCGGGCCGGCGAAACGCGATTAGAACGCTCATTAACAAAAACAATTGCGTTTTTAAAAACGTCGTCGGATTCAATTGCCAACGAGCGTGCACCGTCCGTTCGCGTGCCTGCCGGGCGTCGGCGTGCGAAAAGAAAGCCAGAGGAAAGCGCGGAAAGGGCGATCGAAGCAGTGGTCCCAACGTCCCTCGTTGCGTTTCCGTCGTCTGAAAATCGTGTCTCAGTATTACTGCGCCACTCTGCTCTATCTTGACGGGTTAATCTAATCGATCGAGAGGCTCGTTGCAAGTCACTTTTTCGTCGGAATCGATTTGCGGCGACGGGGCCAGATGACACGCACCGTCGTAGACGCGACACGACCGCTCCTGCACGAACACAGACGGTCCACGGCGCGGCGACCCGGCCGTGATTTTCCGAATCATCAGAAGGGTGTGAAGCATACATAATGCATCAGAGAGAGGCATTATGCGAAGGCGTGTACGAGTCTCGCGGGCGGGTCTCCCCATCACAGATGTACCTACGTATGTAAATTAAAACGCCCCATCCCTCCTCCACTGTCTCGGCTGACCCAAATATGGATTTTTTCGCCGTCTCGGTTAGTAATGACGCACCAGTCTCAGATTTTCTGGGCTTTCGATTGCCGATTCTACCGCGGAGGTAGCAGGGATCCACCGTGCGAACGGATTGTCGGTCCCCGCATACGTTTTGCCGACGCTACTCCACCCTGGTGGTGGGGAATATTTATTTTCATTATTTAACCATCTTTTCCGCAAACAACTGGCCGGTGATTGCCCGCAATATTCACCGTAACTGGTCTTACCGGCTCCAAATGCCTGAATAACTGTCGAATACATTGGGAAGCGGGTGCGTCTGGCGCGAGGATATCGTTGAATTTTTAACAGGACAGTCATTTCCATCGATCCACCGACACGGTATATTTCGTGTGCCAGGTCGTCGAGCGTTTTTAGGGACGGAGGCCGTCGGCCGCGTCGAGTTCGCTGTTCGATCAGCGGACGGAAATACAGTCGCATCGCGAATTCCGAAATAATCTATGACGGTAATAGAATTGCAGCCGTCTCGGGGTTCGAAAGGGCAATTGGCCCCTGCCGAAATTCCTCACAAACAGGAATAATCGCGCGGGTACCCTGCCACTCGGTTTCGATTGTGGCCGCCGCCGAATAAAATCAATCGCGCGCGATATTTCCGCGACGCGCCTTGATGCAGCAACGACTTCTACGTCGGGCCTCGGGAAATTGTGAACACTGACCATGTCTGAACTGCCAGACACAGGTGGATTCATGGCAAGTGTTTGACTCAACAAGTTGCAAAGGAGTATGTATTTGTAAAACTCGAGTGACTTACAGTGAGTAAAAAAAGTATTTGGACGGTTTTTAAAATCGCATAACTTTTTTTAGAATTGGTCCAAACGACATGAGTTTTTTTTAGAAGCTAGAAGGATTAGTTTGCTAAGTGACGTGTTTCGCCGTTTTGAAAAAAATGCATTTGGTCGGAATAGAAAAAAAAAATTGTAAAGGTCGTTGTTTTAACTTTTTTTTTGTGAGCCTGTAATGAAAATTCAAAAAACCCGTTTGTAGATTGAAGTAAGTTACATATGTACCTAAAATTGCATCAAAATCGGTTAACGTTGCTCTGAGCTATAAACGCTTAAAGATCGCAGAATAAGGTCGAAAATCGCTGATTTCGGGAATTTCGCGATTAGGTACATATGTAACTTACTTCAATCTACAAACGGGTTTTTTGAATTTTCATTACAGCCTCACAAAAAAAGTTAAAAAAAACGACCTTTACAATTTTTTTTTCCTATTCCGACCAAATGCATTTTTTTCAAAACGGCGAAACACGTCATTTAGCAAACTAATCCTTCTAGCTTCTAAAAAAAACTCATGTCGTTTGGACCAATTCTAAAAAAGTTATGCGATTTTAAAAACCGTCCAAATACTTTTTTTACTCACTGCATGTTTACCTTGCGCGTGTCTTTAATTACTCATTGACTTATTTATTAATTACTCCTATTAGTTGCTTCATCGGTGAAAGACCCTTTGGATGAAAGCTATTAAGCTGTTCTCCGAAAGTGTCGGCCAATTTGTTGTCTCCCTTCAGTCGTCATTTAGTCACCTTCCCCCGAAATATGCGTTCACGGTTTCCCTTGAAAAGCTAGTCCCCTGTAGGAGACGCTCTCTCCGAGGCCAGCACGCTTCCGGTATCGTGTGCGAGGACACCGTGGTCGTGTTTCGATTTCGCAAGGATAATGTCATCTTACGTAAGCTAGCCGGAATGCGCGTGTAGGTGCCGGACGGAACGGTGCGGTCTGAGGGTGAGACACGGTGCGCAACGGCGTTACCCGGGCCGCTGCATACATTGCAACACCGTCTCGCGATCGGCAGACGACGAAACGCAACGAAGGCGGGGCCCGCGGCTGGTTGCTGTTCGTATACGCGAAGGAACAAGGGACGAGGGGACCGACACAGAAGGCCTTGTTCGTTGGGACTACCTAACTGCATTGTGCCCACGCGATTTTCGAGGAAAAAAATAGCCCAAGGGTGGAGAGGAGCTGACGAGAACAATCGGGGAGAAGCCTTTGGAGACTGAACGGAAAAAGGAGAGTCCAAGAAGAATCGGCCGAAAGAGAAACGGGGCAGGGATTTAGAAACGATATCGGAAACTATCGATTAGGGGATTCTAAAACTCCCGGGATTCGATACATCAAGTTATAACTTATCCCGAGAATTTCGAGAATTTTTAAAAACGTAAATAACTTTATGGACAATTGAAAAAATATAAAATTGGAATCCAAAAAACAGCCGGGATACAGGGATTACGATCCGGGGATTGAATTCCCTACCCTCGATGCAGGACGACACAGTAAAGGTCAGCTGACAGCGATCCATTTCATAGTCGAAGCTGACTCTTGTACACTGTGCACAGTAGGGTGGCTCTTATTTACTCTTGGTGAAATTTTTTTCAACACTTTCTTCGCGACACCCCCCAGGATAGTAAAATAATAAAAAAATATCTCTGTACAGTTTGAGCCCGATCGGATAACGGGAAAAGGTGTCCCTGAGCCCTTGAACATTTAAATAATTATTTAACAGCTCGCAAACTCGATTTCATATAACATCCTCCAAGTTATTGATTACATAAAAAAATCTGTCAAACAAAAGTTGTAGATCCAGACAAGGAGCATCTTTTATGTTCTAGTACTTTTTCTCGTGCGACAAACGGTTTTCGAAAGATATTCCGGGGCCTTGAAACTCGAACGAAAAGGTCCCTCATCGACCATTGTTACGATTATCTAACACGAATCTTGCCCGACTGGAGTCCTTCCCCTCGGAATGAATATTCCGATTTTTCCAGCAGATTTGTTGCCCGACAATCAGCATTCGAACGAAATTACCGGCGATCCTCCGCATCAGCCTCTGGGGCAATTATATTAAACCACCGTGACAGCTTTTTGCGGGGCTTGCAAAACGCGTGCATGTGCGGGCGAGTAGGAACACGCGCGCGGAACCACCGAGCATGGGAAGAAGACAGAGCGAGGTGGGACAAGCGTACAGCGTGAAGTAGGAAGAAGCGGAGTAAAGGTCGTAAAAGAGGCGCGCCACAGAATGGCATAATTGCGGCTGTATCGTGCCTTAAAGCGCACGCTCGCGGCGCTGCGAAGGCTAGAGCTACTCCGTCTAACCCTTACCTTCCCCTCTCTCCGCAGCGTGTGCAGTTTTTCTTCCTTTTTTTTTTCATAATACCCTCTGGTCGATCGAGAAGTTCGCTTCGGGAAACGAAATCGTTGCCTGCTCGCTCAGCCGTCTTCTGGCGACGTGCAATGAGCGATAATGCTCGTTTCCAGAGGAGAGCGATACACCCTATAAGCCGGACGCGATAATAAATCGCATCGGCGACGGTGTAAGCGTGTCCATCGATAATCTATCGCGTCGATATGTTCAAGTGCTCACCAGTTACCATTGCGACCTTCGACGTGGCTTCTCCTCTCGCCTGCGATGACACCACGGCTCAGAATCATCCGATGACGCGGTTCGTCACCGAGGATCCACGTCCAGGATAATGGGGCGACAATTCGCACAGGACGTAATTAACCTTTTCGGCCCGCGGGGGGGTCGAGGAGCAACTTGGACGCGGGAATCGATAAGCTCGTGGGTATCTGCGGCTACGTCACTCGTGATTATCCCCGAATGCGAATTTAATGGTAGAATTTGAATACCTCGTTAGAGACAAAGCGAGGGGGGAACGCCGCGCCGAGTCGTGATTCAGATAAGTCCCCGATCGGGTGAGAAAAGAACCTTCGGCTGGCTGAAAGAGTAATGGGCGATTTCAGACGCTCGCGATGTTTGCCAATGGCAAATAGGATTTCGGGGGCTGATTTCCTCTGCTAGTTTTGGCACGCGGAGGGCCGTCGTGGCGACAATTAGTAACCGGAAATTACAATTGGAAAGTTGGGATGGCATAAGAGGAGCTTGAGAATATGAAGTTGTTTGAAGAGCTGAACAAGAGCGTATCGCGGGCTATTGTTTAGACGGCGAGCGATCAATTTGTCACTTCATTATATAAACTCTAAATTTGCTCGTGCTTCAGCGTAGACTTGAACTACTTGACTCTCGGATGAAGGATCGCTCAGTCCTTAAAGGCACGAAGCAGGTCGATTACTTTCATACTCGACAACCGTGGCCTTAAAATTGTTGAACGACCCGGGTCGCGTGTAGCCTTGAAAAGTATCGTAAAACTTCCAGACGGAAACTATCAAGTGCCTTCAACGTGTTTGACGACAATCTCGAATTTCCGATAGAGGCCAACCAGCGGGTACAAAGCACCAGCACCCCGATACTTTCCGAGTGAACGACACGCGAGAAATAGTCATAAAGATCTTTGTTATTAAATACTGTAGAAATTCGACGAAATATGGTATCTTATTATTAAAAACATAAAGATGGTCAAAAGAATGTCCCTTTGTCCGACTCCGTTTGTTGCCCCGAGAGAAATTAGCAGGCTCGACGCGATTAGATTGCAGAAATGAGAACGCGTGTGTGGGGGGTCGCTGCGGAGAACACATCGATGACATTATTGCCGTTGTGCATGCACGCAGATTCGATCTGGCGCCGCGCCTTCGCACGAACTAATAATTAGACACCTCTATGCAATTCCACCCTAGGCGCTAACCGCGCGACAACCCCCTCCTTCCATGGAAAAGCGAATTTTGTGGAGGAAGAAATAAAGCACGCAAACGCACAAATTAATTGTTTGTTTATTAGAAATAGTGATGATATATATTAATACTGAAAAATACACTTGCGTCTCTGAATGCACCCTTTTCGACCACGAGGTCCGAACAGGAAGTACATAACCCGAAAAAATATAAATACAAGATTTTTCTTTCCCTTTTCTTCGTCGCGGCCCTCCAACGTGGTGGCCCGATAACCCGTAAAAGGTGCGCGATGCGCAAAAGTGTTCCATTAGCCGAGGCAACGGTTAATTTATCAGAGAAGAGCCGCGCAATTTCATTGCAACCGTGCAATAATTAGTCGCGTTTATGCACTTCCACCCACCCACCCCCTCCCTTTCACGCGCGAACCGGCCGGGCCCCGGAGGCCGAAGATTAATGTCGAATCCTCGGCTGCTTTTTGCGCTGCCCCGCGCGCTCCATTATCTAGCACGGCCAGCTGCCACAAAGTCACTGGCCCTTGAAATTTCGCAGCACCGGGCCTTGGCTACCTTTTTATGCAACCCGGGCGAAACCTGTCCTTACCACTTCGGCTTGCACCGCCACACCTCTGCGCGCGCCCTGCTCTATGACCGATTAAGCGGTCCCGTGTATCGGGCCCCGTCGAAATTATACGGGCATAACGTACGCCTTAATGGTGTTTCATTACTTATTACAAGCGCTAATTCGAGCCCGAGCCGTGCAATTTCGCCGGACGTCCGCGGCACGCTGCAACTGGGTGCTGCGTGATTCACAACTTTCGCCTGCCAACGGAGCGGACGGTAGGCACCGCGTGTACCACTGTACGTACAGCGGCACCGTTCGATTCTTGTCGGCTGCTCGAGAGAGCCAGTTGCAGCGACGGCGACGTCGCCGGCGATGATCGGAGAAAGAGTGGACACTTTCGCTGATGACGCGGTGAAAATTTATCGAGGATCGTCTGACGGTGGACGCGCTACTCGGCGGCGCGGAGGGAGGAACGTACCATAGAGACCTGTTCAGCTGACAATGGGACAGTGATTCCATTACAGTCTCATTCTTCCGCCCGTCGATTCCTATTCACCGTCACGATCTGCCACCCTCTCGACGATCTTGCTAATTCGAAATCAATATCCGGCAATACCGTTCGCGGGCCACGATTGTCGCGTTAATAAAAGCCCGACTGATGGATTTCGCCCAGGTAAATTGCCTCGAACAATTGCCGGGGTTCGTGAGACACGGACGGGGAAAGAGGGGGGGGGGGGTGGCGGGCAAACAGAGAGGAAAAATAGTTTTCCTCTATGATTGACTCGACGGGAACGCGATTTCTGCCCAGCGAGAAGGCGATTTTCGGGGCCGGGCATGGAGGAAAGTAATGATATCGGCGATCGAATCGTTATCGAATCAAAAATTCATCTGACGGGCGGAGGGAGCTCGATAATTTCGACGGAACGTTCTCTGTTCCCTGTCGCGGATTGAAAAGCGAAAATTGCTACCGTTATCGGTGATAGTCTTTGTGCAATGGGACTGAAGCAGATTCGACTAGTAGGACGATCTCAGTCTGGCTAGAAAAAGAGAATTCTGAAACCGTAATCCCAGGGAATTAATCGAGGAGATTATGAGGAACGTCAGTACTCCAGTAGTCGAGCTTTAAAATACAACACCGGCCGTTTCAACATTACAATACACTGAGGCCTCGATTCCCGATATCTCAACACTTCAGCACTCAAGTTTCCAATATCCTCGTCTCATAAGTGTAGAGGAAGTGCAGCATATTTGGAATACTGCTGGTAATTTGGAATACCGAAGTATCTAATAAACTACTAACGCTATCTAATTTGTAACATCGTAGATAATAGGGGCTAATGACCTGTTAATTACTGACATTTGTGGATGAACCGCCATTTTAACATTTTCGACTTAATCTGCAGAATAGGAAAACGTCAATCTGCAAAACTTTTTCAGCAAGTAATCACAAATCCAAACGACTTGAAATCAGCCTATAACCACAAATAAAACTTAGACACTAAAAAGTAAGTAATAAAAAAACTATGTAAAAAAAATTTTAAGTTAAACGATTTTATTTAAAATACACTAAATTTTTTAGTTTTTACCGAATTTTAAATAAAATCGTTTAACTTAAATATTACTTTTTATGTATTTTATTTATCTAAGATTGTTCCTATATTGTGATTTTTCAGCCTGATTAGATCATAAAAGAAAATAATTTTATTATCTACATGTTTTTTTTACGTTTATAAAGTGAAGGTAAATTGGAATAGCGATATTCCAAATTACCTGCACCTTAACGAAATCTATATTTCCTGTCATTTTTCATTTAGATCAAAGTTTCAGTTACTTTTTGTTTTTTATTATTACTGAGAGTTTAAAGTATAAAAGTTTATTAGTTTTCCTATGATATTATGCAGTCTTATTTATTCCCATCCTCTGCTGTAATTTTTTATTCGTCTTAAACAAACTGGTATTCCAAATATACTGCACTTCCTCTATAATGCAACAATAATCTATTAGTTCGAATTAATTAAATCTAGTTCGAAGTAGTGTAACAATAAATTAAAACACCAATGCATTTATGCACCAGTGGCCCGATGCACAGGCACTGTGATGCACCAGTGCATCTGTGAACCAGTACACTATTATACTAGTGTACTACTGAACCGATGCATCAGTGCATCGGTGCACTGATGCACCAATCCAGTTTGGACGAAGGGTCACAGTGTGCAGTTCTCATCGGGGCTCCATTTGATCGCTGAAACGACGTTAAACGTCCCGCTGCCGACGGATAACCGGTGTTTGACAGCAACCGTATACCGTTACCTTGCTTGATTATCGCGGCCCGTTCGTTAATCAGCAGATACAGTTGTGTAACTGCGACCGCAGTGCTACCGTCGTAACCTGTAACAGATGTACTAAACTGCGACTGTGCCGTGAGCTTCCATATCGCACAAAGGCCTCGCGATCCGAAAGGGCCATAGGTACTCGAGATTTCTTGGAAAGCACAACCTCCAACAACGAAGCAAAGCGTGGCCCGGCAATCGGGATGAAACTCGATCGAAGCGTTCTGTAGTACAGAACCTGGGCGCCCCTTAACGCGGTCGTTTGCAGAGGGAACCCTCGCGGGAGGAAAATAGACTTCACAAAAGTTGGCGAAAGCTAACAGCCGGCGCATTTATTACCGCAACCGCGGGGCAAGATTGCATCGCCAGCTTTCCCACGAGCTGGCCACGTTAAAAAAAAATCCCCCTTTCTCGTTACCACCGAGCGTCCTCTATCGCTCGACTAAAAACTCCCGATCAAGAAACTCCATCTCGTTAAGTGGCGCCGTTGCGTTCAAATCGCATTACCTCGATCCTCTTTCGAGATCGTTCCTCCGAGCGTCTGGGTTCTTGGCTTGCGCCGGCTTCCGGCCACGTGGACCGCTCAACTTACCCCGTGGAAATTAACGTCGTCTCAATTGTCCATTGCGATCTCGCTTTACTCTAACAATCCTCAGCTGAACGAGGATACGCAACACACGCTCCGTACGCTTGCTAGTTACCGCGCCGCACTTATCGCCGATTATACCACTGCGACTGGCAAAGGAACAGGTCCGAGCCTCTTCCAGCTGGAACGCGCGTACTCCGTCGACCCGATTCGAGTGCTGGGAAGCAAGGGTCGACGCGGGGCAGATATTAGAGGCGGCTCTCGCGATCCGCGGAGTTCGGAGCGCGCGTGTTCGTGCGCGACACGGGAAACGAGCGGCCATGCTTCACGGCGCATTGTTCCGCGAGCGGTGAAGGATCACGCGGGGGCCCCCTTTGTATTCCGACGAGCCACCCGGAGCATAACTTTTCTCGGCAGGACTTCGCGCTTGTAACGTCGGCCCCGCGACGA
This sequence comes from Andrena cerasifolii, assembly GCF_050908995.1. Lineage (NCBI taxonomy): Eukaryota > Metazoa > Arthropoda > Insecta > Hymenoptera > Andrenidae > Andrena > Andrena cerasifolii. The sequence continues at coordinate 13,059,860 of NC_135122.1, forward strand.
AACACCGTGTCCCAAGCAACTTTCCGTCGGCGCTCCCAAAGCGGTGCGCGACCCTCGGACAATGGCGCACGGAAGGGTTTGTATCCCAGACGTAACATCTGTTAGACGGGATTCCGGGGGCCGTGGACACTCTTCCTCTGATTAATCGCCGCGGCAGGGATCGATTGGGCGTAACGGATCGACCGACGCCGCGGCTGCCGCCGGTATCGGTGCTGCGCCGATTAGAGCGCATTTATTAAATTATACAGTACCCACTGTTATTTATTAACGATGTCACTGCCCGTGGAATTCACGTCGTTCGCGGCTTGTCTGGGATTTATCGATAAGCTGCAGCGAGAAGAATCGAGGCTCCTGGGGAACGGTGGGAAAGAAGAGGGACGCCTAGAAACTTGGAGCGTAGATTACGGGAACATCGACGCCATAGATTTTAGTGGGGAATGGTTGTAGCGTAACTAGCTGCTCGTAGCAGAATACCTGCTGTGTCAAATTCTTCTCTCGAGCATTCATGACGCAGGTAGTCTTGCAGCCGTACTAGCCGCTTGGATTCTTGGGACGCTTTCGTCGCGGTGCCCGTTATCGGCCTTAATTTTCATCTCAATTTCGAAATGAAAACTCCCGGGAGAGGGGGACGTAAGAAATGGGGTGAGTTCTAGGGGCCTGTCAGGGACGCGGTCGATGTATCGCGGCTGAAAGTCGCGCGACGGAAAACACGTCGCCGAAGGAAGAGTTAAGGACGTGGCTGCCGAGAAGGACGAGCAGCGCGAGGAGAAAGGAGACGAAGAAAGCTGCGGAGGCGTGCCCGCGTGTAAAGTCCGCCGAGAGAAGACTCCTGGCGTGGGCTAGGCGAACGAGCAGCCTTTTGCCGCATAATGGATGACTTCCTAACGACACTTTAAGATAGTTCTCACTCCTCCTCAGTCCGCGTTTTTCTGCCGCAGCGAAATACCCGTTGTATCGCGGACACAGCCACGACAAGGAAGGAAGAAAGCAGGAAATAATAGATTTCTTCCCGATTCCTCCGTTTACTTAAGCGGTTATACCTAACTAGTCAGGCGGCCGAAAAGAGGCGAATATACGTGAATTTTTTTTTAAAGAAGCGGAAGCGTATATTTTTACAAAACTTTTTGCGCTTAAAAGTGCAACATTTGAAGAACATTTGGTGATTTCTTCGTACAAAAATATTCACGTTTATAGTGCAGGTTATCTGAAATGAAAAAACAAAAAAGATTTCGTTAGTATATTAATGCATCTCCCGATTGACGGAGAGAATTTTCCGAAACATTAATTTAAAACAAAACGGCGGCTATTTAAAGTTCAAATCCTGATTTTTTGGTGCAAAAATAACTTTTGGAAATACAGGTCCCACCGTGTTGAGAACACTGTTTCGAGAAAAACGCGTTTAAAGTTTTACGTGCGCGCTGAGTGGCCGGTTGTTGCCCATGCATTTGCCGCTACTCAAATGCCTACAACTTCGGGAATTTTACGAATTTCAACAAATCCTTTTAAACACGTATTCCTAAAAGGTTGAACATTCGAAAAATGAAAAAGAAAATCGGCTTTTAGACCGGAAGGTCCTCTTAAGCAAGTCTGATAAATAATGTCGCCAGCGGGTCTCTTCCTTGAGTCAGAGGGGACTAACATCCCTCAAGTTAGGGACTATTAGCTCTCCCCTTCTCTGACATTCTCAGGAAGCATTAGAGTTCCCTAAGAACCCAATAAAATCTCCTAAACTTCTACGAATCTCCTGCAATCGCTCGTCTGATCAGACCACTTGCTACTTCAAAAAAATTTGACAAAGGACCCACAAGAAATTGTGACGTTTCAAGGGGCCCGCGGATTTCACGGGGAGAAGGGCACTACGGAGGATAGCGAATTTTATAGAAGCGACGGAGGCAGACGTCTCCTTTGAACTTTCTCGCGCCGGTATTTCCTACTTCGCGCCTCGTTCCCTCGGCAGGCTGGCGCTCGGGATCGGAGGCCGCGGGGGGCCGGAGGAATTGCGCGAGAGGCCGACAAGCTCGGTTAATACTACTGAGGCACTCCTCCGGGACATTAGAAACTTTCTTTCCAATTTCACGACTCCGCTTTTTCTGGCCAACGGGGACGAGTAACATTGTTCGTTACAGGGGCGTACACCGCGGACGCTCGTTACGCCGCGTCGCATCATCGGCGTCGTCGCCCCGTCGTTTCCCTTCACCTCTTGCTCAATGCATCCGCGGATTACCAAGTTTTTCGGGACCGTCACCGCATTGTCCGTAGATTCCAAAGGAATTTTGCATTCGCGCCGCGTTTGTTTACGTGTCGTTAACCGCCGTGGTGCGTTTCAAAAGAGCGCGAAACCTTTGTGTCCCTTTCGGGCATTGAGGCGCGACGTCGGCACGAGCAACCGTTCCAGTTCGTCGCTGTTTTCGTGGAATTTCGTGTGGTCCATTGATTCATGATGCATGCCACGCGAGAGGTGACTATGTGGGATTGTAACTCGAACGCTGCAACTAAACCGATCCGCGATGCTTGGTACGATCCTCAGCTTGCGCAACTTCCAAAGCCTGTTCTTTTTTTTTCGCACGCGAGTGTAGCGAATGATAACATCGACCCGGGCTACAACGTACGAGCACGAGAAGCCAGATCAATGGTCCAATCACGGCCCGATACGATCGATCGAGTGTCCCCCGAGGTCGAGGCACTCGATGCCTTCGTCAAAGTAGAATATACCAAAAGTAGCGGGCAATTAACGTCACGGAGAAAAAGCGCGCAGTCCACTCCAAGCGCCTTCCCGTCCTCCATCCGGCGATCGATTTTCCACGATCCCGACGGTCCCGCGGACTCCTCCCCCAGGTTGGAAAAACCGATGGCCGCGTGCTCCGCGAAGGCAGGCTCGTCCAGGCTTTAAATTCTCGTAATCCATCCAGCAGGACTCACGGGCCCGCTAGGACATTGATACCGATAGCGCAGGCGCGATGCACTACGTCAACGAGATACGCCCTGTGCGACGGCACACGCACACGCGCCGGCGGTCGCGGGGACTCGCGAGCAAGAGCAAGCAGGAGCGGGGCGAGCGAGCGAACCAGCGAGCGACTCGTGAATCCACGGTGCGAATGTCCTGCGACAGGCATTGTCCTGCGGCAGGAATAACGCGCGGCGCGCGGCTATCGCGATTTGATTCCGATTCAGGGAACACGGCCGTGCGATATCGGGGATATCGATGAAAAATAATCGCGGTGATTTGTGACGCGGCGTAGGAAGCGCCCGATAAAGATACGCGACGATGAGGTGGCGATAAAAATGCCCGCGAAACAATGTGCCAGGTATCTGGTTCGATAATCCCTCGGTTTAAGGTAGAATGTATGTTAAAGAAGAAAATGTACCTCTCCGGGCGGAAATTCAAATGCAGAGTGTGGATTCGCGTGGCTGAGTAGCCTTCAAGAGTCTTCTCAGACTCCTCTCGCTTGGCATTCCGTACCCTCGGTAGCGAATAGCGATACTTTCACGTGTCTTCCAAGGCTCGAAGCTCGCGTTTAAATCATTCGATGAACGATTACGCGGGACACGTAGCTGTCGGTGGTTCTCGCGTGGTTCTCACGGCTACCGCATCGCAGAGATTCCCGGTGGACGTGGTCATGCGAGGGAATAGACGAGCGATCGACCGATGACGACGATTCAGATCTGAAACGGCGCAACGGTGGCGAAGGTAAACAGGGACGTCGTGCCCCCTCGCACCGTTTCCCGCCACGCTAATCGCTCAACCTGCAACGCGGCGGGTTAATGGACGCGCACGTGGCCGGTGGGGTCAACTGGACACTGTGTGTATTCGCGGACATGGAATTTATACAAATTGCTTGTACTTCGGGAGCTTGCCTAGCACTAGGCGATGAAGTGAAACGGTATTGGTAATCTAGTCGAAGGGTCCTAGATAACGATCGTCTGCCTCTGATATAATAAGAGGGGGCAGCATAAGAAAAAGGGATGTTTCTATATAGCAATTGAGGAGATGACTAAGATATTAACCAGGTTCAATAAACGCTAAGGTCTACCTTAGTCTATACTCAAGCCACTGATCGCAATGTATCGTTCGGTTAGAAGATAGATTTGTCCCATTACTTCTGAAACCCCTCATTCGCGTTTGCACAAAACTGAATCTCCGGGCGAGGCCTCTGTAACGAGTCGCCATCTATAAAACTTCCTCTGCACGTCCACCAGCGAAATGATTAGAAGCCAATCTCGATGATTACGCGGTAATTTCCCGCGGAATCCATTTCATCGCTCGTCTCCTTTAATTAATTAAAATTATCGGCAACCGAGCGGGCAACGCTGGTATCGATGGGCAAACGGAGGTAGGAAGGAGAAGATAAGAAACAACAACCGATGGAAGAACGTTGGTCGATTACAGAAGGGTTCAAGGTGCATTCCACCTATTTCTGCCGCCCCCCCCCCTCCCCCTTCAACCCTCTGCGGCTCCCTTGTTCCTTCACCTCCTTCGTCCCGACGGGTTCGTGGATTACGGTCGTCGGGGACTATTGGCAAGCTTAGCTCTCGTGGTCGATTGCCTTTACGAGTTACCGAGCATTTGCGTATTTCACGGCGCGGACCGTTATGACTGCGACCGCAGGAAGAGTCGAGACGCTTATCCGGCAAAGGATCGACCGATTCAGGATCCGCCGCCACTTCTCTCTGCCCAGCCTGACAGGATTAACGCGATACGCGTATTCCCTCCCGGACACGTACGCCTTCTTCGTCGTAATCCTCTGATTATCTCCAGCGGGAGAAATCCGTGCCGAGGGTTACGCTTTAAAAATAACAGGCGCACCGAAAACCTAGAGACATCGCGGTGCGAACAAGTACTTTACGACAACCTCCTTCGCCTCGTTTAGGACTCTGGCACTTAGGAGACTACCATCTCCTTATTTTACGCTCAGTTGTTTGGCGACGTCGTCGTTTTATATTGTTATGTTTTTCTCGTTACTTTATATTTTCCGTTTTATTTTATTTTTTCTGTTTATGTTACGTTATTTTATATATATATTTATTGTACTGAATTATTCAAGCTTTGTATACTAAAGGATTCTCCTGTCGAAATAATAATAATAATAATAATAATACGTACGCTATAACCACGGTTATGAAGCTATCGCAGTAACGTCAAGTCTTAATAGCCTCGGGCATAGAAATATACCGATCTTACATAGTGTAATAATTATAAACGCTCACGTCGAGTCTGTACTTTCTGTTTCAGGTACGTAAAACGAATACTCCTGCACCGATCGATCTAGACCCTAGACGACTGTAAGCTGCTGAAAAACTGACTCGGGTGCACGTAAGTCCCATCGATCGATGCGCTCGCATGCACCCAGCGTGTCGTTATCGCTGACAACTATATCCAACGGGAGCACGGCTGTCTCCTCGAATTTTAGAAAACACACCGTCCCAGGAATCCCGTCTTTTTTTTTTTCGAATGCCGCGCGCGTGCTTTTGCCCACGAGTCCCGTCCCTTCGTCCTCTCTCCCGATTGTCTGTCGGGCTTCGAGACGAGCCGCCGTCGGTGCATGACCGGAATCGATTATGTTTTTCTTCCCGTTGGACGCGAATTAATGGGAGAGAGGCCCCCGATGGCTCACGTGAAATTCCGACGGCGACGCGGACGTTCCCTGTCGATCGAAACGAAAAGGAAGAATGGGCTGGTGGGGCACGGACGTCGGATCGCGTGTTATCGGAGCGACGCGTCTAAATGCTCCGAGTATATACGCCTAATGCCAGGCCACCGGGGGCCTAATCGTCGTATGCAAATCACAGGGCGGCCCCTCGGCCACATTCGTATAATCAATGGCCTAACCTGGCGATCGATGCCGATACCGCCGTCGCTCACGTATTTTCCAAACGTACTCTAATTCGACGCTCCCTAATTTCCCCGGCAATTTTCGTACGTGCTTTTTCGTACCAGACGACGCGCGAACACAGGGAGGGTGGGTCTCTACTCGAGCGCCGGGGCCCTCCTTCGGTGGGCGACTCGAGTTCGTGACGATTGCCACGAATAGTTCTCCTTCGATCGATCTCTTCTTCTTCGCCCCCGCCATCAGGCTTTCGTATATGGCTCGGATAGGGATATATTTTACTGTGCTGCATCGCGTCTGGATCGCGCTTGTAGCGAGATGAAATTTTCAGGAGGTACGTCGGAATCGATATCCTTCGCGGACAGAGCGATTAATCTGCATTTGTTTCTTGAATAAGGGATGTATCGTTCCCGCGACACCGCTCGGCTCTCATTCGTATTCAAATCGTAGTCTAGACGGTACGTCAGATCGCCCAGCGATAATTACGAATGTACGCCGGGAAAAAAGTGACAAAATGGCTGGTAGAACAGACCGAGATACGATCTCGGCCGGCAAGGATTTCTGCGTCGTCGACACGCCGGGCTCGGCCACTTTTTAACTATGTGCCACTTCACATTTCGCAGACGTCGTATCGATCTTCCGTTTTTTTCTCTCTCCGTAGCGGCGCGCCTCCACAGTACAGCTGTCTGTTATTTCATCCAACCACCGATTAGCATAATCACGCGCTTCTCCGCGCCAAACTCTTCCCTCCGCGTAATCTAGCGCCGTAAACTCCGCGAAGGATGCAACGTCACGACACGTGTGCGGTACGCCATCTGATCCCGCGAGCGTAAGCAATTGTGCGCGCGACGGTCCAAAATCGTACGAGCTGCCAAGTCCATCGGGGATCTCCCTCGGGCATGATTCATCTTCGAGACGAAGAAACGGTGATATCGATCAGGTGACTCGCGAGAGGTGTTGAAACTTCGATCGCTGGATGCGCGGGCTATAACGTCAACAGGGGCTATTTCTGAAAATGAAAAATAAAAAAAATTAATTTTATGTCGAACGATTTTATTATAAATGCACTAAAATATATTTTTTTTTCTTCTACTACAATTTGGAGGGTGATATACTACGAACGCCTGCAAAATTTTAGTTTCGCTATTCGTACATACGTGACGGATCATTTCTCGATAAATTCTGTATTTTCGGTAATCGCGATGCGACTAGCGTCCCGAACGTAGCGGCTTTTTGTTGTTTTCGTAAAGAACGCGAGTGGCTGATTTCAAGTCGTTTGGATTTATGGTTATGGGTTATATTTATTTATGACTGGGTAATTTTTTCACCCCCACGGGTTAATTTTTTTTTTAAATATTGTTTTGTCTTTGTGTGTAAGTTTCAAGACAGTTGGATAGTTGGAAATTGGTTAAATTTGAATTGCCAGATTCGAACCAAACATACAAACATACAGAGGATCGAAGCTGAATAAAATCGTTTAAAAGGAAGCCTTGCCTGGAGAAACCGTGCTAGCGCGGGGGCGACAAGGGAATTTCCGCGAGCGTTTCTGACGAGGCCAGAGGGGGCGAGATAAATCGGCGAACGGTATCGATCAGACGGAGAAGACGAAGAGAAGACCGGTCGACCGAGCTGTCGTGCTACGAGAGGCATCCAGATTCGGGCGACTTTACGCTCCATCGCTCGTCTTACAAAGCGTAGATTCCAGCTTCTTTCAGCGAGCTAACGAGCCGAAAGGCGGAGGGGAAAGAAAAGGAGCAATTACGGGGCGCGCCTCCCAAGGAAATGGCACGCTTAAGCGCCGCGGGACAATGGGGGACCGTTGCGCGCAAAGATGATTTTATTTTCGCGTGTACGATAATTGCGCCACCGGCATCCTCCCCCGTGATAATTTTGCGTTATCCACTACGTTTGTTTAAGCCTCCTCGCGCCGCTGTTCCGAGACTACACTTTCGTGCTTCACCGCGAAAGCGTGTGTTCGAGATGAATGGAGATCTGGGAATAACGGTCCTTGAGTACGGGGGCAACTAACTGACGAGATGACTTCGGTAATCGGGAATTCTTTATGTATTATAATTGGCAATCAGCGATCTCGTGTTCGGAGACGCGCGGACAGAGCTTGCGCGGACGTGAAATAAAATACAGACATGATCGAGCGCTTATTACCGAGAATATATCAACGACCGTCTCTCGCAGCAGATTCGCAGGCATATTACTTACAAGTACGCTCGCCTTTGCGTGTAAATATGCGAAAGTTGTTGGCAGAAGGCTCAATCAAAGCAGCGCTTCTGCAACATCATCGCGAGCTGTTCCAACGGTACTAATTCACCGCACGGAGTTCAACGGGGTACCTAACCCAGACCTAACCCCCCAGCTATCTCTCAGCCACGGTATCAATTTATTGCTGACAGCGATGGGCATGTCGCGAGATAGCGCTAAACGCATCGTCCCACTTACGAATTTGTGCGCCCCGGACAGCTTGCGCCGAGCCGGGGGACGTTGATAACTTTCCGTGCTCCGTGCGCGGGGTCGCGTATACGGTGGCTTAATTATTACGTTTCGCTCTCGACCGTGGAATCTGCGATCTCCGAGGCGCGTCGCGGTGGACGTCGCCGAGAACAAAGGGCCAAAGGAGCATCCTGGAGCCGGAGGGGCCCCGTGGAATTTCGACTCGGCGATTGCATTGCACTCGCGCGTAAGATCGTTCGATTCGATTGCCGCGCGCGGACCGTGCGTGAGCAACACGCGGAAGACATTTCTGCAAATTTTTCTCCGCGCCTCGTAATTTTTGCCCCCGCGTCGCGAGAAAGGGCACGGCGGGGCTCGCGTCCGGGCTGTGCGATACGGGAATGCTATTCGAGATCTTTTCGCTCAATATTCCAGGGAACGCGAAAACAATGCCGATCCTCTGGCAACCCTGCAGAATCGAATGAAAAAGTGACGCGGCTCTAAATGGCACAGAGGGCGCGGTGTTGTTAGCCGGAGGGAAATTTATAATGCGTATAATGAACTTTCAAACTTCTCTCTCATCCGCGCTGTAGTTGGGAAGTGTAGTCAACGAGCCTTCGAATAGATCCAATTTCCTTCGATAAGAGGATGATGAACGAAGGAAAGAGGGAAAGAAGGTAGTGGCGAAACGGGGAGGGGGTAATCTTCAGGGAGGAATTTTAATTAAAAGCCACGGTTATCACGCTCCCGTTGCCGAACACAGGCGAGGGAACCCCGAAAGAACATCGAAGAATACCTTGGAACGAGGAACGAACGCGGCCCTGCAGCAAATCGACGCCTCCTGCCGCCGCCCCGTCCTCCCTCAACCCTCGTTTGCAGATCGTCACGCGTATTATTTATTCACGTCACGGCCCACGGGGATCGAAGAATGGCCGAACGTCCTCGGGTGCCGCGCTTGGTAGCTTGAAAGGTCCACGGAAGAAGGGAACGCGTTTGGCCCGATAGGGTGGCGAACAGGGAGAGGGGCAAAGGACGGGAGAAGAGGGAGAGGAGTGAGGAGGGACAACGAGAGGAGGATACGACGAGTAATAAGTCGAGATAACGAGCTTTTCGATGCCCCCCCCCCTCCCCATCCTCCTCTAGCGTCGAAACGGAAAATTAATTAAGTGACTCCCAAGGTTCGCCGGGTATTCTTAACCTTCGAAGACACAATGAACGAGAAATTGTGCGACGGTGGGACGGAGAGGGTAGCAGCCGGATTGACCAGGGCGAGAACGAGACGGACGGACGGTGGAAGATAGCCGGCTATCAGGGTCATTAGTTACGGATGTCCCGTCCGAACCGGGACCACTCTCGTCTCGATAAACAGGAGGCCCTTCGGCCGAGACAGTCCGAGAGAAAAGAAGGCGGCCCAGCGGGGGGAAGTTTCGAAGATACCAGGAAAAAAGCGAAGAAAGGAGCAGGCAGAGAGGAGAAGGACGGAGGACGGAGACGGAGGAGCAAGTTTTTGGGGAGGGGTAGGAATAATAATTATAGGGCCGGTAATATAACGGTTAGGGTGCCCGTTATCTGGCACTCTTAAAGTGCACTACGTTGTTTGGAAGATAGCAACGGGCTCGCGTTCCATTCCGTTTCTCGTCACCGTCGCTCATCTTCTCGCTTTTATCGGCCCCGCGTCGCGTCTTCGTCTCTCGAAATCCTTCGGCAGGGACCCCGTCCAGGGAATCGCGCCAGAAGGAATAATCATAATAATTCTTTATTGCACAGTAGAATTTACGATAGAAAACATATAATTAAAAAGCGAGAAAGAGAAAGAGGAAAGAGAAAAAGAATAGTTAGATTTGAATAGCACTATAACACTAGAAGAGTGCAAAAGGCGAGGTGCAGCTGTCAGCTGTTATTAACCTTACCATTTAAAATAAGCAATGCCAATTTTGGAATTAACACGCTGCTCGAAAGTCCAGTTCGGATCCGTAATAAGTCGCAGATTTTTAAGTTTGTTTCGAGGACATATAACGTTAGCATTGAAATGAATTTTAAAAGAGTTTACCTGCGCTAGTAGGGGATTAGACCCTACTAGGAGTATGGATGTTTTTGACGGGTTAAGACTTGGATTGGCGCATCGACGCGGTTCGTTACAGCGAAGGTTGCAGTAAATCTTGATATATAGCGCGTATGGAGTTGGCTTGTGCGGCGGATGCAATCTGTCATGAAAATCACAAGGTCCCGGGGATAGAAATCTTTCCGAGGGGGATTACGTGCCCGTGTCCCGCCTAGGGACGCCTCGGCTGCCCGTTAACAATCGGTTCGAACGAGATTACCGCGCGAGAATTTCGAGCAGCCGCGCGATTTCGCCGCTGGATAGAGGCGAGAGAAGGCTCCGCGAAGAACGTTCAAATTTCCACGTCACGTAACTCTCTCGGCGAGCGCGCACCGCCCGGGACGCATTCAGCGTGACGAATCACGGTCGTCGGACACGCGTGAAAAGATCCACGCGAAGTCGGTGTGTCCAGCCGCCTTTCAACCGAGATACGAAGAGATTTTCAACGACTTACGGGAGGCGGCAGAGGGCGAGACGGCACGGATGGCCCTTTCCAAAGGGTCCGTAAGACTCCGTGAAGTGGATTGCACGGGTGTCACGGTTAATCGGATAACTTAGAATCGAGCGGGGGCCGGACTTTGACTCTTTCACAGGCCGAATCGCGCCGCCACTCTCGGTTGCGCCGGGCGCACAATTGGCGGGGTGGAGATGCACGAGCGCGCCACGCTGGAAATTAATTGAAGCGATAATCTCGAGTGCCAGGTCCCGAGGAAATCCGCCGTCCTTGGCTGCTGCACGGGACAGGTGTCTCAGAAAAGTGTGACACCGGTGGATGGATAGAAGGGGACAGCCTACTGCTTGAAATATGATGTTGGACGTTCGCGGTCACAAAGGGGGATGGAAATCAGTTGATGCGCACGTTTACGATCGAAGGATTTCTTTGGAGTGGAATCACGAAGCTGAGATGCAAAATATTTCAATGAAAGATAGGTCCAGAGTTTTACCATCCTGAGAATGTTTTCGGTGAAACAGGTTCACCGGTGATCTTAGGCCCGAGCCTCTGTTCCCTCCGCTCGCAAAGCTGCCACGTCACGACACGCTCGCACGAGCGTGTGTACGCGGCGGTCCACTCGAGCGAATGGCCACTTTGTGCGTGCGAGGGCGTGAAAATCGTTGCGGCGAGAAAGGGTTGGCCTGTAATCCGATGCAATGACGGACTCCAGAGTCGAGTAGCCGAAAATGATGGAGAATTCAGCCAGGAAGCGCGGTGAACAAAGAGCCAGCAACCGACACGCTTATTTCCGCGCGAACGTGTTGCCTGTCAGCGTGGATCTAGGTCGCGATGAATAAAACAGTGTCCGTTAAATACTATCCCCATAAAAAACTTAAAAAAAGTAAAAAAAAAACAAAAAATAGAAGGTAATAATTATTACAAAATAAAAAAAAGTTGGAAAATCAATATGAGCTGCAAGTACATAAAGGTGCTTTCAGTCAAATACTTGACTAAGTGAGTACACTTTCATTGTTTTGCGTTTTTAAATAATTCTTATTCATCGACACCTTGAGCTTGCCTCGCCAGGCCAAGTATTTGATGAAAAGCACCTTTATGTACTTCCAGCTCATTTTCATTTCACATCTTTTTTTTATTTTGTAATAATTATTATCCTCTATTTTTTATGATTTATTTGATTTCATGTACTTGGCGTAATTTTTTTCCTTTTTTTATGTTTTTTATGGGGATTATGTTTAACGATTTTATTATTCTTAATTTTGATAGTGTTAATATCACTTTAAATAAAATCTCGTCTCTAGATCTTCGGTGTGGTTATAAATATGGTTCTCACATATTCTTTTCAGCAGTCACTGGTGGACAGATCGAACACGCGGTAACCAAAAACTAACCCCGCAACCGGCACTTGAAAATATAATGGGGAATTTCTGTTATTCCGCCCGCCGACACTCCGTGAGCCAGAACCCCCGCGCATTTTCCCTCGAGTACGTCGTGAAACCCACCACCCGAGACCTCGCGTTTCGCGCCCATCTCTTCGGCGCTCCGCACCGTACCATCTCCTCGTTTCCCCTCGCGAGGACACAAGAGCGTCCTCCCGTCGCAGCGAGTCGCACAAAAGAGCCGCGAAAGCACCCTTCCCTTTCTCGAGACGGACACGCGACCGGGCAGAATAAAAGCTGGCCAGCCAGTAGCCGGCAACAAGTGCATCACTTTCGTAGCTCCGCCGAAGGGATGGATGAACTGCGTGCAACCGCGCGGAAAGCAACTACCGCGGTTACTTCCTATGATTCCCCAGCCCTCTGTCTCCTCTTCTTGCACCCGTGCTGGAGACGCCAGTTTCCCGTACGTTTGACCCGGTTTCCTCGGCAAAAAACCGCGCGGCGTTGCACTCGACGCTCGCATCCGCTGGAAAACGAACGAAAGGAGCAAGAAGGCTGCCAAAATGGAATCAGGAAACTGCCAGTCATCGCCTTTCTGGCGAGTCATCCGGGAGGGGGGGGGGGATCGTCCTGGCCAAGACGATCGGTTCGGTGCCAGCTTTTACAAACTGGCGCTCGGACGTTCCAATTTTATGGAGGGAGGGTGAGAGTCACCGATCGCTCCCCCTCCCCGGGGCCGTTGAACCGTGTGCAAATTTCCGCGGGCAGATATCCACGCGATCCCGTTTCGAACTGATTAATTGCATACGCGCCGTCCTCCCCGCCAAAGCTCGATGCTAACGTATCGAGTTTCGCGCCAAGTTATTTGACACATTGTGCGCGAAACGAATCCCGCAAGCGTGGTATAATGTCGGACTTGTTTCCGCAAAGTTCGCGGGACACAGCAGGCGGAAACGCTCCGCGCCTGCATATTCATGGCTGCCGCGCGTGGAGATATCGACCGGTAAAATTCAAGCTGTCTTCGTGGACTTTGATATTTTCGTGGTGCGTCGAGGGCTTCTGCAATGGTAGAGTTCCGCGGCAGAGTTTTGGCAGGGGAAGAGCTTCGATTTCTCCAGTTCTCCGTTCCCCCTATTGCACGAAGCGATAGTAGAGTCCTTGGTCCTTGGTCCTTGAAATTTTAAGAGCCGTAAGCACGTGGAAACGTGCGCAGATGACGATCAGAGAACGGTCACGGGCAGGCTGCTCGAGGTGGCCCTGGATCGAGCGTAGGGGTTGTCGTAAAAATATCGACATCGCGTCCGCCGATGGTGGACGAGGGAAAATCCGTCTAGTGGACAAGAAAAGTGGCTCGATACGGGGTAATCCTGGGCCGACGTGGCGTGTGTTGGTGGATTTTCAAGGATGTCGGACCGCTGGCACCGGTATATACGCCTCTCTTCGTCTCTGGTTAAAGTCGCCTCCATCCTAGCCACTTCTCGACGCGGAGGGCCGGGAATGGGTGTAACACGGGCTGCCACGAGCCTGGCCGAGGGTTGGCGGGGTAATATTTTAAAACGGCCGCGAGTCTGTTGCGAGCAGAGGCTCTTGTCGAGTGCACACGATGTTGAAGGGCTAGCTGACTCGTAGAAAGAGGAGCGAGAGGAATGAGGAGGAACTATACGTTGACAGAGAGATAGAGAGAGCGAGGGAGAGAGAAACGGGGAAAGTAAAGGGAGGGCGTGCCTGCTGTTATCTCGCTTGTTCCCTGGATGAAATATCGACTAGCAGTTTCAGGCCTTCTTCGCCTTCCACCTCCTCTTCTTCATCTTCTTCGTCCTCTTCCTCGTTCCACGGCTACAGCCCCTCGAACGATTCTCCTCCACGACCCTCGTCCCGACTCCTCAAACCTGAAAGACACTCCTCGAATGCCCGTCATCGTCCTGGGACCGTCCAAATCGGTCCTTCTCCTACTTCTCGCGGGGGTAATGGTACATCACGACCTGGTGACGTATCATTACCATACATTGCCGACGGGCCCATCGATCACCTTCAGCCAGCATCATGGATGAAGATGCGGCTCCTCCAGGCGATCGACACCGAGGGGAAAAAACGGTCACGGGGAGAGGAGAGTGGGAAGAAAGGGGAATAAGGGAATAAAAAGGGGGGTGGAATCGGAGGACCCGAAAGAGGTGGAGAAGATATCGCGAGCACGGTGTTCTTTCGATGCTTCCTCCTTCTTCGATCGAATGGATATTACCTGGGACCAGGGGTTGCTGCTATTTCATGCCGTTCCACTATCTTTAGCAACGTCAACGAGCCAATTTTCGCGAATGTCAGTCGCGAGTTTCGGGAAGAGTATTACTGAGTTAATGGAAGAAACTGACAGCGGAGTTAAACGGGAGGAAGATCGGCTCGTAGCGACGGAATTTTTAATTAGAAAAACCGAGTAGCTGACGTGCACCGAATTAATCGTGGACTGTGATTTTAATTAGACCGCGTTAACGCGCGCCGCCGCCTCGCTTCGCCTCGTCGCGAGTTTCACGGTTATTTATTTTATAGAGCCGACAACAATTAATCAGCTCGATGTCGCGCCACGGGGCTATTTATTTACACGTGCCGGTATATTGACCCGCGACAACATAAACGTTACAGTGGAATCGATGGCAGCACTACCGTCGACGATTATGGTCTAGCCGGAGCGGTATAAATTTAAGCGATCGCGTTAAATTCCGATTCACCGCGAAACCGCGGATCTGTCGGGCGAATTGAAACGTGCCAGAGTAACGAGAAACATCAGCGTCCCATGGATGGGAACTCGAATCGGGTGACGCAGAAGCGGGAACGTCTTGGTGGATTAAATTATAATTGTCTGCTGAGGACATCTCGGGATCGAGGATTAAGATCAATCAGATCCTCTGTCCCTGTTGAGGAATACACGGGGGAGCAACTGCGCGGGTTGTTTGTACCGTAGTAACACTGCTAATTTTGAGATTTAATACTCCTCCGAATCCGAAATAATACTGGATCAATACCGCACCGTATCCATTCCCCTTAACTAAATGCTTTTACCAAGACAAATGCTCCTCATCGAACCTCAAACTTTCTCTACATCCTGACCAATCCTAGCCTCTCCATCGCGGTACCGGATTCACCCACCGAAACAGGAAGCTTCCTAAACAATTGCCTTACATAATCATCACTCTGCTCTCCACCGCATAACCGTTGGTCCGCGCGGAGGTAAAAGGCATCGATCCGCGAAATATCCTATACCGTAACGGGGTACCATTGTGCTAAGCTGGATTTAATGTCGGCGCCGCGAGCGAGTGTCACCGAGGTTCGAGGAAATACGAGAGGTTGCTTCGGTTGCGAGTGCCGAGGGATGAGCAGAGAGAAAGAGAGGAAGGTGGTGACAATGCGATCTCGGCACCGATACGGAATTGTCGGCGGTATACACCGGGCCCCCCCTCTTTCTCCCTGACTCGTGAAATGAGCATAAGATTCTTCGGTTATTTCGCCAGCCGTGCAGGCCGACCGAACACGGCCTTCTCGCGCGATATTTCGGCTTCCTATGCCTCGAATTGCGCGGCCAGGAACGTTCCAAATATCTCCGACGGTCCTTCTTCGTCGAGACCCTCCCCATTTCTCACCCCGGACCCTCTCCTCGCCACGGTCAGCGATGCACCTCTTGACCCCCGTGCCGGGCCTCTCTCCTCGTATTTCTCACATTACTTTTCGGATGCCGTGTTTGGTGGCGGCGGTCCTTTTCCTCGGCCCGGGCCCGTTCCTCGCGTAAGTTATTCGGCTTTCCGTTGCCCCGTGCGCGAGCCATCCGAGAATTTATCGATACGCGATATTCGGTAGAAGGAGCGAGGCTGCATCGCTGCATTGGGGATGTTTTTTCGTTCGGAAAGGGACCACTCGTTCTCATTCCTTCTGGGTTGGTACAGTCGTTGGAGGAGGAGTATGTATTGCGTTGTGCGCAGTACAATGGAGATTGGTAATGATAATTGCTGTATGTCGTTATGTGAAACATCCTAGCAATTGATGAGGTGGTTAGTTATCCACGAACACAGCGACCCACTTTGCTCGTGCCACAATACACCACTCCAATCCAGATCGCATCTGTAAACCATCATCGTACAGAGGATCGGCGGATAACGGAGGAAGCTCTCCTGCAGATCGTTGCACGTTCGGATTCATCGAATGGAAAGAAACTTCCACAGCGATCCCATTCGATAATTACCCGTTCCCTTGGCCTTCTACATCGTTCGTTCATCCCTGAATGGCTTCTCTCCTCCACTGTTCTCCGTTTTCACCCCATTATACCGGTCGCTCTCGGGGTAAACACCCTTCGAGAAGATCGTCCTCGAAAGACCCGGCATCGAGCCTCCAAGGTTCAGCTCGCTGATCCGACGTTCGATTCAGGAGGCAGCGGGAAAAAAATTCGCTCGATAATCAGCCGTTGCTCCGCATCGCGCGGCCGCCCGTGCGCGCCGACAAAAAGCCCTCGAGAGGGTATATCGAGCTCGACGAGCCATTCCGAAACTATTTCCATGGGCCGGGGGCATAGAAACGGCAAACGGCCGGCAGAGAAATTCCCGATTCAAGTGGAACGCTCAATTCCGTGAATACGACCGCCTATCCTAATTCCTGCGCCCGCGAACGCCATGGCTCGTTCCTGGCCCAGCTATAGGCGATCCCAATTCCGTTGGTTAGCGCCTTCCATGGCCTCCTCGGAACGCCGCTCCACTCAGCCTGGCATTGCCCAAGCACTGAATGTTTATCTTTAACATGGTGGGCGATATATTAAAAAAAAAAGCACCCACTAAACAGTCATTTATATTTCTTGATTTTTATTTTTTGTTTCGTGAATTTTGAAAATCTAAGTTCAAATACGTTGTTAGCAGTCAGCAAAACACCTGGAAATAATTTTTTAAATTATCGGACTGACATAAAAGTCCGTACATCGAAGCGTATGGGTTGACGCGTTAACGAATTTTCACTTCTTCGACCTTCCATATCTCAGAAACTAATTGTCACCTCAACTTGAAAATTTGTTGTGATTGATGTCTCATCACATGGTATCATTTGGCACAAAATTCAGTTCCAAAATCGTGGGACCAAAAAGAGGCTAAAAGAGGCCTCACTTTTGGGTCACTCTTCCTTTTCTACGTGTTTATTTAAACGCAGCACATTGCACATCGAGATTCTGCACGGGGTGGTTGCGAACGCTGCTGATGCTACTGACAGATGAATCTTGATACTCATTTTCTGTGCTCTTCGAGCCACATTTGACACTATATCGCAAGCCGTTACTGGAATTTCGATAGCCAACAGATTTCCCCTGTTCCCGTTGGCATCGAAACGTTTATAGCCCGGTAACGGGAAACAAGCTGATTTGCGTGAAAACGAAAAACCAGGCGCAGGGAGGGGAAAAAGGTATACGGAAGCGCGGTGCCGGCGCAGCGGTGACAGTGAAAAACGTCGTCCCGCTAATCCGATTATAAATAAAATTGAATTTTTAATCGCGCTGCCGCCAGCCCCGCGCACTCCCCCCGAGAAGCGCCAGGATCGCCGTGCACCGAGAATTAAAGTGGAGCGAGCACTATGCCAGAGCAAGAAGCGGAACTGCCCGCCCTATTAAATTACCCCTGTGTGCCAGCGACGAAAAAACATCGCGGTAACCTCGTTAACGGACGCGTTCGATAATGAATCACGGAAGACGCGCGAGTAGCCACGAAGAAAACGAATTTCCACGATTCGCCCGCTTACAATGCAGCGATCGGCGAGTAGAAAAACCTTTAAACCAATCGTGTAATTAAATCTCTCGCCGGGCTCTCGTCCCCCAGGGTCGTGTTTCCTTTTCTTCCGCCGAGTATTTCTTCTCCCCCACCTTTCGTCGCTCTAAGCCGCTCGCCATTCATCCGCCTTCTTCGCACTTCGCCCTCCGTGTCCCATGGAACCGGCTTCTTGAAATAATGTAAAGCACCTCTTTCAAGCCCGCCACCCTCGTCCACCGCCGTTCCAACCCACCCCGTGTTTCCCTCTTCCCACGAGCGAACCAACCCCTCTGGCCGCGTTCGCGCACCTCCGAAGATCCGAATCTCTTTCGTGCGCCCCCCCCTGTCGCGGTCGTTGCGGCTGTTGCTTGCACACCACCCTGGAAATTTCTTCCGGCCTGTTTGTTGCCCCCTCCCGCTCCCCCTAACGATTACACCGCCGACACTTTGGCGGTCTGAGGAACGGTATCTCGCGCGAGATTAGGCCACGTCTTTTGGGGGGGTGGCTGCTGGAGTTCGGGATATTAGTATCTCTTTTTCTCTCCGCGGGCAGCCGTCTTCGGAGATAAAGCTGCACGAGAATTAAATCGTGAGATCGACGATAACGGGAACAACACGGTGGAAGACTAGGGGTGTGTGTTGCTTCTCCACGGGGACCTAAATGGATTCATCAGAGTAGGTACTCTGTTGGTTAATCGTGTAGCTGGATACGGGGTAGACTTGAGTTTTGGCAAGATAGGGGATGAAGCTTTAAATTACAATTTTGGAACTTTGAGGGATCCTTTTATCTGTCATCTCCTCGGGATTTTGGAGATAGGTGAAGCGGGCTGCTTACGTTGGATATGTCTAGGATTTTGTAGACGCGAGTTTCTTCCACGAAGCGAGGTTCCTTCCTCTACGCCTCTACGCTCACCCTTAAGCGGCAGGAGCGCGTTTGACGCGTCTACCTTAAAGTGATCAGCTACCGTCCCGCTGGCTCTGTAGTAAGGATTCGGCGTCCCTAGCCTAATTACAGGGCCGTGCAGCCGTGAGCACCTGCGTCTTCTCTCGTTTCGTTTTCGTGCCTTCGCAGCGGACACCCAGCCGCGCGGATACGAGGAACGAAGCCACGTAACGCGATCGCGCCGCGGATTCGGGTCGAATGTCTTCCGACAAAAACGGGGAAACGTCGACCTTTGACTAACAATAGCGCACGAGCCAACCATGTATCGCGCCAATCGCGTGAAAATATATAAAACGAATGTACGAGTATCACGTCCTTCTAAAAGATGGATGTTTAATTAACTAATGATAACCGGGATGGCTATTTAAAAAAACCTCCGAATAGTTTGCGCTAATCAGCAGAACTTTAGCCCCAGCCAATTTAAAGGTTTCCACCGTGTCCAAAGAGTCCACAGTCAAGCATTTCCATTTCGTGATTTATTCTTGGCTAGAGTGTCATGCATTTCCACGATCAAGTAATTCCCAGCGGTGCAAGAATGGTGGCAGATGGTAGAAACGGCTGTCAGAACTATATTCAGCAGAAAATTGGTGATTTGTTTTTAGATAGGTAGTGTATTTAAGGATGAACTTCAGTAACATTCAGAATAAGCGAAAACCTTTGAAAATTGGAGGGATCAATCTTTATGCAATAGTAAAACCCTCTGCAAAATTTTGGAAAAATTCATTGGGTAGTTTTCAAATTATTTAACTTCCAATTTAACATGTATTCTTTTGGGAAAACGCAATATTGAGAATATAACTTCAAAATTAAGAGTGAAATAATAGGCCAAAGTTTTTGAAATCTTGTGTACAGAAAGCTCAAACACTGAACAAAATTGTCACAAAAATGCCGGACAATTGATTCGATGGTTTCTGTTTAAATGAAAGAAAATGACACGGAAAACTGATTTTTCCTCGATTGTCAAAATAAGATAAGAAACAAGAGCGAATTCAACTGAATTTACGATAAAAATACACCATTGCCATTTCTGACTGGTGTTCATCAGAGGAAAAAGCCTTATTAATATCTTGGAAATGGATTAAGTTTTGGCTAAGATTGGCACTGCAGTTCATCCTTAAGCTGCTGCTCGATGGCTATTTTCATTGAAAAGGGGAAATAGCTATTAGCAGCCTGGCGCATCTACGGAATTACTTGTCGAGAAAGGCGTCAAAGTATCCATCCACGTTCCAGCCTGTCCGAAATACCGCAGGAATGCTGCCGTGTCGTGACGACGGCCCCCGTTTCTCCGTTGCGTGCCGCGACCAACGTTTCTATCCCGATAACGCCCTGCTTCCTTCGCGGAATCTCGACGAAAGGCCACGGAACACGCGGCGATGCTCCCGCGATCTCGGCGATCCTGCCACGATTTCGGTCTAAACGTTTCCCCAGTCTCTGATACCGAGCCCTGAAACGGTTCCTTTGCGAACGTATCGACTGTCTTATCGAGGAACGAATACAACGTAGTTCGAGGAATGAAGTTCAGTCTCTCCTCAATAAATTATCAAAGCTTTCCGTAACTGTAGATGGTAAATGAATCGGTGCCAAAGTAAACGAGACAGAGAATATCGATGGAAAGTTGCATGCTGCAAGAGCAGATGAAATTTTATCACGGATACGTGACCGAGCCAGTTACGAGGACTCTGCTCACGTGCACCAGGTTTCTGGAGAATGGAGCCAAGCTATCTGTCGCGTCCGTCGAACTTCTGAATGCCTATACCGCGATCGGTACCTTTCCTCTGCATCTTCCTCTAGATTCTAGCCTGACGAGAACATTGCTTCCATTTTTCGTGACGCCCAGCACGATAATCATAGGCAGTGAAGCGTCGTCGATGCCCGTAATCGACGCATCGGATATTCGCGGGTGCAAATCTGATCTGGATCGAAGGTCGCGTGAATGAATACCGCGCTGGCACGCGTTTTATCGTCGCCTGGACGTCGCGACAGCGGAGCCACTGAGATTCCCCGCGAGAAAGGATCGCGATGGTCGGCGATATCGAGATTATAGGAGGGAAGTGAAACGTCGTAAACGCAGTTCGTGCCGTGTGCCGCGCGATTCCCCGTATTGTCCCGCAGAGTGCTTCGATCAGATTCTTAATCTATATGAATGTGACTATCGGTGGTAGTAGATTTATTAATAAATATTCAAAAATGTTAAAATGGCAGCCTTTTGAAGAAGGCGAAGCGCCCTGATTTGAGTCTGAAACAGATTTTGCCGCAAAATCGGCAAAACTTCTTTAAATAAAAAAGGAACGGCAACAGATACGGCAATAAATCTACTACCACCGATAGCCAGATTCATATATATTAAGAATCTCTTTTCTCTTTTGTGTTTCGGATAAACCTTGCAGTACCTTTCGTCAACGCCAGAACCACCCGATTATTTTTCAACGCTCTTTTTATATCCGCCATGTTTTTTTCACTGTCACACAAAAATTCAGAACAATAGTTCAAGATACAATAGAACAGCCTGCCGAACGTCAAATTAATTTGTCCAATCGTTTTTGTAGAAAAAAATCGCAAAGAATTACCAATTTTTCGGCCCAACAAGGCGCAAACCCCCCTTAAGAATAGTGTTTTGACTGAGTTTGCCGTAACTTTTTGCCGTGAAACACTACAATAATTCACTCGAATGAATTCAATCCAGCTTCGAACGAATAACTCCAAACAACTTTCCCTTCTTTTTTCATCGAGCCGGAGTTGGAGATTCTTAAAATTTAAGTTGGCAAGGATACTAGTTAAAAATCGTAGCACCCTTCGCCCCAACCTGTGCTCTAATTTAGAAACTTTCCAGCTCGAGGGAAACTTCCAGCGAACTTTCCACCCTGCTTGAACGGCTCGGACGCGTTGTTGATCTTCCTCGATCATTTCGCTGCCCGGCCTTCCCGTGTACCAACCGAGCACACGCCCTCGCGTTTACACCCCAGCCCCTGGGCCCGTTTATTATTTATGTGGGTGTATTAAACGCGGTCAGTGATCATCATCGATCGAACGGGCCAACTCGATCGCGCACTCTCTATGTACTTTCGTTCTAAGCGAAGTCAGCTAATTGCTCTTACCACAGTATTAATTCCCGCGTGGAGTAGGGGCCTCGAAACCTACTGTGTAAGCTTACAAGTTCAATGAACCATGAATTTCAATTTTCACAGAATAAACACACGAATTTCTTATTTAACTGAAATAGAAAATTGCAAATCTTGTAGATGAGCTCGCCAGCGAACTTCCCGAGTTGCTTCATTTTTTTTTATCAAGCCCTCGCGATCATCTTGGATGGATTTTTCAGAAATCCCAGCTTTCGCAGGATCCCGACGGAATCGCCGTTTTATTCGAGCCGCGGTTAAGAACCGCGAAATGACCCTCCTTTCGGCCGAGAGCCAACAAGTTCATTAGTCTTCTTTCAGCAATTCTCGACGCTGCTTTGCTCGCTCGCCGAGCAGAGTCGCAAGACTTATTAAGTCACTCTCGAAATGTTATAAAGCGCGACCTGCGGGGTTCTTTATTCTGAACCACCGTTCCCTTCTACCCCCGTGTTCAGCCTTACTGAATTAAAGAGAAGCTCGCCCTAAAATTCTCGGAATTATCCTGAGCGCAACCCTTCTTACCAGAGCAAGATCATTGGACAGGTTTACCTTGATCTCGTGGCACCCTCAAGTGCAAAGTTTGCTGAAAAAACACGGACAGGCGAGGAAAGACTCTCCGGATAGGTCTCTCGAACGAGACGCCTTAGATTTTCGATCGATTCCTCCCTGCAAAGATTACGAGGCGAGCACGTGTAGAACGACAGACAAACTTCCATTGGCTCGCTGGTCGTAAAATCCGGTCGTTCGATCCATAATACTGCTGGTCGGTTAGAAGCAGCGGGCGACGGGAGACGAGGGGCGAACGACGCATTGTTTCTTTAATTAACTCGAGTATCGAAAAGGCTGGCCTTTTCCTGGCACTCGCAAGTCGCCTGGAAGCAAGGGACACGTGTTACGTTTATTAGCCCCTGTCTCTCGGTGGTCTTTGACCCGCGGAGGCGTTGGTCGTGCAGCATCCCCCACACACACGTGTACACACACACATACACACGAGGAACGCGCTAAGAACGCCGGTTCTATCGTCGTTTCTTGTTGGTACGCCGACGTGGAGAACGATATACGTCGATCCTCCTGGAAACTCGATACGAGTAGTATCTCAGGAAGACGTACGACCGATCGGAACTGGCCTCGGGGACCGGTCCCCCGAGGTCCGCGTCCTCTGCGTACAATTATCCGCCTTGCCTCCATCCTCGTTCCCTTACGAGGCCTTCCAACGCGAGGATGGTGTAATCAGAGGCTCCAGTAATAGACTACAGAATACGGAGGATGGATTCTGTCTTCAAGGGCATTTCCTGACGTATCGAGCTTCTGAGGACAATCTGTGGACCGTAAAGTGGGCATTCTATGATAGACTAGATAAATCGAAATTTGTCTCGTCGGTACTCAGCCCCTAAAGCTGGGGCAGGGTTGCGTGGTTCATTCCCAGCAGCGAAGTCAAAGACACTCGGTTCCCCAAAACTAAGAAGCTACAGTGATCGTCTGTTGGTACCTGTCCCTCTATGCAGACGATCGATACGGTTCCCCAGCTCGGGTACAGAAGAGCAGATAAAAAAACGTCGATATCAAGAGAGTCTTCCCGCAGACGCGGGTAGTGCGCGGAGCCAGCGAAACGGCCAGCCGGAAGACAGAGTTAATTAAACAAAATTCAATTTAAATAAAAGGAACAATTCGACGGTTAATGAAAGTAACGAAGAATTTTGTTATTAGTAGAGAGTGACCCTTGGACAAAGGGCTGCCGCGAAACACCCTTTGTCAATGTATATTAAAATACTAATTCGAGTTTAAATGCTGCGTTAATAAACGTCCTTTGGAGCACCGGCCTCGACACGAGCCCCATCCACGGGATGATTTTTCTCGCCAGAAGCATGACCACGGAGCTTCCCTCCGAGCCTGGCAATAATCTCGACCTATCCCCTCGCGGTTGAAATTTCCCGTCCGCCTCGCAACCCCCGTCGCTCTGGATGCAGAAGAATATCCGATAAATCCGTCCTCCGTTGTACTTGCCGACGTCTCCGATGTCAAAGCTTTCGAGTGGAGTGCGCTCGTCGTCGCGAGCAGGGAGTTGGAGCGGTTTAAGTTCGACGCGTGTGCACACGCGCGCCTCGTCTGTGTGAGCCTCGTCGAGGGGCAGATGAACCCGGGGGTGGGCAGATAAAACGAGAGAAAACAGGTGGAAAGAAGAACTGGCGAGGGGGTGGAAAGGACGACGCGCGTGTGCGCGCACAGATACTACGACGCGGGGTGCTCACGTAACGAAACATGGCACATACGCCCACCGACTCAGAAGATCTCATTTAATGAAGTATACCTCGCAATTATGTCGCCCGTGATAGCCGTAGATGTGCATTAGACCTCCCTTTCCTTCTACCGCTGTCGCTCGTCCTCGCCCCATCGACGGGAAGCTGCGTTCGCCGCCGTCCTACTCGGCTGTCTGCAAATCGGTCGCTCCCCCGCGCACCCTCGAGTATCTGAATTAATCAAGACATATATACGCACGGTGGGACGATTTTTTCCTGGCGCGTTCGGCGCACAATCGTCCTTTTGTTCCAGCCCGGTCTGGGAAATTTATGAGAGCCGTTCTCCTTTTCCGCCGCCTCTCCTTTCCCCGCGCACTTGCGCATCCCCTTTGTCCCGGGAAATTAATTCGTAATGCCGTTAGCCCGTACACGGGAACGACTTCCTTCGATTCGCGACGCGAAAGAGATTTAATAATCCTTCACCGATAGCGAGAACCGAACGAAATGAAACGAAATAGCTCTGGTAACGAGACCATTATAGATTGAATGGTCCGCTTGCTTGGCGCGATGGCTAATGATTTGCCCTTGACTTTAAATCATCTAGCCACGAGAAGTACGGGAGACTGTGGCAGATTGTAACAAAAAAAGTTCTCACAGTTTTTTCTCGAAAGTGTGTTCGATCAGGAAACAATTTTCGTGATTTACTACTTACACATGTGGTGAACTGATTGCGTGACGGTACGTGAAAAAATCTTGAACACTTAGGCATCTAGCTTCATCTTAAACAAATCTGAACCTTTGTGACAGTGTGCCCCAGTCCGGGGTAAATTGTAACACATCTGTTTTACTTATTTAAATACAAATACGAACACAAATAAACATTTCTAAAATATATAAATGAAAACACAGATCATTATTAAACATTTGACATACATGAGTTAAACAATCATTGCTTATTCAACTGATTCTATCAAAATCTTCTTCGCTCTCTTTACTTTTGCCTCTATACGTTTTTCTTCTACTTTTTGTATTCTCGATTGTTCTGTTCTTCGTCTAGAGCATCTTTTTCTAATGTGTCAGCAAATAGCTTGCTTTATCACAAAATGAATACAGCGCTTGTTTGTGTCACTAAAACCGACGGTGCTAATATCATCAAGCAGCTCTCGCATGCTGTGGCTTACCAGATTTATCGTTCGAAAGATTTTACTTATGTTACAATTTACCCTGTGTTACAACCTACCCCGGTCTCCCCTAGTACTATTTCTTTAAAACTCCGCCTTGTCAGAAGGGGGTGAAATACCAGCGACGGTGCAGACGTAGGTTTTTCAATACGATCACGCGTCGCGTCCTCCCATTTTGGTCCCAGGGCGGATGCTCGTGCCTGCGGGCAAGAAATATGGCGCCGTATTTTCCGGCGTTCACCGGCGAAATTAGAAAAATCCCGTCACCGGCGGAAAAAAACCTGTCGCGGCTACCGCGTGTCACGCGGTACCCCGGGGTTTTTCATTAAAAAAAACAGGATCGCTCCCGCGCGACGGCCCGCCGGCCTACGATACCGACGCTTTGCATACAAAGCGTATTTCCCCGTGGCCGATGCTCGTCCGTTACATGATTCCGGTCAAAGGCGGGCAATTACGGCTTCGAAACGGCCACGAGGGTGGACGGGGGGTAGGTAGCGGTGCGTCGAGGGGGAGGGTTCGCGATCTCGCGGCTCGGTTGTGTTCGAAAATTGCTGGGCGATCGTTTCGCTCGGGAACAGCTGGAAATAAAATAAAAAAAAAAAAAAAATGGGAAACCTCTCTCGGGCAAACGGAAACAGAGAGAAAGCGAGGGCGTGAAAAAGTTCAACAGGAAAAGGGAGAAGGGAAAGGGATAAGTAGAGAGTGTGAAGGTGGAAGAGGGAGATGAATCGAGGGGAGGAAAGGTCCGAGGGACAACGTAGAGCGCGACGAGGGAAAGAGGGAAAAGAGAGGGACGGTGACGACAACACGGCATTCCGCGAAATGTCATTTCCATCGCGTCGGTCATCGATCAAGCGACGCGCGGCGAGTGGGGTAACTGATATCGACAGGGGTTGGACGACGGTGCCGACGTCCGCGATGAGTGACGTCTCGCGACCGGTGTCCCGTCCTCCACGCGGCCATATTTTTCTCTCTTTCTTTCGACGGGGAAGGACAGTAACGATTTTTCGTTTCTCTCCGACGCCCGGGTCGCTGTCCACGTTCCTCTGCCCCATTCCTCGGGGTCCGCGCCCACCCCCCTCGTCTTGTGGCCGTTTACACGCGACCGGGCGTGTTAGCTGTCATGTAACGCGAATCGAATTTGACGTTGTAAAATGCGGGCCACGGCGATTATTAGCGAAATGGGAGCCGTGTAAAGGATGTACCCTTGAGAGCGTACGCGCTCCCATTCCTGTCCGGGGTGACGATTCTTTTCGGCAGATTCAACTACTGTGGTTCGCCGGTTAACAGCTCGCCAGACGAATATAATACTTTGTATTATATCCATGGAGGTTCCGCGATCCCAGGGCACTGCGAACGGGCGCGAGCTCTGAATTCGAAGGACGGTCTCATGGGAACGAGACCTCAATGATCCACAGCGTTCGTGATCACCGGATCGGTCCGTGTATCGTCCGATAATTCGTCGCTGTTGTAATGGGATCGGCATTCCGAACACGACGGGCACAATGAAAATATTATGAATGGGAGACGCATGAAACGTGATCGCTAAATAAGCCGGATAAGAGGCCTCTCGGATTACCACCCGCGCTATCTGCCGTCGCGTCATCGTGAACCGTGAAAACTACGCGATAGGATGTACAATACGGTTTCTTATTCCCGGCCTTCTCTGCATCTGCCTTCGACCGGCGTAAGCGATCCGCGTGGCAAGAACAATACCGCAGCGAGGACGCTCGCGATCGCGTCGATGGATCCTCTAGGCCCTCGTTCGCTGTCTCGGGAATTAAACCGTCGCCGGACGCCGTGTCCGGCTGCCTCGCGGGCTGTAAATTATGCCCACGTGCTTTCCTAGGCGCGAAATTACGCCTTGGATCGTATTCTCCTCGCGGGGAGTGGGCCGCGTGGCGAATTAACGAACACTTCATAAATACCATTCCATCGCTCGCGGAATGTAATTACGATTCGCGCTTAATCGCGTGTTTTCACGTCGGTGCTGGCGGACGGCACGCACACGAGCGCGGCTGATCGAACTCTTCGAATATTTCTGCGCGCCAGAACTAATTAAGCCCGTGCACGGACCTGTATCTTTTTTGTCGCCGTGGAGGATGACTCCGCGTTCCCACTCCGATCGAGCTCGTCCTCGTAGAAGCTTAACAATTCTCAACTAGATTTAAAACTGATCAAACCGAGACGAAAATAGTATCGCTCGCGAAACGCTGCCCGCTGGATAGCAGCCCCTCTTCTACGCTCTTGCAGATTTCCTCCGTTGCTTGCACATTCTCAAGATAGGCCACGAGAGAGTGTCGCCCTCCAGAAGATCCATACCTCTGCTGCGCATCGAAAGTTCGTGAGCCCGGCGAGATAATCGATCGCTCCTCGGAGCGGAGAAATGGCAGATAATTGCTAACACCGGCTCCCCGAAGCCGGACGACGCTCTTTTCTATCTGCTCCTTATAATTTATTCGGCCGCCATAAATCAGTCGGGCACGACGAGACCGCGACGTGCAACAGGCCGACCATGTAAATGCCGATGCGCCGAGCGTATCCACGTATATTATACACGCACACGCGCACACGCGAGGAGGACGCGTCCTGGCCAGCAGGTCCTTCTTCGCTGGTGAATTGATAATGTAATTAGAGCGGCGAAAAAGGATTAGCTTGAATTAGAAATCCCGCCGACACGCTCTCGGGGCTACGTCCGAAGGAACGGGCAGAAGGCGGAGGAGGAAGGTGGCTGGCTCGTGGGAGAGGACAGAGAGAGAGAGAGAGGAAGACAGGGATACACAGAAGATCGAGGGAGAGCGAAGGAAGAACGTAACCGAGGCAAGTCTCCGCGGAGGACTTTGATTTATGCGTCCCGGGAGCGCTTCACGGAGAGTGCAGCAACCGTGTGCAGCTCGCCAAGCCCAAAGATGCATGGCCAACCAAACCAGCGCGCACCAGACGCACCGAACTCGCGTCTCTATAATGTTCCCCTCGATCCGTAGCCGCGAGTTCATTCTTTTCCGCTCTTTCACACTGGTCCAGCTTCTCGCTGGACGTCCCACGCGTCCACGTGAGCTCGTACGGCAAAAAGGAAAACAAAATCCCTTATTTTCAGTGTTTGATATGTCATGAATGTTTCCTGAAAATTTAGGACCGAAATTCGCAAAAATATCGAAGATATAGACTCATCTTCGCAAAAATATGGAATAGACTCTACATCTTCGATATTTTTGCGACTTTCGGCCCCAAATTTTCAGGAAACATTCATGACATATCAAACACTGAAAATAAGGGATTTTTTTGTTATCTTTTTGGCATATCTCGATATATGCTCCGCCTTAATGTTTAAAAACATGGTCCCCGAAAATAAAAATTCCATTTTTATTGTTCGCCTTCATAAATAAAAAGTGTTCTGGAAGTATTTAAACTTTCAAAATTTGAGGGAAAAAAAGGTTTTTCTATTTTAGTTTTTCGGATTTTTTTCGAAAACCGTTCAATAACTTGGAGGATATTATATAAAATCGACTTCGCCAGCTGTTAAATAATGATTTAAATATTTAAGGGCCCCGGAGCACCCTCTCTCGTTATCCGATCGAGCTCAAACTTTACACGGATTTTTTTTTTAATTATTTGAAACTATTCTGGGGGGTGCTGCGAAGAAAATTCTTGAAAGAAAATGTTACCAAGAGTAAATAAGAGCCACCCTAAGGAGCACATATGGACTGAAATGCGCACTTGGGCGTCCCCGCGGATCGAAGGCAGCAGTTCGCCCATCCATCGATCACCCAAAATCAAACTTTCCCTCGGATCATTAATTCCTTTCGACTACCGAGCTTCTTCCATCCGCGGGAAGAGCTTCGAGAACGTATATCACGTTTCGCATCGTTTTCTGGGGAGGCCTTATCGGTTGGACGGGGCTGGCGCGACGAAAACGTCCCGGAGAATCGTGGCTGTGGGCAACAATGGCCGCACAATGTTTCAACGAGGCATCACCCACGGCGAGTGTACCGTGGCAAAGGTTTCGAGGTCTTGGATCGCATCAGCCCGGCGACATCCCGCTGTTAGGTCGGCCCTTTCAAGTCGGCCGCCGCGGCAGCAGGAGGCACGGCTCCACGGACCTCCAATATATTATTACCCCGAGTCATTAATGGTAAACTGCGATTCTCCTCTTTTCCCTCTACGCGCCTGTCCGCGGAGCGCCCGGGCGGCCGAGGGGAACGGAGAGGGATCTTCGTGTCTCGCGGCTAGCCCCGACGAATCTCGAATTAATCGAGAAATATCGAATGGTTTATTGGCGATACGCTCCAGGCCTGCCCCGCGTGATGGAGCAGAGAGGGTAATTAATTATCCCCCACCGAGGAACGCTAATGCGCGGCTACATGCAACTTCTTCTTCCCCTACAGCTCTCCCTCTCCCCCTCTCTCTCACTCTCTCTTCGACGCGACGCCAGGGTGGCTCGCTTCGCACGAAACACCCAGATATTTAATTGCAGGGATTCAGTTCCGCGGCTATGTCGATCCAGCTCGTCGATTAGCTACGTTTTCGCCTATTCCTCGGTTCCAGTTTAGCATTGCCTGCAAATCGTTGCCATTTTTAACACCGTCCACGCACGGTTCGCCATGATTAACCGCGGGCCGAGTTGCCCGTGACCGTTTCGAATGCTGTCCGTCGACGACTGCCGAATTATTCAGCGGCAGTGACGGTGCATGCAACTCTTTGCTCAAGCTGTTTAAATAATCGAGCGCGCTGGAGGATATTGAATAGAAACGGATTCTAAACTGCAGGCCGCGGTGCATGGTAATTAATCGTGGAATGAATTCGACAAGTCACGACTGTATCTTCTAATTAAATGAAATAGAGGATATCGAAATAGACCTCGCAGACTTCCCGTCGTTCCCATCTAACTTGATTCCCAAGTAGTCGAACTTTAAATATAGCCTCGCGCGCGACCACCCGTAGATCGCAGCACCGATTTCAAGACGTCCCCCCGTTCACGGTGGAATCAAAGTCGACAACCTCCGTGTCTCGGAAGTTCGCCAGGTAGAGGACCTGGGACGCTACTGGGACGTGTAAATTCGCCGACGGCGTCCTCGCGTTCGCAGCTTCCTCGGCTCCGTTCGAGCCGGACGAAGTACGTAAATCCCAGGGACGATCGAAGGACTGGAGGCACAGATAGCAGGTCCAGCAGCCCCCCTCCCCCCACCCCCTGAAACTTCGTCCCTGGAGGAAGGTCCTATCGGTATTCGAGCGCTTCCACCCGACCGTTCACGGGTTGCACGCTGGTACCCGCGCGCGGCTGACTCGATACACACCGAAGTCACGAGGCGCACAGGGAGGCACGCAGACGAACAGAGGCTTCTGAGAGCCGCGGCAAGTTTGAAGCCCGTTGTGCCTAGGAATCCGTACTTAGAATCCCTGGACGGAGTTCAGGCTGCGCATTGACCGCACGAAATTCTGCGGCGTTCTCACCTTCCCTGGCGACTGGCCGTCTGCCGCGAGCAACCGACGCGACAGCGACGAGGCTGACTTCAAAGAACTTTCGGGCGGCCACGCGCGATGAAAAGTCGCATCCCTGCGAATCTCGGGGAACGCTGCGCGAGGTGTAATGGACGAGTATCAGCGCTGAAGGTAGAGGAAGACTCGCGAGATAGTGTTGACTCGAGCTGGCAGAAAGTTGCGAGCTGGAAGCAACAGAATCGGAGCAAGGAGAAGAGACTCGGAAGTGCATTAAAATGGCACTGTGTGGATATTCGATTGATCTACTTAAGGAGTTATACCTAGTCAGGCGACCCAAAAGAGGCGAATGTTTGTGATTTTTTTTTGAAAAAAACGGAAGCATATATTCTTACAGAACATTTTGCACTTAAAAGAGCAAGATTTAAAGAATATTTGGTAATTTTTTCGTTGAAAAATACTTACCTTTATAATAAAGTAACAACCGACATCCAAGAAGCAATTTTAAAAATTTGGTTTTGCGGTGAGCACTGCCATTCGAAACCGGATTATCTAAAATCAAGAAACAAAAATATTTGGTTAGCATATTAATGTATCTTCCGATTGACGGAGAGAATTTTCCGAAATATTAATTTAAGTTTATAAATATAAGAAATATTAAGTTTTTGTAAAAATATACGGTTCCGCTTCTTGAAAAAAAGTTCACAAATATTCGCCTCTTTTCGGCCGCCAGACTAAGTAGGTATAACCCCGTAAGTCTCATTTTCACTGAGATTTTAGAAAACGTTCCAACACCATTTTTGGTGGAGAAAGATAGAGAACTCCTGTCGAGGCGTTAATTAACGTCGCACCCGACACGTACGTAATCGACAGAGTCATCAACCCATGCATCACTCTCCTCTCGCGTTCATTTTGCCATGAGTGTGCATTGTAGGAAAGCTTTAAAGGGACACGGCAATTTCGTTTGAATATTTTTCTCGGAACGACGCCGGTGTCGTTACTGCACCGGGTCTCTCGTCAGCGACGTCATTCTCGCCAGATGCAGCGGGGCGTTGCAGCCGTGGGAGAGAGAGTGCACTCGTTAAAAAACTTTTCGCGGCATTCATCCGAATGCACTCGCGTCAAAGTGCGATACGCGAGGGTCAGGCGGGAGAGCCGGGCTAAAAAGATGGCAGATTTACGTGTCGCGCCGGGACGACGACCCAAGTTATCGCGTGAGCCCCGCGCATCGTCATTATCCTTCCTGTTCGCGTGTTTCCACGTGGAAGCTTCTTGTTCCTCCTGTTTTTTTCCCCCCTTTATTTGTCAAGACACCCACGGCTGGCAACGGATTCGGGAAACGCGGAAAAACGCTTCGACGGAGGTTCGCCCGATGAGACCACTTCAATTCCGCTGCTCGCGCGAATCGCGATCCTCCCTTTTTACGCGTCTCGTTCTGTAGCTGCGAGTGACACGTGAGCGAAGCACAGCCACGGCTACAATGGCTCGTATTCGGGCCTCGTAAAGCGAAAACCACCGTTAATTTCAACCCTTTCGTTCATTTACATCGCAGTTAATTGAAACGCGATCGCTTTGATCCTTTAAAGGGTCTTTTTACTAAGTAGCTCGCGAGCAAACGTGTCAGACATGTCTCTTCAGCGACTGTTTGCGATTTTCAAGCTGCAAAGGAACACGCGAAAGCTGCAGTATGCAAGAATATCGTGGACCACTGTGCTCGATTAATTCAGAGTTAAAAATTCAAAGTCTGCAACGGTGTAACAGAGCAAAACGGAGAGGAACAGCGCCGCCGTGCGAGGAAAAAGAGAGAGTAAAGTGACCGTTCTGCGGCAGAAAAAGGGGGAGAAGTGGCAAGTGGCCCCTGGCTCGAACGAGGAAGCTGCTGCAGACCGTGTTCCCTTACGTCAGCTTGAACGCGGCCCTTTTTTCATCGTGTGCACGTTAGAGGTGCACCCGGGGAATGCACCGGTCGCAGGGCGCAGCTGCGTGTGACGGGCGAACGACACAATACCTCTGTTTTCAATAACAGCGACGTTTTTGTCGACATATCGTACAACATTCTTATTTCTTCATTGTAAAATATTACGCGATCTACGTCACGCAAGCTGCATATCGAGCATCATTTTCTAAAGAAACGTACAGTGCCCTTTACTTAAGAATAGTATTAGGTTGATCTATATAAAATTGCCGTTTCGCGTAGGGTAGTTTGAACGAAAATAGGGTAAACCAACCAGTGAATGACCAAATTGTTGAATCTATGGACCTTTGAGATTAATACTTGAATATATTTATGTATAACAGCAAAACCACTGTTCAAATTGCATTTAAATTTATTTTTCTTGAAATTTCTATAAAAATAATTACTTATTCTTATACTAATTAAAAAAAAAAAAACAGTTATAAAATACAAAACCTGTAGAAGCCCAGCAAATGACCGCAAACTTTTAATAAGAATTGTACATATTAATGTTTGCTTAATACGCGTAACTAAAAATATAGGATATTAAAAGTGCAACTACACTCCATTTATAAACATATAATAATGTTTAAATTTATAATTGACATTTCTTTGCCTAATGGTCATTCACTGGTTTGCGGTGAATTACTGGTTGGTTTACCCTATTTGTTGTTTTTCAGCTATTTTAATTATCATATTCTTTTGAGTGTCTTCTGTTAACTTTAACCAACCCAACACCTGTGTGTTAGAAATTCGCGGAAGAAGTCAAGAAGAATTCGTAACCCGCCCCTTTGAGTAATCCACCACGTCAGAATAGGAAAAGTTAGACTCACTACCATGTTCTGCGATGATTTAAAGACGATTCGACTTGCTGATGGAAATTTCCCTACGATGCTCTGATACACTGTTGTCTCGCCATAGGTGGTGATCGAGCCGCGATGACGGCGTGTATCGATTACCCCGTCGCTTACGGTGTTATCGAGACACGCTTAATTAACGGCGAACAAACTGCAGCGCGGAATTATAAGCGACGAGCCTCGGGGTCGGCCGGTTAATCGTGGATGCAGGGGGAGGGCAGAATCGAAGGGGCGAGAAATTACCTGGATCCTATAAAATATACTATTCCTTCCACGCCTCCCCCTTTCCCTCCGGAGGAATCCATTCTCCCGTGACCAGCGATTTTGTTCTCGTTCAGAACGAATACTTTGAGACCCTTTACGGTAATGGAAAGCATCGGGGCACCGTAAAATCGCCATTTCTTCGCGCCCGTCCTGCCCAACGTTCTCCTCTTTACGGCTGTTCTTCTATGTGCTTTCGTTGAATCGCTGCCGGTAGGCTTCTCCGCCACGGGGTTGCCTTTATCGACCGTCCATCGGGAACTCTCGGGTGATTTTCCTTTTTTTTTAACTGACTCTCGTAACGATTCACCCGTTCCCGGTACAATATCGACGAGGGAGGTGGGCCAGTGTAAGACACCCCCGGAGAAAATCAAAGGAGGCTTCCACAATGAAACTCCAATACCCTGATTACCAAGCATATCTAAGTAAGTTCTCCTTCAAAGACCGTGGCTCCTGTTCTGAAGCTCGCGGGGCTCAGCGCCAATGGCCCCGGCCCGCGGGAAAAAGTAACGAGCTGATATCAGGCACGTAATGAGCACATTGTCGTAAGTCACCGGTGAAAAATCGTTGAACGGCGGGTGCTATATTTCAGTCAGCAAGAAATCCGCCGTCGACGCGCGGCGTTCGCGGAAAGTCCTAACAGCGCTCTAAAATGGCATTGTGGCGCGTCGGTATGGAACTAATGAACTCACGACGGGGCTTTCACGGACAGAGTTATTACAGCCCCTCTCCTCGTCTACGGAGCTCCTCTCGTCCTTGCCCCCGTAGCAGTCATCTGCTACGTTCCCCGGGGTACTTCTCTCGCCGCCTGCCGCCTGCCCTCGTTCCTCGAGACGCGCACCGTCTGCGCCCTTCGTCACCGACCCGGACGCCACGGCTGACCGGTATTATGGCAGATCTATCGCTCCCCCGTCTAAATAAGCCCGGACCTAGTTTTACGACCCTTTCTTCTCGCTGTTATTCTTCTTAGCAGCTCTTTCTATCTCGTTCGAGCATCTTCCGCGGCCCTGCGAGTCCGTGTACGGCGGGTAGGTACAGCGCTCGCCAGCAGCAATCGTTGCTGGCACGCAATTGTGGGTGCTGGCGCGAGAATGATGAACTATTGCTGCGAATTCCTGCAAGACGACCATCTCCGGTTCTCGAGTATTTTTCTCGGGAACGAGTAGTTTGGGATGAATTCAAAATTTTCTTACGCGTCAAATGAACGCCGAGCTGGAAACGATCTTTTTACTGTAGCTTCTGATTTATTGTAGCTATTTTCGCAATATCCAGCTCCTACGTCAACTCCCCTTTTCTTTATGTTTCAAACAATTATTTAAAGTCGTTCACGCTGCATCTGCGACAATGCTCGTAGCACGCGAAACTCCCCGTCTCCTTTCATCCCCTTTGTCCACCCGAGGCGAAACATAATTCCATGGCAAGCCGTCTGATACTCGAAAGGAAGATACACCCACTTCAGCCATTTTCGCGGCCATTAAACTGAGCCTCGTTACGGCGACGAAGAAAAGCCACGTCGCGGAAGAATGCGTAGCCAGCAGACGCAGAGCGAGGAGTCGACTCTTCCCCGAGGAAAGTCGCGACCCCTTAAATCCGCTAATTTGCTTTCGAAAGAAACCTCCGGGCGGCAGATTTTCCGCGGAATAAATTCTCCGGAGGAGCGGACAGATGCCTGGGGATGGTGGATCGACAAAGGCGAGCCAGAGGCAGGGCTATCTCGGGCCTCCTTTTCATAAGCGAGAAGCAGCGCGGCCTCCTCTCCACGTCGTCTCTCATTGTTCTCGCCTGCACCTCCCCCTCTGCTGTATACACGTCTATACAGAGCAGCGTCCTTTATCTTAATTCCATTACACTTGGCGACACGACCTACCAACTGCGCGCTTCGGCAATGCATCCCCCTCGACTCGCGGCCAGCCAGCGCACCCAGTCACCCCTCGCTGACATTCGACTCGTCACTGTAATTTCGCGCAAGCTACTTTGACGTGTCCTTGACTCGCGCGTCGCTTGTAAACCACGACCCTCTTGGCGGATCCTTATTCAGTCGCGGGCAATTCAAGCAGCCACGCAACTGAGGCCACGTCGCCAACGGTGACGTTGCCATTGGCGTTGTTTCTTCGCCATGCAGCCATGACGCCGGTATTTTATTCGCTTTTCCCATTGTTCGACCATCTCGGCCGACTAATTAGCCCTCCATTGCGCACGACTGGCACGGGGTTTGACCACCTGGGTGCCACCGTTGCGTTTAAGGGGTTATACCTAGTCAGGCGGCCGAAGTGAGGCGAATATTTGTGAATTTTTTTTGAAGAAGCGCAAGCGTATATTTTTACAAAGCTTTTTGCGCTTAAAAGAGCAACATTTAAAGAACATTTGGTAATTTTTTCGTGGAAAAATATCTATGTTTATAATAAAGGAACCACCGACATTCAGGAAGCATTTTTAAAAATTTGGTTTAGCGGTGAACAATGCCATTCGGAGCCAGATTACTTATCTAGAATCAAAAAACAAAAAAGATTTCGTTAGTATATTAATGCATCTTCTGATTTACGGAGAGAATTTTCCGAAATATTAATTTGAAACAAAATGGCGGCTATTTAAAGTTGAAATCCTGATTTTTTCGTGCAAAAATCACGCGAAAAAAATCAGGGTTTCAAATTTAAATAGTCGCCATTTTGTTTTAAATTAATATTTCGGAAAATTCTCTCTGTCAACCTGAGGATACATTAATATACTAACGAAATCTTCTTTGTTTTTTGATTTTAGATAATCTGGTTCCGAATGGCAGTCCTCACCGCAAAACCAAACTTTTAAAAATGCTTCTTGAATGTCGGTTGTTACTTTATTATAACCGTAAATATTTTTCTACGAAAAAATTACCAAATGTTCTTTAAATGTTGCTCTTTTAAGCGCAAAAAGCTTTGTAAAAATATACGCTTGCGCTTCTTAACAAAAAATTCACAAATATTCGCCTCTGTTCGGCCGCCTGACTAGGTATAACCCCTTAAGGGTGAACGGGACAAGGGAAGCGTTGTGCTGCAGTTGCTTCGGTAGAATGTGTATTATGATTAACGCGAGGCTCGCTAGAATTTTCTAGCTTGATGACGTACTAACAATGGTTTTTAATGTTTGCTGTTACAGAGAGGTACGACACCGCGTACGCCTGCGAGGGCAAGACACTGTCGATCGAGTGCGGCGAGGGAAAGCTGATCCACCTCATCAGAGCGAACTACGGGAGGTTCTCGATAACGATATGCAACGAGCACGGGAACACCGACTGGAGCGTCAACTGCATGTCTCCAAAGTCCTTCCGTGTGCTGAACAGCGAGTAAGTTTTTACCAGGATCGACGTCCTAGCTTCCCACTGTACACGCAAATGCTCCCCGACACGATCCATCCCCTTTCCACCAGAACACCCCCCTCTGCCCTGCGAATCGCGTCGAGGAACCCGAGATGCCAAGAGCGGCTCTTCGATCCGTGGGGAAAGACGAAAAGGGGGGGTAGGAGAAAAATCGAGGAGCTCCGCAGACGTTCTCTATCGTTAATGAGTCGACCAGCACCAATTAAAGGAGACGTCCGGTGATCCGAGATCGAGCGTAGATCGCACTTGTCACTCGTTTCCAAGGGGTTATCGAGCGATCCGCCTTTCCGCGTGGATCGGTATCTTACCCCGGCGAAGCGTTTACGACCGTTCCGTTCGAGATATCCGCCGTGACACCTGCAGCTCCGTTCGTTCCCTCGCGGTAACGAGAAACGCGTTTCCTCAACCGTGTATATCGATCATAGTCTACCGATGACCTTGGACGGGGGCCGATCTATACGATCTACCTCGCGAGAATCTCGGTCCGATCTTTCGCGGCGGTGGCAGCGATTCGATCCCCGTATCGGTGGCTGGTAGGAGGATATTTTCGCCATGTGGAAATTCGAGGTGCACGTATTTTCAAAATTCTCCGTAACCCTAGGAAGACTCCCGTCGAGCCTATGCTCTGAAGTAACTTCGAAACACTTTCGAGCTTAAACTTTGCGCGGCTTGGATTAGCTGAATCTGAAAGTGAAAATTGAGTGAAACTTACGGAATGTACAGTACGCGTGAAAAAAAGTCCTCCTAGAGTTAACACCGAGCACTTCGACGGGTCGGGAAGAATCAAACTGGGAAAACGTTTAATCGAATCACCTCGAATTAAATATTCTCCGAGGGGGGCGCGCTCGCGAGGCAGTGAAAGCCGATGAATGTTTAATTAAATACGCCCTGGTCCAGAAATGATTCTCCTCTGGGGCAAGGAGCATCGACCTCCGTTCATTAGTCACGGTGCACTTGCATAAACGCGACTCGCGTTCTACGGATCAGGACCGCGCGATTGTTCGTGGAGCTCGAGGAAGAGTTTCATCGAGACAGCGCGATCCTCTAAGGGAACGTGGATTCGAACGGTGCGGCTCCTCGGCGCGATGTTCCTCTTACATCCTCCTCCCTGTCCACGGACACTGAACGAAGAGCACGGAGTCGAGGTCGCAAGGAAATAAACGCAGGGGGAGTAAAGGGGAGCGGTGGAAAAAGGATATACGTCCAGGGAAAGAAAGGAAAATGAGGAAGGAGTGGACGGCTTCATATGGTCCGGCGAACTGGCCAATTGCTTGACCATTGAAGAGCGTATTTCGCGGCGGATCAGAGCGGTAGGAAGAATCGCAAACTCAGCGATCGCTTCTCTACCCCGGTCCCTGCGAACATCCACTCCATTTCCTTCCACGTCTCCGTGTCTCCTCTCCTCCAAGTCGCACGCGTCCGCGCACAAACGCATTCATGCACACACAGACACACGCACTTGTATAAGAAACTCGGGAAAAGGGATGCGCGTTACGCGCGTATTTTCCACGCGTCGCACCATCCCACGAGATCCCCGGTCCTGAGACAACCAATTTGACGAGATGTCCTGCGGACTCCTCCTGATTCTATTATTTTTTGTATCGCCTCCTTCTTCGTTCTTCTCCCGCTCCATTTGGTTCGTTTCGGTCCCTTTTATTAAACGAATCGCGGCGATGTCGGGATTCGGTGTCGATTGGTCTAGATCGCTTCGATTCCAAGGAACGAAGAGCAGAAAGAGAGAGAGAGAGAGAGAGAGAGAGAGAGAGACAGAGAGAGAGAGAGAGAGAGAGAGAGAGAGAGAGAGAGAGAGAGAGAAGCAGAGATAAAACGCAGAGATAA
The DNA here is from genome assembly GCF_050908995.1 of Andrena cerasifolii. Classification (NCBI taxonomy): domain Eukaryota; kingdom Metazoa; phylum Arthropoda; class Insecta; order Hymenoptera; family Andrenidae; genus Andrena; species Andrena cerasifolii. Next base: position 13,098,999 of record NC_135122.1, read on the forward strand.
AACGCAATTTTGCTAGTCGATCGTGGTTCGTTTCTCGTCTTGGATAGGTTGTTGAACGGAAATTAGCTTGGTGCAGATGATAAGAGCAACCGCGAGTGTGAATAATTGCTAAAGATAATCGAGATGACGAGTCGGAATTGTTGTAAGTGCTAAAGCCACCGTGGAGAAACTGAAACGCTGAACCAATTCGTTCCGTGCTTATCACCGCTGGTTGCAACACGGAAGGCGCTGGGGTCAGCGCTACGTAACCGCGCGAGAACCGCGAAGGTCGCGTGAAAATCGAATTGCACCCCCTACGACGGTTCAAGTGCGCCCCCAGAAAAAAAAACGTATTTAAAGTTGGAGCAGCGCCTAAGGACCTCCGAGTCCGGAGTAATAACTTTCGGATTAACTTTAAGTGGAGAAGTTACGCGTCGCGTCGCGGCGGTCGGTGCCGCTGGATGTCGGATTCATAGAACGTACACACCGCGATTCTCTGCTCCTCCGCCAGCGGAGCGTTTCGAGAGACGACGATGGGGAGCCCCGACGTCAATTTAACTCCTTCCAGCGGAATCGATCGGCAAGATCGCTGATCGTAATCACCGTTCTGCCCCCGACGTGTGCGATCCTAGTCTCTTCTCTCTCTGTCTCTCTCTCTCTCTCTCTCTCTCTCTCTCTCTCTCTCTCTATCTCTCTCTCTGCGTCATCTATCCTGCCCACATCCTTTCCACTCGTCGCGAATCAATCTAGACCGCAAGCAATTTTTTGCTCCCTTCTTTGCCGTGCCTGAAAAGTACGCTCCGCGGAATCGAGGAATTTTGCGCGGCGATCCATCGGCGGCCGCGATTCGCCGATATCCGTTGATATTAAAAAAGCGTGCCAGCGAAGACGGTCCTAGGGATCCTGATAGAAAAATGCGTATCGGTGGTCGTTTAATTCCGCAGGCTCGAGTGGATATTTCCCTGATTCACTCGTGCTCTATATTCTTTAATCTTCGCGGACAGAGGACTCTGTCGCGAAATCGACTTTCGGAATGAAAATTAATAAGAACTTCAGGATCGTTACCTTACCCTCTGGCTTCTTCGAGCCGTCTTATCTGGCACGTTAAAGGGATTTTCTCCCGTCGGAACGAGAATCAACGGCGCAACGCGTACATGCAAGTTTCGTTTAAACGCTAATTAAAACGATCGGGTTTCAGCTCGGCACGGTGAGAAACTGTTCTCGCGAGTCGTCGTGCTTCCGCATACTTCTCGTCGCTTTCTTTATTTTTCTGCGTTGTTCCCGTCTCCCGCTTGTAATAATCGATCCCTTGTGCAACGTTTAACCCGCTCTATACTCTCTAACACAGTGGGCGTGGCTCGTGCAAGGTGTAACCCCGTAAGAATCCACGCTGCATGCACGTACCGGCTTGAGACACTTACCCGAAGGTGTTTTGGGGACTTTGCTGGGCGCCGCTTCAAAAGATCCTTTGTCGAAGCGGCTCCAGATAGCCGGGACTTTGTTTCTGCCGTTAACGCGTCGACTGCCACCTGCGAATTAACGTGTCGTCTCGAACTGACGGTGCTGGAACGCTCGTTCGCATGCTCCTGCAAACTGAAAGCGAGAACACGTCGTTAACGCGAGTTGCTCGATTAGGTCGGAGCAGAGTGCATCTGATTCGATTTGAACAGAGTGCACGTGACTCGGTTGGCTTCGATCAGAGACATCAGCGAGCAAGAGAAGAACCAGATGCAACGTACGGTAAAATTCTGACCAAAAAGTCAGAGTTACACCCTGTAGCTGTGAAAGTTCATTCTGTTAATAAACTGAGAATTGTTACAAATTAGACACGCTAACTTGTGTTACACTTGTTTGAATGTCACTGCAATACCATTACAATACGTTGAATCTGGAAATCCTCGGGTGGCAGTCAACGCGTTCCTCTAACTCTGCTTCTTAACATCGTACCCCAGGGATCCCCCTGTCCAGAGGTAAGCAAAATGGAGCAAGCGTATCCTAAGCGTCAAGGGACAAGCAGCTGTAATTCTGACCGACGGTAACACCCTCTCCCTATTTTCTCGCAAGTTGCACTCTGAACCTCCTCTTCTTAACGCATCCACGTATCTCGGACTAGCGATACTACATGGCAAGTTCCCAAAACGTGGCATTAAACCGTAAAAAAATTGTTTCCTCATAAAAAGTTACATTGAAGATGTCGAGTAATCGCCAACGCTTGCAAACGAATGCGTAGAGTTAAGAAGCTTTATTCTCCACTCCGAACGATCTTTGAATGAAAAACGACCACTAGTGAGCCACTCTGTGCAGCGGACTCTTCCTCTCTCTAAACACTGACTAGCAAACGGTGGCTTCGCTCTTTCCCTGCGTTTATCTACTCCGATTGTGCCCAAGATCTGTTAATCTCTCTCGCCTAACGCCGCGTGCCATCGGCGGGCAAGAGCGCCCCAGGAACACCGCGCGGGCTACCACTTTCCGCTGGCCCGGCTTGAAAGGATCGTTCGCGGTTTGGCGCATCGATGAAAGGCAGGAACGTTGTCCGGGGAATTCCGTTTAGATCGCGGGAAAGTACCGATCGCGGATCAACCGTGGACTAAGCCGGAAGCCTGGCGTTGAAACGACGGATTGACGCGCGTGCACGGGGAGAAAGAGAGAAGATCGGTCGGTTGGAAGCAGAGATTTATCAGGCTGGGGAACGCTCGAGATTACGATTTAAGTGAAACCCCCGGGCACGGGGTCGAGAGGACGGCTTTGGCTGTGGGGGGACGATTAATGAAATTGAACGGGCACGGGTCGGGCTGCGAAATTCCCTCCATGGAATTAATGACGGCCCCGTGCGTAACCGTGGAAATGTTCATTACGCCCGTTGAGAAATGACGCGCGCTGCCCCGCTTCGTTTGGAGCAGTTCCCATCGAGAAAGTATCGCCAGTCAGTGGAACGCCGGCTTCCGGAAATTAGCCGAATTTTCGTCGAGTGGCGGCGCGGTTCTACTTTTGCCGCGACGTTTGCTTCTTGTTTGTTAATCGTGTTTAAATATGACGGGGCTCGCGGTGGTTCAAATAGATTTAAAGTGAACGCGGCGAGCTTCTTCGCGCGTCATTATCGTGCGAACGAACAAGGTACGAAAAGAGATACACCTGGCAACGCGAAACGTACTACGTGGTCTGGAGCGTTGAGAAAGGTAGCCGAAAGACCTCGCGAGGAAGGTTGTTGCCATCCCGGGGCCTTCTGGGAACGGATTCTTTCCTCGGCGTTGCGCAATCGCGGCGTAATTACATTGCGCTAATAGCCACTCGATGATTCGGCTCTCGTCGTTAACTGGGCCCGAGGAGGCAACCAGCTCGGAAACTTCGGCAACCTCGAGGATTCTTTTCTATTGACTTTTTTCTCCTTCATCACGATACCGCCACCGGTAAGAGCCTTTCGGTAAGAACGTGCTTCCTTTCTCAACGCTCCTCCCGGCGCCGCGAAAATCGCAGACACGGTAAAAGTGAAATATTATTGAAACTTTTGAGATCATCCGTGTCATTGCACTCGGCTTCGTTTCACAAATATATATATATATATATATATATATATATATTCAATTTGTTAATCGATGCGCCCGTATCCAGTTACGGTTCACGGATGAAATTCAAAGTTTCCTGTTCCCAAGTGCTTGTTTGTTCGCCAATTAATAACGAGGCGATCGACGCGACGCGATGGAAGAAAGACGGAGCTCGGGGAAATGAGATTCCTTCACTGTGCTCGGGGGTAATCGATCCGACGTAGATATATCAAAACACTTTTACGATTCGTCATCGCGCTCGACGAGGGTAATTAACCGTGGCGGGGAAACGCGAGAAGAACGTAATTTCTTGGTGCAATCAAGCGGGCAGGAACTGTCGGTAAACAATTACGGGGAACGTCTTCCCTCGAAATCCTATCCTACCCCGTCGGATGTTTATCAAAACACACCTCAGCCCCCGTGGTCGTGCGGAAGGCAAAAAGAAAAAAGGAGAGACACGCGGCTGTATCTCGTCGATAAACAAGTTTCTGGCCCTGTTATCGAGAACGAGCTAGCCCAACTAATGAAATGATCACGAGCCCGTCG